>NC_053156.1:33293056-33668056 GCF_016835505.1 Polypterus senegalus | reverse complement strand
GGGACAACTGCTCCAAATTTTATTAAGAAGTTTAAAGTCCATGGAACTGTAGTCAACCTCCCTGGATGTGCCCCCTAAGGCAGAAGGATAGTGATAATGGTGGAATTTAACTTGAATCTCTTTGGAAGTTCTCTAAGGTCAAGGAATATCAGTGTGTGATTGTATCACCTGTCACTTTTTGAGTGACAGTTGGCTCAATGGAAGAAGACCACCATTGCAAGAAAAATAAAAACTCCAGACTGGAATTTGCTAAAATACATATTCACAAGCCACAATGCTTCTGGGAGAATATCCTTTGAACAGATGAGACAAAATTGGAGCTTTTTTGGCAAATCGCATCAGCTGTATGTCCAAAGTTGAAAAAATGAAGCTTTCACAGAAAAGAACACCATACTTGCTATGAAACATGGAGGAGGCTCAGTTATGTGTTGGAGCTGCTTTGCAGCATATGGCATGGAGTGCCTTGAGTCTGTGCAGGGAACAATGAAATCTCAAGACTATCAAGACATTCTGGAGTGAGACGTACTGCTCAGTGTCAGAAAGCTCTGTGGCAGTCACAAGTCATTGATCCTCTAACAGGATAATGAGCCAAAACACACAGCTAAAAGCACCCAAGAATGGCTAAGAACAAAACATTGGAGTATTGTGAAGTGGTCTTCCATGAGCCTTGACTTGAATCTTATTGAACATGTACGGAAAGAACTGAAACATGCAATCTGGAGAATACCCCTTCAACACAGCTGGAGCAGCTTGCTCAGGACGAGTGGGCCAGACGACCTGCAGACAGGTACAGAAGTCTCACTGAGAGCTCAAGGAATCGCTTTTGTGCAGTGATTGCAAACTCTAAAGGCTGTGGAACACAATTTTAGGTTAACGGTCTCAGTGTTTAGTCTAAGTCATTGTCATTTGTGTTATTATTTGAATATTCTGTTGAGTCAAAACTCTACAGCAAAGTCTGATTTTTGTGATATATGAAACAAACAATGGTGGGTGCCAATGACTTTTGTCAGTTTCAGGTTATTTCAGAGACAATTCTGGGTTCTTCTTTTTTTATTGTGGGTAACAACTGGTTTGTCCCATCTGTATTTACATCTTTATTTCTTAATAAGCACATGCGAGGTCTGATGTTAAAGTTCTTCCAGCATTTCAGTCTTCAGCCCCATTTGCCCAGGTGTCTGCTCTGCTCATTGTTAGTTGTCATTATTGGGATACATAGGGGAAAAAAGTGGAATTAACAGGAAAATAACAAAAAATAATAAACATTTAAAACTTTAGAAAAAAATACAAATATTTCTAAATTTCTTATGAATGTAAATTTCAATTTCCAGTCATTTTGCTTCAATGGGAGTAACTAACAAGGGGGTCTTCCATGCTAACTATTGAAGAATTAGACTAACTGTGGAATCAGCATCACCATGAATTCCCAGAAGAATTTTAAAATGTTATAGGAGAAGAAGGATTTTGCCTGGATCACATTTTTAATGTTGATCTAAACAGAGAAACTGCCATTCCACCTATATGATGCCAATGAAAATGTTTCACCCACTTAGAGGTTTTCACATTTTAGTTTTATGCAGCATTAATCACGATGGATTTAATGTGGCTTTTTCGACACTGATCAACATGAAAAGACTCCTTAATGTCATATTAAACACAGGTCTCTGTAAAGTGGTCCAAATTAATTACAATTATAAAACAGAATAGTTGATCTCATAAGTATTGAAAATGACACCCCAAAATTCTCCAATAAGTCTGATGAAAATCAAGATGTTTTAACACCTTACAAAGCTTTGTTAAATGGATATAACCAAATATAACTTCCTATTAGAGTGCTTTAGCAATGTAAAAATGTGCCAACCCCAGCACCAGAAAGCTCAGCCTAGACCGACCCTTCTTCATCTCCAGGAACCAAAGAGCCTCATATGGCACATCCTTTTTATCTCTTTTCATTGATTATGCATATGAACGCTATAACTGTTTAGTAGTAGTATTAAGTTGCATTTTTCTTATTTCCATCCATCTATCCATCCATTATCCAACCCGCAATATCCTAACTACAGGGCCATGAGGGTCTGCTGGAGCCAAATCTCAGCCAACACAGGGTGCAAGGCAGGAAATAAACCCTGGGCAGGGCGCCAGCCCACTGCAGGGCACACACACACACACACCAAGCACACACTAGGGACAATTTAAAATCACCAATGCACCTAACCTGCATGTCTTTGGACTGCGGGAGGAAACCAGAGCACCCAGAGGAAACCCACGCAGAGAGGACCCGGGAAGTGAACCCGGGTCTCCTAACTGCCAAGCAGCAGCGCTACCCACCATGTGCCACCCTGCCGCCCTTTTTCTTATTTTGTTTTCTTAAATATATACAAGGAGGTAATTGTTTTAAATGTATGCATTAACTACCTGCCATTGCCCAGATATATTTGTAGAATGGGTTAAGGAAAGTAAGCAAAGGTTTCTGTGTTTTTAAAAAAGGTAGCCCTGTTGCTACTGCTAGCTGTCCCATTCGTCACCTGCACTGCCTCTCTATCAATGTCTCTGCTTTCACAAGTCAAGAATTTGTCTTTTTCGGGTCGCATGGGATTCTCGAATGGTGGTATCTTCTTGCTGGGATGTAACCATGAATGCTGTCATGTCTCACTCGTCCTCTTAGTTCAAGGTGGACAGTTTGTAGTGCTTAAATTAAGAAGGGGCACTGAGGGTTCTCATGGAGCGCAAATGTGAATATCGGCAGAGTTTCTTTGCAGCTTTTGGCAATTTTTGTAAAGCATTCAACTCAGTTGATCGAGCTGCCCTGTGGGACATCCTGAGGGTTCGCAGGATCCCCTTGAGGTTGCTGGATATCATGGCTGGCCTGCACAATGGTACTGTGAGTGCTGTGCAGAGTGCAGGCAGGACCTCTGCATTTTTCCCAGTTGATTCTGGGATTCATCAGGGGTGTGTTCTGTTCTTACTCTGTTCAATGCTTGTATGGACTGTTAGGCAAGGTTGTTGGGTCCAGCGGCTGTGGGGCATCTGTTGGTGAAGAAAGGTTCACGGATCTTGACTTTGCTGACGATGCTGTGATCTTCATGGAGTCAATGGAGACTCTGATTGGAGTGTTTGAGAGACTGAGCGAGGAGTCTGAGTGTCTGGGCTTGCGAGTGTCCTGGATAAAAACCAAGATCCAGACCTTTAATGACCTCTTGGGCACAGCCATCAGCAGTGTGTCTGTCTGCGGAGAGAGTGTCAACCTTGTCGAGAGGTTTACTTACCTCAACAGTGACATTTATGTCTCTGGTTACTCTTCCTATGAAGTCAGTAGACGGATTGGGAGAGCATGGAGTGGTCATGAGGTCGCTGGAAAGGGGTGTGTTGCTATGTATCTATATAAAAGGACAAAGGTTCAAGACTTTAGAGTCCTGGTGCTTCCTGTCTTGCTATATGGTTGTGAGACATGGACGCTATCCAGTGACCTGAGATGAAGACTGGACTCCTTTGGTGCTGTGTTCTCTGGAAAATCCTTGGGTACCATTGGTTTGACTTTGTGTCAAATGAGCGGTTGCTAATGGGGTTCCGAATGAAGCACATTACCAGCATTGTGAGGGAGCGTCAGTTATGGCACTATGGCCATGTGGCGCGTTTCCCCGAAGGTGATCCAGCTTGTAAGATCCTCATTGTCGGAGACCCGAGTGGCTGGACCAGGCCAAGCGGTCGCCCACGTAACACCTGACTGCAGCAGATAGAGGGTCATTTCCAGAGGGATGGACTGGACCGCGTGTCTGCCTGGGGGGTTGCCAACCGGGATCCCGAGTTGTTTCATAGTGTAGTGGGTGTGGCAATGCTCTGTACCAGTGCATGCTCCCTGACTTGACTTGACTTGTAAATTTACCTTAGCTTTTGCTTACTTTGAACTCGAATATAATTTAAGTTTAACAGAGATAATGGAAGATTCTGTTCCACTCTGTATAAGTTGAAGGTAAAGGAATGTTGTTAATGTTAGTTCAGAGTGACAATAGTGTAGCTCTTAGGTTAAAGTTAGACAGCTAGAAAGAAACATGAACTGTTTGTCAGATAGACATTAAGGGCATAAAGTTTTCTGAGCATTATGTACGTTATGGACATAAAACGTAGGTCCTAGTGTATGTGATAACAGATAGAAACATTACAAAATGCAACCAAAATACTTACCATAGAAAAGAAGTTTTCTTCTTTCCTTTTTTTGCATGTATTATTAACCTGTTTTCCTTATTTTTTGTGTGAGCTCTTTGCCTTGAATTTCACTAAATTCTTTAAAACAAAGACACTTGGAGTTTTGTTTTTTTATTTATTTTTTTCTGTACACGAGTCATACTACTGCTTGAATGCATTTCTGGTAGCTGCAATTTTGAACTATTTGGAAACCCTCGACAAATACAGCTACAGCATGTTTAAGTGAGAACCATAATATTGATGGATTTGCATTTTCGCTGATGGTTTTGACATTTAAACCCTGCAAATACAGACACCTTACCTGAACTCCAAACAACACTCAGTAGCAATCTGAGGGAAACTGTCTCATGCACCAGAATATAAAGGTGGAGGCGGTGCCTCTGGTGTGACATCATTGTGGCCCTGCCTATCGGAAGCTCCTCCTACAGAACCAAAGAGGCATGTAAAAACTTAGTCACAGTATGTACTGTAAAAACTAAATAATAAACGACCACTACAGAAATTGCATAAAAACATGAAAAAATAATAATTAAAAAGCCACAATAACACAAAAAATAAATATGGCAAATAAACCCTGCTGAAAATCCTGAATCAGCCCAGCTGCTCTTCTCTCCAGATGAGGTGGGTTCTATGGGTAGTTTCGATGTAACTTTCCTTGACTTGTACTCCAAACAGCAGGGGTGCTATATAACCCAAACTCCTATTAGCCTTCTTACCGACTCCTGCACATTGTTTGGAGGTAGATAGTGATAAAGTCCATTAGAAATCCCAGGTCTTTCTCAGTCTGAAAACCTGTAGTCAATGTATGATTTGGACAAACATCTCTCCGGGGGTTGGCGAGCAGGGGGAAGAGCCCCCTAGTCTGAGTAAAGTTTATCTAATACTTCCCTTTCTTCAGCAATACTCCAACCATGCATCTTATAAACATTTTATTGATTATATTGTTGTAGGAACTTGGAGTCCTGCTGTGGTACATACTGTACCACTGGAGCTCTATTCTGTGCAAATTTAATGTATTTATGCCAGGCAAATTTAGAATTTCCATGTAACCAAATCTTAGGGATGAGGCAAGCAAATAAAATACCTGAAAAAAATGTGTGCAAACATGGAGGGAGTGTTCAACATGGTCCATACAGAGAGTGATAATCTGGGATTTGAACCAAGGTCTTGGAGCAGTCAATGAGCAGCACTAGCCATTGTAGCTTGCTGCCACTATTCACTGTGTAAAAATAAACAGTCTATTTTTATTCATTTTTGGTCCCATTCAGCATTAGTTAAAGAGCTAAGAGGATTTTTGAATAGCAAATGAACTGGAAAATCTCCAAAGAGTGGCAGTTAGGCGCAGAGAGCCAAAGGCAGACTTCACGCTCTGTTTCTCAAAGGCTTTAGCCTGCTGAGAGCTTTGAGAGGGGGCAGATCATGGAAATGTAGCTCCTACTGGCATCTCATCCAAAGGCCAGTTGCAGCACGTATGCTCACTGCTCTGCTTTTCTCTTGCTTTTAGGTAGAAAGATTAAGACACTGGTCACTAAAGCATTTCATTAACTTTTATAACTCTGGTATGTCTTGTTATTCAGACTAAGTTTAAATTTGTGTTTGTCGGTTTTTATGCTTCATATAATTAGCTTTGTATGCAAGATGAGATCCTTTAGAAGTGTCCAATAAAGTGCCATCTAGTGGACAGAGGGAGGAAATGTAAAAGTGCTAAGTACTTATTCTGTATGTGCACGTTTGGAGGACAATTCAGGCTTGTGCTGCTGCTAGGCAATGATATGCAAGACTGCACTAACATTGTTACACCCTAATGAGGCAGGTGCATTGCTGTGGCCATTCAGGATAAGTAGCAGTGTGTGTTTCTTCCCAAAATATAAACCCCAAACTTCCTATTCTTGAGAAGCTTCAAGAGTATAGACTAGAATTTGACCTTCTTGGAATGCCCAGCTGCTCAGGGCAGGAAGTAAGAATTTGTACTTGAAGAAGAGATGTGTCCGGTGGCAATTGTTTTTCCCTACATACTTAAGAGAACTAATGCTCAACAAAGCAAATCTTATTTTGTGATAATCTCTGTGCAGTGTAATCAAATCACAGAAAAAGGGCAGCATAGTAGTTACTTAGAGTTCCTCTGTACCCTTATAGTTTTTTTCTTTAATACATTTTTACAAATTCCTAAAATACATGTTTTTGCTTTATAATTCTGGGATATTGAGTGTCAGGTGATGTGGGAAAAAAATTAATTTAAATGATTTTAATACAAGGGAACAACATAACAAAATTTTAAAAAGTGAAGGAGAATGAATACTTTCTGAAGGCACTATGGATGGCATACAAAATGCTGAGGCTACTCCAATATCTCATAAAGCGTTAAAAACACAATAGCAAAATCCTTTTAAAACTGAAGTTAAAACAATGGCTGGTAGCAGTCTTTTAAAACAAAGCCCGGTGCCTTCTTTTACCATGTTGGGTGACTCCCCTGGTGCATAGCCTGGATGGGAGAAGCAGGGGAGTCACCCAACATGCAGCTGACCTTCTTCACTGTACTGGTCTGGTGGTCTTTCCGATCCCTGGCTCCGGTTCTGCTCACCCAGACCGAGACTTGGGCTTCCCCAGTGAACCAACCTTCTCCTGGTCACTCCTGCTCTAAGCAAGAGCTCAGCAGGAGCGAACACTACCGTAAGCCCTCGGGTGCCGGCCAAACACCGCACTCGGGCTCGACTCTCCCAGCTGCTTGCAATCAGAGCGATCCTGCACTCGTTTGCTCGCTCGATCATTCTCCCTCACTGGCATTCTCTGTCCTGCTTCCTGCCATCTTCTTCAACCTTAACCTCCCATCACGTTCTTTTTTTACTTTTCCCTTTTTTCTCGCTCTCTCATCCGCCTCACCCTTCTATTATATGATCCGGGGACGTGGATTAGGTGTGGCAATCTGCAGCTCCCGGCAACAATTGCGGATGCGGATGACTCCTCACATGTGCACTTAAGTGAGGACCGTCCGCATCACGAATTACCCGGGAACTGTCCCAGCCACACTACCATGCCCCCTCTCTAGGTTGTGAGTATGGCGACTATTTATTTAAAAAGTGGACTTTTTGACAGCTGTGGACCCGCTACACCACAAGGATGTCCAGGGGCTGCTGTAGAATTTCATCAACAACATAAAGGGTGATGAGCATGTTACAGTGCCCTCATGGCTAGTGCAGAAGGTTTCAAGGGTACTATAGTAACACAAAGACAACATTCAAGGTGCTAAGACTGGCCCAATACCTCACACATGATGCAGGGGCTACAGAGGTCACATATAGCTGGTGTAAGAGGTGCTAGGGGAGCCTAATTCTCCTCATAGTTAATGATAAAGGTGCTAGGGGTCCTAAATCACCCTTCATTTACACCACAGTGGCATTGCTAAATATCCCATATAAGGAATTGACAAATGAAAGGAGCAGCAGTTGTGTTCTCCAAACAGTTTTGCAAGAAACTATTTTGTTCTCACAACCAGACATGTCCTCGAAAGAGAAGCACAGAAAAAAATAAGAATTTAGTGCAGCATGTCACCTGGATAAGCTGACATGAAATAAGGCATAACGAAAGAGTGATGATTTTTCATACAAATCCATAATCCAAAGATTGGAAATTGAGACAGAAAGTCATAAACAAGCAGGAATAGAAATACAGTAATAAAATCCAAAAAGGGAAATCCACAAAAAGCATTCAAAAAACATACAAAAAGAGAAAAAGCAATGAAGGACAGAATCAGGATAAAATTACCTTTGTAAATCTAAAAAAGAAAAAAAACAACATCAGATTAAGGGAGTATTCACACTGGCAATTTGTTTGTTTGTCCGCATGTAACCCTGCAAAGTCTAATTTGTTTGCGTAGTGTGGTAGAGTAGAGTAGTACTGTGGCCTGGCTCACTTGGAAGAGGAGGGCCCAAGCTTATTTCAATAGCATCCGGAAACAGGGAAAACAGACATGACGTCAGTAATGAGACAAGCCAGAGAGTGCAATTCTCATTTCATTCAATTTTATTTAGAAACGGATTTTTATTCTCACCTTACACATGAACATGAATTGTAGTTGGCAAGATAAGTTGCAAGTTCCTCCTTTAACATCATTTGCCGCCGTAAAAGTCTTCTTGTATGTGCAGCACGATTAACAGTAAAACAGTATGCTGCACACTCAATAAATCTATAAGAGGGTAGAGTGTTATCCTGCCCTACACGACAACAAAACAACCACAAAATAAGTAAAATAATTTTGACATGCACGCTGTCAGTATGTGTTCAAATCTTGAAGTACGGCCGTGGTCAAATGTTTTGAGAAGGACACAAAAATTAATTTTCACAAAGTTTGCTGCCTCAGTTTTTATGATGGCAAATTGCATATACTCCAGAATGATATGAAGGATGATCAGATGACTTGCAATTAATTACAAAGTCCCTCTTTGCCATGAAAATGAACTTAATCCCAAAACACCTATTTCCACTGCTGTTGTGAAGAAGGCTTCAGGGTGCCCAAGAAGTCTAGCAAGTGTCAGGACCCTCTCCTAAAGGTGATTCAGCTGGGGGATCAGGGCAGCACCGGTGCACAGCTTGCTCAGGAATGGCAGTAGGCAGGTGTGAGTGATCTGCACACACAATCATGCAAAGACTTTTGGAGGATGGCCTGGTGTCAAGAAGGGCAGCAAAGAAGCCAAGAAAAGCATCAGGGACAAACTGATATTCTGCAAAATGTACAGCGATTGGGTTGTTGAGGACTGCTGGGGGAAAGTCATTTTCTCTGGTGAATCCTCTTTCCGATTGTTTGGGGCATCCAGAAAAAAGATTGTCCAGAGAAGAAAAAGTGAGCTCTACCATCAGTCCTGTGTCATACCAACAGAAAAGCATCCTGAGACCATTCATGTGTGGGGTTGCTTCGCAGCCATGAATAAAGAATGGTACCAAAACATCCTCTGAGTCCAACTTCTCTCAACCATCCCAGAACAGTTTGGTGACCAACAATGCCTTTTCCAGCATGATGGAGCACCGGGCCATAAGATAAAAGTGATAACTAAGTGGCTCAGGGAACAAAACATCAAAATTTTGGGTCCATGGCCAGGAAACTCCCCAGACTTTAATCCCATTGAGATCTTATGGTCAGTCCTCAAGAGGCGGATGGACAAACAAAAACCCACAAATTCTGACAAACTCCAAGCATTGATTATGCAAGAGTCGGTTGCCATCAGTCAGTATTTGGCACAGAAATTGATTGACAGCATGCCAGGGAGAATTGCAGAGTTCTTGAAAAAGAAAGAAGGGCCAACACTGCAAATACTGACTCTTTGTATAAACTTAATGTAATTGTCAATAAGAATCTTTGAAACCTATGAAATGCTTGTAATTATACTTTATAGAAATATATGACAAAAAGATCTAAAAACACGGAAGCAGCAAACTTTGTGAAAACCAATACGTGTGTCATTCTCAAAACCTTTGGCCAAGACTGTACATTAAGACACAATTTAGCTTTACAATAAATGTGCTTAATATGTTATGGCCAGGGAACCCTTACTGGCTCAAAAAAAGCTTTCTTTTTTTTTTTTTAGGGTTTTCTTGAATATTGTTGTGTAAATTGGGTTATTGATTATATTTTTGTTTCCTGACTTTTTCTATTTTCATTGATTTTTTAAAATTGTATTTGAAGAAAATAAAATTGCATATAATTAGGTCAAACTTATACAACAAATGGCTTCATAGTGAACACATAAACACAAGAAAGCTACAATTAGAAAAAAAAAACGTAAAGAAATGCAAAGAAATATATTAGAACATTTAAAAGAGGAAAGCATCATAACAGAATTCAACTCCCACCTGAGATTGTTTTTCTAATTTTATTTTTTATATATTATATTCTTTATTTATTGATCTCGTATACGCTTTGTTCTTTGCATGCTGAGCCTAAGGGGGTGGACCCCCTGGTCCAGCAGTTGTCGGACTGCTTCCTGTCCATCATAGGCCTGCTAACAATGCAATGGTTGTTTTTGCGTTGATGTTCTATGTGAGTTGTAAACACTCTTTTTCCTTTTGATTTTTCTTGTAAGTACTTCTTTTGAAAATTTGTTTTTTTTTTTTTGGATTTTGTCTTGTATGTTGAGGTTTATAATTATTGTACTACAGACTGGTTTTGCTTGCTCTGAGGTTTACCTTTTTGGTATAACTACCCTTTTGATTCTCCTTTGGTTTACTTATTGGTTACTTTTCTTAAATACATTTTCTTTAAATATATAGTATCTTTATGTTTGTTTTTGTGGCCCCTGGTTATGACGGTGCCCATTTTCATAACATTTCAAATTTTCGGTACTCTTTGGATCTTTTCGCCTTTATAGTTAGTATAGGCCAAAGCCTTTTTTTAGTTTGGAGAAAAGAGTGAAGTTATGTTTTAAGTGTTGGAGAAAGTTGAGGCTGGGTTTTGGAGGATCACCATCATTTGTTTCTTGAAGAGTTGGCGTATCTTAAAAGTTGTCTGTCATAAAAAATGAACGTGCAAATGCTTAAGCAACACCATGGTCTGATGCTCCACTTATTATTTCCTCTTCCGCGCATTTTGTGATTGCACAATAATTGTTGTTAAAGAGTTTCTAAAGGGCATGGATGAAGTGGTAACATTGGCCTTTTTAATATGTATAACCACAAGAAATTTCTGTGAGCTCCTATAATCACCACTATCTCAGTTAATATTAATAAGTCTAAGCCCTCCTAATCACCAACCACCTACTTTCGTTCTCTTTCTGAGCCACACAAACCCAGAGAAAATAATAAACAGGTTCATATGTCACACATGTGTGGCTGGTGATCTTTCTCCGGGCTCATCTGATGTATGTTAATACCACCCTGGGTTGAGAAGGGGCACTTGTGCTAACCTTATCCTCTTTTGTTCCCTACATAGTACACAAAAGATGCCCAGTGTGGGCAACTGACTCTGCCCATTCTGGTGTGTGTAGCTGCTTTTTTCGTTAATTTTTTTTTGGACTGAATTAAACAAGGATGAGTATAATATAAATAATATAAGTAAACACAAATAAAATAGCTGGACATATACAGTACATTATGATGGGAGTACAGTTACAATTGTGGCAATAAACAGGTTCAGTAGAGAATTAGTAGTATGAATACAGCAGAATTTTTCACACAATTTGAAAATATTGGGATCTGTAACATAGGAATGTGGAGTGTCATGCGAATTTGAGGTACTGAACATGACTATCATAATATTAGCCCTCTAACAAAGTTAAAAGTGACACATTTCCAACATGTGGGATATTGTTATAGACTGTCTCAATGTTAGTGATTGTGAATATGATATCATTTTTGATAATTTACTAGAAATGTAGCCCTCTATGGACTCTGCTGCTCTACAGATATACTTTAAACATTTAAATTGAGGCACACATTTTGATAATTTGTAATATCTGGCACCACTATTATTTGTTTATTATGTACTTCTAATTTTTGAAGTAAATTGCTACAGTTCTTAGGGTGTCTTACACAAATTTAGGCTTTTTGTTATTTAGTTAACATTTATTGTTATATCACTGATATCATTTAAATGCCATTTTTAATAAATATTTTCATGGATATGTTCATCCATTATAGGCCATTTTCTTGTGTGATATGGCAATAGTAAGTATTTTAAGCAATAATAATAATTCTAATAATAAATCTTATTTTTTAAAATGCCTTTCACAGCCCAAATATGCGGTACAAAGTATAACCAAAAATATAAAATATAATATAATATATTATAATATTATAATATATATTATTATATATATATATATATATATATATATATATATATATATATATTATTATAATATAATATAATATAATTTAATATAATATAATATATATAATATAATATAATATAAAATATACAGTAATATAATAAAATATAATATATAAAAATGCATAACAGAAAAAGTGTAAAAGATTATACAAAAGATTTAGCAAACAGATAAATTTGACATCTATTTTTAAAACCTGGTAGTGACTCGACTTCTCACATCTTCTGAGGACGAGCGTTCCACAAGTTTGGAGCTGAGACACAGAAGACTCTATCACCCCACCTATATAGAGATTAAGGTAATTAAAATTTTGCTCTAATCTCACTTTTACGTGTTTACAGACGTTCGCATTTGCCAGAGAGTTAGGGGTTTCTTTCTTACCTAATTCAGGTCTTGCAGGCCAACAGGGGGCTGGGCACACTTGTTTAGTCTTCTCAGTGGTGGAAAATTGGGTTAAGCCAAAGTAAAGGTGAATGACAGTGACCTGAAGTCCGAGAACTGTACAGACCCTCACTGTCGAGGTGCCCAGGTGAGAGTATTGTGGGATGTGCATGTGACATAAGGATAATAAGTTAAGGTAAAGTTTAGGGGCATTTTTTTTTGTTCAAAAATAGGCTAATATAGTGCCTTTTGTTACAACAGCTTTCAAGATAAAACCATTGCCATCAAAGGAAACCTACAGCCCTGCTGGATTTCAAGTTGGTTAACTGGCAAGAGATAACAAGTGCATATTAAGAGATGAATGTTCCTTGTGGAGGCCTTCAGTGGTCTGCCCTTGGACTGTTACTTTTTTTTCATATATATTAATGACATAGATTCCATTGCAGTTAGTAAACAGGAGAAATTAACAGATGATACAAGAATTGGAGGAATGGTAGACACTGAGGAGACAACAAAAACAATTCAAAAAGACTTGGACAAGTGATTGAGCACTTATAAAATGAAGTTTAGTGTAGAAGACTGCAAAGTATGACACCTGGGCAAAAGGAGTGAGAATTATAAATACAAGATGGGAGATAATGGTTTTAATAATAGATGGTTAAATTCTACAGTATAGTACCTGTTAAAAATTCAAGGTATTCTGCCTAGTTTATGGATGCCCTTACGTTAAGGAACTGGATGCACGTAAGGCTAGAAAGATCACAAGTTGACCCATTTGGAATATCATAAGCGGGTCTCGGTAGATAAAGTAAAAACTACAGAAGGGATTTTAAGCTTGCCAAAATGAATTATTACTCCTTCTTCATTATAGCTAACAAGGTTAATCCTCAATTTTTTTTCAGATTTTCACCATAAATAGACTTTTTTATTTTCTTACCCCAAAGGATCTTGTATTTCCTGCTTCCTCACATGCAGGTTGACAGAAACTAATGGATTATTTTTAAAGTAAAATTAAATTAATTTGGATCTAGTTGTTCATGCACCCTTTAAATGATTTCCTATGTTACTGCACTCCATTTTTTACCAATTTTATAGATATTGCTGTTGCTGATCTTAATAAAGTATCTGAATTCCACATATTATTATTTAGATCCAGAAGTCTGGCATATTTCTGTTGTCTAATCTGTAACTGCTATGTTGTTTTATTATTCATTTGCCATTTACAAGTGGGCCTACTTCCTGATAGGCACAATATTGAATCTATTTTACCATTACTTTGTTGTTTCAAATTGTTTGAATTTTCATTCTTTTTGTCATTTTCTACCCTTTTCTAATTACTTCATTGTTTGCCACCGAATGACCTCTTTCAGTCTGGCTTTAGATTAACCAATATTAATGAGACCACCTTGGTTTGAGTACTGAATGATTTGTCACTGAACAGTGACGCTGGATCCTGTTAAACCTTGCAATTCAATTCAACTTATTTTTGTATGGCGCTGAGTGTGGGCTAAGGGTACTATAAAAATTTTAACTTTACAAATTGCATAAATGTACAAACATAAAAATGGAGATTAGTTTAAACTCATTGTAAAACAAAGTGATTTCAAACTGATTTATGTGAAAGGATCCTAAGACACACATGTGTGGCTGTGGATCATCCTCCGGGCTCATCTGAGGTATGTTAATACCACCCTGGGTTGAGAGGGGGCACTTGCGCTAACCTTCTCCTCTTTTGTTCCCTCCATAGTACACAGAAGATGCCCAGTGTGGGTAACTGACTCCGCCCCTTCTGATTCCCCACCTGTAAAGCCCACAGCTGACAGAAGGAGGCATTCATTTTCAGACAGACTGTCATTGTGCTGGTGTGCATAGCTGCTTTTTTCGTAATTTTTTTTAGACTGAATTAAACAGGGATGAGCAGGTTGGCACCCAGGCATTTATCTGTGGGACTTGAAATACTTCGCTCAGCCACACCTAATAATATCTGTTCATTACAATTAAAATTGAGATATAGCCAGATGCCAATAGAGGAGAGGAGGACAAAACAACAACAACATTTATTTCTAAAGCACATTTTTATACAAATGATGTAGCTCAAAGTGCTTTACAAGATGAAGAAAGAAAAGAAAAAATGTAAAAATAAAATTAGGCAATACTAATTAACACAGAATAAAGTAACCCTGGTGGCCACGGAGGACAGACACAACAACAAAAAAAAAAACTCCAAATGGGTGGAGAAAAAAAAAAATCTGCAGGGGTTCCAAGGCCACAAGACCACCCAGCAACCTCTAGGCATTCTATCTTACATAAAAGATCTAAATTAGTCCTAATGATTTTAATGCTTTACATGGAAGACTTAGATGATGATGGTCATGTGGACCTTTGGCCTTTAATCCATCATTGTAGGGACAGCACGGTACTTTGATCAGGTGGTGGTGGTGCAGATCGTCACCACAGAAAAATGGAAAAAGAACATCAGAGAAAGTAGAGCCATGAAAAAAAGATAATTAAATGCATATACATAATATCAGGATTACACTAAAATGAAGCTCTGAGATAATGAGTTTTTAGCATTTGCTCCACCATATTCATATTAGCCTGGCAAATTTCTATTGGTAAGCTATTCCAGATTTTAGGTGCATAACGGCAGAAGGCCGCCTCACCACTTCTTTTAAGTTTAGCTCTTGGAATTCTAAGCAGACACTCATTTGAGGATCTAAGGTTACGATTTGGAGTGTAAGGTGAAAGGCATCTTGAATTATAGGATGGAGTGAGATTATTTAAGGCTTTGTAAACCATAAGCAGTATTTTAAAGTCAATTCTAAATGGCATGGGTAACCAGTGTAGTGACATCAAAACTGGGGTGATGTGCTCGGATTTTCTTTTCCTAGTTAAGATTCTAGCAGCTGCATTCTGCACTCGTTGCAATCGATTGTTGTCTTTTTTGGGTGGCCCTGAGAGGAGTGCGTTGCAGTAATCTAGCCGACTGAAAACAAAAGTGTGAACTAATTTTTTAGCATCTTGCAAAGTTATAAGGGTTCCAATCTTTGCTATATTTCTTAAGTGAAAAAATACTGTCCTAGTGATCTGATTATTATGTGATTTAAAATTTAGGTCAGAGTCAATAATTACCACTAAATTCTTTACCTCCATCTTGACTTTTAAGCCTATTGGATCAAGTTTATTTCTATTACTCTCATTATATCCTTGTTTGCCAATCACTAAGATTTCTGATTTCTGCTTATTTAGTTCAGAAACACAAGTAAGACATTGGGTCAGTGAATCAGGAGAGTCGGGGTCATCAGGTCCTATTAATAAATACAGTTGTGTGCCATCAGCATAGCTGTGGTACCTCACATTATGTATTGAGATAATCTGACCTAATGTATGTATGGAGATCGAAAGGAGCAGCGGACTCAGGATAGAGCCTTGTGGAACACCATTAGAATATCATGTGTCTAATTACCATAACTACAATTACCATAACTAACAAAGGATTTTCTACCTGCCAGGTAATACTCAAACCAATTTAAGACACTGCCAGAGAGTCCCACCCACTGAATAAGGCAATTTATAAGAATATAGTGATCAGATCTAAGAGGATGATCAGATAATCAGCATCTGTCCACATTTACCCGCAAGTCCTTTACTGCTTTAATGAGTTTAGTTTCTGTACTGTGACAAAAACTCCAGACATCATCCCTGGGGAAAATAAACCTCCAGAGGGGGCACAGTCAGTTGTAACTGACAAAGTCAGACACGATCACAGTCCTGTGGTCTCATTCATAAAACTTTACAGGGATTCACGTGTGAAAGTATGTGTACGGCAAAAAACTGTAAGACAGCAAAACAAACAAAAAAATATCTGATTTATAAACTAAACGCAATTAACTTTTGTAAATAGTAATCATCTTGGAAACACATACATGAACATTTCTCATGGACTGTGTTAATCATCCTCATACATATTCAGTTACAATGCTGCAGACCTTCATTGGCTGACACATCCAGACACTTTCGCCTGCATCTGAGGACTCCCATGGTGCACTACTAATGGCACTGTAGTGTCTCTCCTCTCTGTGCTTATGAGCAGGTAGTCACTATCAGCTGACACATGTAATGAAATGATTGCTGTTCCAATGAATAGTAAAGGGCATATGAAAGACTATGGATTCAGCCAGTTACTTTACCATCAAGCCAGCCATCCTATACAAAACCATCAGCAAGTCATCAACCAATGCTACTTGGTCTCAAAATAAGTGAATGATGTGTTGGCCCAGGCCACAGAGCCACGAGTTTTGGGGTCCTCAACTTTGCATCACAGATAACTTGTGGGTTAATGGAATGTAATTGCTAATGGTTAATTAACAAAAGCAGTTTCATCCTCCCTAGGTGCTCTTATTGCAATATGAGTGCTGTCAATTGCATGATTACTTTAGGAAAGCTGGACACTGCTGCAGAATAAGTCTTTATGCTGGCCTGTACACACCACACGGAAAACTGAATTTAGGGCCTTGTTAGTCAGTTTAAGGTTTCTAGCACAGAGGGCATGATGGAGTTGAAGCTGGCTGAGATATTTGTGACTTGTTCCCTCTGGTAGGTGCCTGTTGCCAGAAAGCCTTCCATTGTTAAAACCTGCATATGAACAGGTATTTCCAGATTTCAATTTCTTTCTAAAGCTGATGTTTCAATTCAGCAAATAGCTCCAATAGAGTGGCTCTTGGAAGCCCAAGTTGGCTCATATGCCAATCATCATCATAAGCAAAATATTCCTGTCAGTCCCTAAAAGCTAGTTCCCTTCATATATGACCATCTGCATGGTCTTTAGCAGTACCAAATAAGCCATGATGTGTTAAACAATTAAGCTACGAATAGGCTGCAGGACATGAGATTTAGAGCTTTCTGTACACAGGGAGTGAATCCCACATGGATTTTTACTTGATGCAATTATTAAAAACAGGTGATTGCCTCGTCTTGTACTCCTCATAACTGACAACACATTGCCGATATAAATGGACAAAAAAACACGAAGGTTCTTCAGTGCAAATAAGCAGCATTGACCCTCTTAAAAAGGGAACTAAAATAGACTCTGAATATCAGATTCATCAATTTTGAGGTTTAATATGTTTGTCACATCACTCACATTATAAGTACAACCTGTTGATATGAATTATTGTGTGCGTGTGCTGTCATTTAGCTGGCTTGGCTCCAGTTCCCTGCTTCATCAAGAGTTTTGTCCTTTCCCATTTTCTCTGAAATATTGCATATGCATGGTTTAGAGTGCCCATAAATGCACACAAGTTATCCTGTCAAGTTTTCCTTTATTAATCCCAACTTTTCTGTTGACAGTTGTGTACACACATTTCAGTCCTCTTTTTGTGCATATGCAAGTTTTATAAATCTAACCACCGAAGACCTAGGCCAACTGGCTGCCCACACTCTCTTGGGCATTCTACTATATTTTATTGGTTTGTGCTGGGCTGTCTAATAAGAAGACAAAATCCTCCCAGACTTTAAATATCTGTGGTGCCTTTACATATGCCCGTCAGATTCTGCAACATTTCTAGACTCCTGCGCCACTGTGTTTGGCATGGTTGGCTTGCTTCTCATCTGTCAAATTGCTGAAATGTTATTTTTGCCAATAATTTGAATTCTGGTGTTCCTTTAGGTTCAATTTTAGGTTTTGCTTTGTATATATTTAACTCTCTTTGGGTATGGTGCAGGTCTTTAATTTCAGATTTGGTTGCAATGATATTCAGCTTTATTTCAACCTTAAGTGAAGACTCTTTATCAGGGTGTCCCTTACTTTCTTTAAAATCCACTCTAGGAAGGTTATGTTTTCTACACTAAAATGTGTATAAGACTCAGGCACCCCATGTGGGATCTTTTAAAAACGTAAAGACCCTATCTGCAATATCTTTAATTTTAGAAAATAACACAATTATTATAGCTCTTTTTAGCGTAATCATGCTGTTTAATTTCATTCAGAACTCTGCATCAATGAACAAATAAACCAACACCCATAACTTAATATATTTTTTCCTAAAGAACATATTGCAACTTAATTGTGCAGCTTTAAAATTTTATTGGTGCTCCTGTTTTGTATTATTTGGATTAATGCAACACCTTATATAAAGAGGTCTTCCTAAGAAATCCATACTTATATAACAAGATGGTGCTGAATTTGGCCACCCATCTCTTGACTCGAACAAGGCTGACAGCCAGTGTTACTCTTGGTCTGTGTCATTTGCAATGGCTTCCTATAAAATAACATTCATTTTAAAATTTTATCGTTAGCTTATGAAATGCAACATGATAAATCCCCCTTGTATTTATTGGCTTTGATTAATGTGTCCATTAGAGCTCTTTGTTTTGCTGACGCTCATCTTTTGCTTGTTTCTTGGAGCTCGAGCCTTTAGTCATTTTGCTCCTAAACTTTGGAACTCACTCAAGAGCAGCGCTCGACAGATGCAGTCCTTAGAGATGTGTAAATCAAGACTGAAGGCTTTTCAATTTGAGATAACCTTTAAACTTATTTGGTTATATTTTCAAAAGCTTAGGAAATTTTTATTATCATCTTCTTTAACATGATGAGTTCTAAAGTTTGCTATTTATTGGTTTATATGTTTGGTATTTACAGTGCCTTCAGAAAATATTCAGACCTTTTACTTTTTTCACATTTTCTTAGTACAGCTTTGTGCTAAAATCGTTTAAATTTTTTCATTTTGCTCATCAAGCAACACTTATTACCTCAGAGTGACAAAGTGAAAACATTACTTTTGGAAATTTTCACAAATGTATTAAAGATGGAAAAAAAATCACTTTGACGCAAGTACTCAGACCTATTAATCAGTGCTTAGTAGTGGTAGCGATTCCAGCCTGGAGTCTTCTTGGACCTGACGTGACCAACTTCACACACACCTGGATTTTGGAGATTTTCTGCCATTCTTCTCCTCACAAGCTCTGTTAAGTTAGATGGAGACCATCGGTGGACAACTATTCTCAGATCTCTTCAGAGATGTTCCATTGAGTTCAAGTGTGGGCTGTGGGAGGGTCACTCAAGAACATTCACAGAGTTGACTCTAAGCCACTCCTGTGTTGTTTTCACTTTGTCTCTGGGTCATTGTCCTGTTGGATGGTAAACCTTTAGCCCAGTATGATTTCCAGGGCACTCTGGAACAAGTTTTCATTAAGATGTAAAATGAATAGACCTTGATAACAAAAGGTCTTGAGATTTGGCAACACAGAAGTGTACAGGTTGAAGCCAAAATAGAACTAAATACTAGTGGAGGTTGTTTGGCTTTAAAAGCAGGTCGTCAGAAGTGACGTCATCGGGGGCCCGGAACAGGAAGTGAGTTCTTGGGGCGTCTTTGGAATCGGGCAGAATTTCCCGTATCTGGTCTGCAGAGATAAAGAGAAAGGTTTACTGCACCCCACAACCCCCTGGCCTGGCATGGAATTAATTTCTTTTGGTCCTTCTAGCTGTCTCCCATGCTGTTTACCTCTTCCTGTCAGTCCCTGCCATCACCATACTTCACCATTGGAATGGTTTTGCACAAGTGATAAGTGATGCCTGGTTTCCTGCAGACATGAAGCTAATTTTGGATTTATCAAAACAGGGAATATTAATTCTCACAGTCTGAGAGTCCATTACTTGCCTTTTTACAAACTCCAAGCATGCTTCCACGTGTCATCTGCCCACTCTGCCATAAAGCCAGGATCAGTGGAGTGTTGCAGTGATGGTCACTCTTCTGGAAGAGTCTCCCATCTTTACACAAGTTCTCCAGAGCTCAGTCAGAGTAAGCATCGGATACCAAGCTCCTTCTTCCCCAAGGAAGAGTTGTGGTTGTTCCAAATTTCTTCCAATTCAGAATTATGGAGGCCGCTGTGCTCCTCCAGTCCTCCAATACTGCAAACATTTTTTGTAGCCTTACACAGACCTGTGCTTCGACACAATGATGTCTCAAAATTCTGTAGGCAATTCCTGTCATGGTTTGTTTTTTTTTCTCTGATAAACATTGTGAGGCATGGAACCTTCTATAGACGGGTGTTTGACTTTCCTAATGAAGTCCAATCAATTGAAACTGACCACAGGGTAAACTCCAAACATCTCAATAATGATCAATAAAATGGGATACATCTGAGCCAAGTTTCAAATGTCATTGCAGAGGGTCCGAATACTTGTGTCAATGGATATTACATTTTTCTATTTTTAACAAGTTTCCCAGAATTCCTAAAACCCAGCTTTCCCTTTGTCATTCTGGGATATGTATTGTTGTTTAATGAGGTAAAAAATGAATATAAGGCTACAGCATAACAAAATGAGGAAAACATCAAGAAGCCTGAAGACTTTCTGAAGACACTGCATGTATTTAATAGTGATGTGAAGAGATATGTGATGCACAGATAAAATATTTGAATCCATGGTGGAACCTCATTTAACAGTAATGTAGTTCTTCAAAGAATAATTAATGCAAAGAACTGTTCGGTATGTATTTAGGTTTATTTAGCTAACAGTATAAGCTTCTGATGGTGGGGACCCATCTGTTTCAGCTGCTGGTTTGCACTTCTTCCCGGTCCGGTTGCTTCTTAACTCTTTCAGATCTTAACTCTTTCTTCGGGTGTCGACTTTTGTCGAAATTAAGGGTAGATGACGATAATCAGCTGTCAACTGTGAGAAAACTCATTGTTACATTTTAGTTCAACTCTCATGTTCTTTGATTTGAATACTATTCCCTTTGTGTGCATGAGTAGCAAAGAGCAAACAATCTCTAAAACAGCATCAACGTCTGACGAGAGACCAAAGTGAATGTGCAAAGTAAAATACTTTATGAACAATGTTTTTCATATTATCACTTGTCGGACTCCAATTTTGATGCAAGTGATCTGGTTCCTCATGTATAAATGGTGCGTACACACAGAAGTGTTGCGTAAGAACTTTTCCACATTCAAATCACGATGTATAAAACCTACACTTGGCGTAAAACCACTCACTTTTCCACGGTACCTCATACCTTGTCGTACGCAAGTTCTCCTCTCGGTTTTGCAGACTGGTGGCACACAGCGTTAAAGCAATGCTACTGTTCCTGTGTGGTTACAACTTATTTTCCTGACGTGGCTTTATATATACACTGAAACTAACCGCATATTGTTTATTAGTGTAATGTATCTGATTGTAATTAACTTGTAACAATATAATGGTCCAGGGAATAGCCATAGTATTCGAAATACCATAACTGCTTTAGCGTTGTTACTCTCACTGCACCTTCTTCTTCTTCTTCTTTCAGCTGCTTCCGTTAGGAGTTGCCACAGCGGATCATCTTTTTCCATATTACTCTCACTGCACCACTCAGAGTATTTATATCACTATATCTGAGTGTGAATCACAGCAGCAGCTGATCGGAAAGAGAATTATCGGTATACAGGCACACGCTACCTCAGCCACTGCAAAACGTTTCAAAGCCTTTCCTGTACGGACCTCGCAATTCAGAAACAGTTTCATCCAAAGAACTTTAAACGCACTCAATCAAGTGCTTCTTGTTGAACTGTTTATACTTATAAGTACAATTACCTCACTGTAAACTTGCAATACAGTTATAATATTACACAACCTCGTGCCACTTTATAAAGCGCGTATTTACATATGATGATGATATCATTTTTAAGATGAAATGCAGTAAAATATGTTTATTATATTATACAGATAAAACTTTAAGTTAATTTAAATAATCTATACTAGCCAACCCGCGGCGTACCATACGCCGCATAATCAGGTCGGTTTTTTTTAATGAATTTTAAGCACAGGGAGAAAATTAACATTTGAAAAATCGGTAATGTAATAAATCGGCAAGAAAAGCAACATTGTAACAATGCACGGAACGAACCAACACACAATCGTCCGTGAGGGGGGGGGGTGTGTACAAAGTGCAGGAGCATCCAAGAAGACGCATGTTTGTCGCGACGCAATCAGTGGGAGCGTCAGGGCCGATCCTGGGTAGACGGCCGCCTTTGTGCGAATGTGGTTTCGCCGCCCTACGTACCTATTTTCTATTATGATAATGACGGATATTACTATTACATGTACTACTTCAAACAGGATTAAGACGGTGTTATGGTTAGAGTCGGGATGTATAAATAAAATTTAATTTCAAACGATTAATTTTATAGAAAAAAACAGCCTAGATTAGAAAGCCGGTTTATTTAATCGTTCTAAGCGACAGGCAGCTCTGCACACAGTGACAGTCAATTCAGAGATCGCCGCAGCCCGCTGTCTTTTGCCGCTTGTCTTGACTCGCAATCCCATTGAGGAACGTACGCATCTTATATGAAATCTATCGCCTTCGCGACGCAACTATGAAACATGCAAGTTGAACGTTGACTAAGGGACTATACACATTTAGAGAGCGTGTCGTAAACACATGGTAAGCAATGGAACCGTTCAGACAGAGCGTGTGATGAGCGGCGACCATCAAAGGTTTTATGCGCCGCCGCGCGCGAGCAAATCGCTATGTGTGTGGAGTCCCTAATAGGCATCAACTACAATACACGCCACACGCAACCGTCCAAACTTTGCACACTGCAAACGCCGCCGCTGCTATGGTCGTCGGCCGCCCTCAGACTTTAAAATTCAAAGGCGGACAGCCGCCCGTCGCAGTGTTGCCGGCTGCTGCCCGTCTCCTCAACGCCGCCTTTGAGTTTGGCCACGTGCGCACGCGTTTTGCCCGTCGCCAGGATCGGCCCTGGGGAGCGTATGAGTCGCGCTTAGTGGGAATTCCACGGTTTGCAGCCGAATGGGCTCAACGGCTTACCCACGCCGGGTAGACACACGGTCAATGTCATGCATAATTATTTATTGATGGTTGAACACTTCTGGAAAGACACAGTTATCTACAAAGGGAGGGTTTGAGGATACAACAGAAAGTGAATGAAAAGATGGAACTGTAGACTTTTCATTGCTCTGTGCGGTTTCGGCTGCCTTTCTATATATAATCCACCAAGACACCTGACCACGGTAGTGGGGGGATGGGGGGGGTTTGGGGTGTGAACAAAGTGCAGGAGCATCTAGACGACGCATGTTTGTCGCGGATCGAATTGCTTTATGTAGCGTGTAAAACAGTTTGCCATGGAGCACGTGGTGGAGCGTCGTAACCGAAAACTGCTCACTTCATTGTGTTTTAACCTCAGTTGTAAAGGATTGTTTTAAGGATCCCATGGGATACCCCTCGCAAACCGTTTGACACGCTGCACCATAGAGTCCGGACGTATTCATGTAATCAGCGTATTGTTGAGCAGACTGTATAACAATGCCTCTGTGACTAAGAACAACGGACACCACGTCACCGGTTATCCCAATGTTGGCAAACAAAGCCAAGAGCCATGTCACGAAGTTTGAGAGCAACAGTTTCGTCAATGACATTTCTCCAAAAAAAACCCGACTGACAGAAACAAACAGTTACCTGAAGCAGGAATTTCCATAACATTCAAAGAATTGTTGTTTCCATGAAATACATTTGAAGCGGCAGCCATGGAGGGCAAAAGAATAGTCAACGTGGACCACAGCACAGACCAAAGCGAGTGAGTATGTGTTTGATGAGCTGTTTGATTTGGCGGTCAGTGGTCTGAGGTAGTGATGGGCCGCTCGATACTCAGGTTTCGACACTGTGTCGAGCTATCGAAGCACTGGAGATCGAAGCACCGCTTCGAGGCTTGCTTCAAATGCGCCCGTCACGTGATTTTGAGCACGCTAGCGTAATGACGTCATTGATATCCGCGCAGTCAGCAGTCGATTTGGTCAGTAACTAGTCTGCTGAAGTGCTTTGGCTCAAAGCGTAAATAGCGGTTGTCTGTGTTATATTGATAAAATACGCTAACCCGAGTTCAAATCCTAGTTGGGGCTCGCATATGTTGAAATAAGGATTTTGTATAAAACAGTTAAGTAGTACTTGTTTGAAAGTTAACAAATATATTTTGGAGACATTATGAACGATTTACATGGGGCACCTTTTTCCTCGGTGTGGAATTGTGTCCACCAAGAATCTGTAACAAATCGATGAGCATATTTTGCGTAAGGTAGCACGTATTGTAACAATCCAGAATCTATTCTACCCCATGTCGATCATATCACAGAGGCTAAGAAATGCTTCACTAAAGCCGACGTGGTCATTACACCAGTATATGCGCAAGACATTCCTCATTAAACGTTTTACTATTCAGTGATTCCCAGATCTGTTGCCGATTTGTATTATTGATTTCCAAAAAGCAATGTGAGTAAAAGCGTGTTCTGCATAACTAATCACAATTGTCTTTAAAACAGAATCAGCGCCATCAACAGTGTCTTCTGCAATTTTAGGAAAGCCTTGGGATTTCTGCGTTAATGAGACAAAAAAGTTGTAAAGAAACTTTGCAAATTCATCCAAAGGTGAACGTAAAGATCACTCAAGTACTGAGAAGAAGGAGAAGCTGGATAAGCACATCTGGAGCCAAACTTTCAAAAAAGCACCTGACTTTGTCATGAACATTCCTTTAGTTGTGAATTCATCTTATCAAAGGCTGCGCTGGGGGGGTAAATAAGTAATCTTCCGAAGTGCAGCACAACAGAGTAAATAATTGATGTAAATAGAATTACTGAAAGACTAAGTTTTTGCCGTTTCTGTATTCTTAAACCATCTTCCAGTTACACAATCCCCCGCAGTCAATATCACATTCAATGTTCTCTGCTCCTTAACCTGTCTTGTTACCCAAAGCATCAACACTCAGTTTCATTCAAGGCTTTACCGTCCTTCCTTTCATAGACATAAAATAAAACACATTTCCTCTACATGTCCAATAATAATAGTAAACTTGCAGGAACGAGAAAAGCACAAGATGGGAATATTTATGACAAGAGCCTGGACATCAGGATGAGAATGTGCCTTGTCACCCGGTACGTGAGCTCGTCTGCCATCCCTCGGTTACACTGGCACACGTTACACTCGGGAGCAAATGCAATGGAGAATATCATTCAATCTATCAATCAACATTTATTTATATAGCACATGTTCATACAAAAAAATGTAGCTCAAAGTGCTTTACAAAATGAATAGAAAAATAGAAGACACAATAAAAAATAAACATAAGTCAACATTAATTAACATAGAATAAGTAAGGTCCGATGGCCAGGGTGGACAGAAAAAAAAAAAAACTCCAAAGGCTGGAGAAAAAAAAATAAAATCTGTAGGGGTTCCAGACCACGAGACTGCCCAGTCCCCTCTGGGCAATCTACCGAACATAAATGAAACAGTCCTCTTTGTATTTAGGGTTTTCATGGAAGGACCTGATGATGATGGTCACGTAGACTTCTGGCTTTCAGTCCATCAATGTTGGTGCATCAGGATGCTTGAGTAGGTGGTGGTGGCGCAGGCCACCGGAAAAACAGAAGAGAGAGTTGGGGTCAGTATGGATTTTGGAGCCACTGTGAATAGTTATTATGAAGAATTGAACATACAGAGTATCAGTATTAAGTTAAAGTGAAGTTATAAAAGGCCATGTTAAAGTAATAACATGTAATAAAGTAATACCGACAATGTACACCTTCAGAAGTGGAATAAATCGACTGTATACGTAGAACATTTCAGATAAACGATGAATTTTGTTAATCATAAACAATGCAACATAACTATTATATGTGTTGTTACTTTTTATTTATACTCACCAAACGTTACAGATCTACATGGGAAATGAACACAGGTAATATGTTTATAATCATTCTCACTAAAAGACACTGTCAAAATATATTAATGAGAAAATTGAGACACATTGGCCTTTAGGAAATATAAAAAAGTGTGTGCGCTGTCACTTAGGACAGAATGCATTGTTAACGTGACGCACTCTCTACTGACACGATGTCACGAAAAAAAAGAAACAGTGCAGTCCATGCTAACTCAAATCCTCCTTGATGTTTGACCTAATGATTAATTGTCAATATCAAATCGATAAAATCATTTTAAGAAGATGACAAGTCTGCTATAGTCAGTTTAATCAACGCTACTTTTAAAAAGTTTCCTTATACAGAATATAAAACAGAATCTCAATGATACGGGACTCGCGAGTAGTAACGAATAATATGTGACACTGAGAAATTATAATTCCTAATAACGGGAACAAGTAAAAACTACGACTTCCTAAAACGGACACTGTAAATGTAGGCATTTCAATAAATAATTTAGGAGACTTGTGTGTGCATTTCAATATCGATTTAAGAACTACGTAGGCCACCTGTTGTACTATAAACGGTAGCTCAAGCAGCACTTAACAGTAAATAGTCTAACAGGACAATGACTGACTGAAACGAAGATGCTGCGCGCAACAATTAAGGTTCACACTGTCGTTCTGCATGTTTAGAAGGTTGGCTGAAACTGTTTATAGCGAATTGTCCCAAGTTGGAAGTGCCATATAGCGATCAGACACGAAAAGACACATTTAGGCATAATGGACAGTAGTATATTTTTCTACAATACAAATTCAGTACGACACCTGGGTCTCCAAACACACAAATATGAAGCTTATTACATTTTACAGTGAAACTCTTTACATACACAATATAATTAGGCGTGTGCCACCTGCCCGACTACGGTGGCCCAACCTTCCCTCGATAGCTCGATTCGCTCACTATCCGTCCAAGCTTGTTAAATGGAGGAATAGAAAAAACTTTCACAAGAGGAGGATCAGCGACACGAACCTGGCGACAACACCACTGAGCCACCTAATCCGGATAATTAACGAGCTCTGCACAACTGAACTACTACTACTGTTCTTACTGCGGCGGATGAAATATGTTGTTTGACATATGCACGTTAAAATGGTTTAATTGATACGAGAGTATCATTGTTGTATTCTCCTAATGAAGACGAAAAAATTATATGTATAGATGTATACTATATGACGTACGGTTTTGAACAAAATTAAGTGTTCCATAAAAGGTTGAACGATTTACCTAATCTTTTCATATATATATAAAGTTAATATATGACAATATATCTTTGACACTATGTATCAGACAAAGGAAATCACAGCAATCCACAAGAACAATAATTAATTCTCAGCAACTACCTGAATTGTAGCTTAACCATATCAACTGAAATGTGTAATGTCAATACGAATTACAAAATATAACTAGAGAGTTAAGTGTCAGATAGACTCTCAAAATTAAGAGGTCAATGCCTTTCAGTGTGCTGAGGCTTTACAAAGATTCAGTAACCAGTGACCATGTCTGCTCGAAGCCCTATCATGATCCAATCTCGTACTACGCATGTCTGAGGCTTCAGTAGCGCGTCATCATCTCAGTAGTACGCATGTCTGAGGCTTCAGTGCCCGTCATCATCTCAGTAGTACGCATGTCTGAGGCTTGTGCCCGTTCAAAGCCTGTCATGGCGCAATCTCATTTGTACGCATGTCTGAGGCTTCAGTTGCCTCGTCATCATCTCAGTAGTACGCATGTCTGAGGCTTGTGCCCGTTCAAAGCCTGTCATGACGCAATCTCATTTGTACGCATGTCTGAGGCTTCAGTTGCCTCGTCATCATCTCAGTAGTACGCATGTCTGAGGCTTGGTAGCTCCGTCATCATCTAACTAGTACGCATGTCTGAGGCTTGGAGACCCGTTCAAAGCTCGTCATGGCGCAATCTCAGTACTCTGCGCAAAGCTTCCACTCATTATTTGTTCAACGAGCTCCCGTTTGAAGTAGGCTACATATGGCATCAACAGAGTTAAAAAACTCAACAGAATTCCCATTGAAATGAAAGTTTGTAGATGATCAATACATGTTAAATGATCGTGCCCGATTATACGTTGTGGCAAAAAATAAAATTATAAATTATACATCATACAAACGCCGACTTGTTGAATGCATAATGCTGCAAAGAAGAGCTTTAGCAATACGGGTGACGACACATCTCTCACTATAATACTCTCCTAAATATCCATTCTTAGCCTCAACGTTTTCATGCAACACTGAAGGTATGTCATATAGTATACATCTATATATAATTGTTTTCGTCTTCACTACATACATACATGTATACATTAAAAAACATACATTATATACCATCCTCCTGAAAATAGTAGTGGTGCAGCGGTAGCGTTACCGCTTCATACTAAAGCATACGTGGGTTCGGGTCCCACGTCCACTCCTGTAAATTATGACCCAAAAGAGTCTGATTTTCTTTCTTTTTTTATTAAACAGCAAATTCCAGCGTGGACCGGGAGCGAACAAGGCGAGAACACTAGTAAAGATATATCAAATGGAAACGTGCATCTTGTTTTATGTCTATAACAAAAAATATTTGAGTAACGATTTCAACTGTTTTTGTAGTTGTTGATGGCGGGTTTAGCGGTTTAAATTTTAAATATTAAATTGATAAGGTGGAATGTGTTCTTGCTTTGAGTGTTAATGTGTTAGTAACTGGGATTGCGCTCTATTACTGGAAGATTGCTTAGGAATGATACAGACTGGACAACTATGTGTTTTAGGAAATGTTTTATTATTGCACTGTGCTGTGACTAAAAACTTTTACTGATCACCTGTCCGGACCTTGAAGATGTGTTCACCAGGGAGGGATGCTGCTGTTAAAAGCAAATGCTTTTTCAACAGCAGGTCCAGATGTGTTTATCCGCTGCTTTTGTTGCCTCAGCACTCAATCTTTAATGCCGACCTTGATATGTGCACTGCTCACCTTGGAGTGCCCGTGTGTGTCTGTGCCGGTGACTGATCTGCGTCGTGTCTCTCAGCCTCTCTGATGTGCTCTGGATTGACACCTTTGAATGTTTGGTGCAGCAGAGCAAATTCAACCTGATCTACCACAGTGGCTTTGTTATCACCTTATTCCAGCGTTTCTCAACCTTTAAGTATTTGCAACCAGAGTTTTCATAACAGTTTTAATCGCGCCCCAACATTTTTTGAAATGTAGATGCATATTTGATTATACCTACTTAACTTTTATCGACATTTATCTAACTCTATACAGTATTTATTGTTCTATTATCAGAATGTAGTTTAAGTTAATTTGTTTTGGTTCCATGTTTTTTTTTCACATCTTCGCGTCCCCCTTTTTGTTACTTGCGCCCACAGGTTGAGAACCACTGCCTTATTCAATGGAGGGTTCATGGATGTCAAATGGCAATGAATAGAAATGCATTAATGTAAATATGTGAGCTGCCATCCGCAATTAGACATCGCATTTTGATGGTGATTTTGGTGATTCCCGAACAGATCTCTTATGCGATCCTTCCACAGTATCTCTCAAAATTATTTAGTTCAAATTGGTTATAAAGATTTCAATTCTGATCATTTTTTTTATTATTGTTAATTTTGATGAGTCTTTAAGTGGGATCGAACTCGGGCTAGCACTACGTTCAGAATTTGAAAAGCAACCACCTTAGTTAATTGTGCCATTGACGGCGTCATTTCGTTGTAGCTAATTCGTTACTTTCGTGCTCCACAAAATATTGTAAAGTACTAATAAATGAAATATTTCAATACTTGATCGAATAATAACAACTGATTTAAGGATTTCACCTTTTCTTTCTCAAATGTGCTTACCTATATCATGGCAAAGTACAGGGATAAACCATTATTTTCCGTCTACTCCATTTTAATTAAGTCAAACCAAGGAAAACATTTAAGGCTATTAAATGTGATCTCAAGAAAAGATGAGGGTTAATTCTAATACTAATAACAGGAGCGATTATAATGATACAGTGCAAAGGTAAATACTAATTGAAAGAGCCGGGAATCCATGCGTGAGGCGTCTTATTTTAACTCTTGCTATCGTATAGTGCATTCTGCTTGTCGGCGTTAGTTATATATATATATTTATATTTTTAGACATCAGACACTAGAAGTTGCTGACGAACCCTTCTCTTCGTTGTCAGTCTGTAGCAGCGAAAAAATAAAAGCAATAAGAGTTATAACAGACGTCATTGAAGTGGATCATGAGTTTGTGTAATGTTAATGAAAATGGCCAGGAGGGGTCACTAAAGAGGTGAGTGTCAAATGCTTCGAAGCTTCGATACGATTTCCGACACAATTGCTTCAAACGTTTTGATGCTTCATGAGGCTTCACTCCGCCCATCACTAGTCTGAGGTGCGTTCCTGAGCACGTGGGAGGAGGGGTAGAGTTTGTGGGCGGGCTTCGTTGTTCCTTTCGCATGGTTTTTCATGGTGGGCGGTCGGGTGTGAAACCGAAAAGAATAATGAAAAGTCAATGTGGCTTAGGCGTGCATGTGGACTCCTAGCACAGGCGAAAGGGGCTAACTGGGTAGTCGGTGAGTTTTTCGTCCGGGCACATGGGCAGGCAGTGTGAGCGCCTAGAGAGCGAGGGTAGGCGGGCGGTGAAAAGGAGTGTTGGTGGGTAGGAAAACGTCTTCTGTGTTCCTGCAGGAGCATCTAAGAAAACGCATGTTTGTCGCGGATGCGAATTGCTGTATGTAGTGTGTAAAACAGTTTGCTATGGTGCAAGCGGTCATGCGTTGTAACTGAAAACTCGGTTTTTAAAGACTGCTTACTTCATTGTGTTTTAACCTCAGTTGTAAAGGATTGTTTTAAAGATCCCATGAGATACCCCTCATATGCTGCATATGGCGATTCACCTCCGCGAGAAACATGCCTCTATGAACAGTCAACGTAGCTCGGAGGTGCATGACATTAACCTGCCTTGTAACCGCATGTGGCCTCCACGACAGACGAATATAAATGACGCCACTTTTTCTGTGTCCTCGCGTCCGACTTGGTGGGCGTGGCCCTGCGAGTTGTCGTATCCAATGGAGTTGGTGGGCGTGGCTCCTATCTTCGTGCGCCATAGGTGTCTCACTTGTCGGTGGCTTAGTGAATCCACGCCCCTTCCGGCGTGCTTTTCATGGTTGTCTTGCCTTAGTGAATTATATAATCTATATTCTTCACTGGGACTGGCGTGAAGGATAGAATAATTAAACATGTACTACGAAGATATTTCAATGTTCCATAAACGTTTTGAAGAATCGGCGCTCTAAGCTTACAGATGGCTTAACGTCTATTACAGAGCTGATTGTGTGGCGATAGGATACTTGGAGAAAGAAAAGCAAGGACTGCAGGAGCGCCCACGGCAATATATATTGAATATAAAACAGAAAGAGAAAATAACGACACAGCTAAAAATGCAGCGGCAAATTTCGACAAAAGTTAAACGCTTGTGTCATGAGCACGAGGTGGCTATGCAGTGTCCACAACGGACGTGGCCATCAACCGTGCATAAGATACCATATTGACATTGGCGGGCGAAGAGGCCACCGATTCTTTCTCTGCCCAGGGCCGCCACAAGCCTAGAGCTGCCCATGAGTACTGCTGCATTAAATAATTTCATCAAAGGTCTCGCACAATCACTGTGCTGTAAAACCAATGTTTAATAACGTGCTTTAACTCCTATCATCATGAAAATGATATTACGTATACATCTCAGAATTTTAGTTATTCAGAGAGCTGTAATATCACGAATGTAATGGATTCTGTGTCCTGTCGGAGGAAGAGAGCCGGTTTAAGAAGCATGTAGTGATTCACACAAATAGAACACATAGTAGAGATCACATACAAAACAAGACATTTAACGTGCTATACTTTAATTATGATGTTATTTGAGAAACTGGTTAATTAAATGATTTTAAGATGAAGTTTATGATGTTCTACTTTAATGACAAAATAAACTACGTGATTAAAGTGGAAATTTCGAGATTGAAGTTGACATTTCGTGCTTTTTCTCCACTGTGTGCCTTTTTTTTCTCTGTACCCTAATAAACTTTCATATGACACTCAGATGGTGGGCTACAACTCGCCTTTTCACGGTGACTTTGATATGTGATTTCTTTTATATTTTTGGCACTGTGCGACATTGTGAACGTGAGCTTTCAAGTTTCTCCAACACGCTATGTCACTCGATCAACTTCCTTTTGTTGATTATACCACGGTTTAATTAAACAAATAGTATGTTTTTCCTTTGCCTCCACTTATTCGCTGAAATTCTTATATTTTCCCCCGTGCTTTTCCCATTGTCTTTTCACAGAAGGCTGAATTTAAGGGTGATTTATATTCATTTGCATATTCAAAGAGGTGTAATTCTGGGAGGAGTTGGGGCGTTACATAAAGCGTATGCACGAGCGTTAGTTTTCACGCTGATCGGGATTTATGTAGCGGAAGAGCGTGGAAGTTAGATGCGCACAGATTCCTGCATCTGGATTTTTCTGTGCGTAAGCACATTTCGGCTTTTGTGCTTACGCCATGTTATAGTGCGAATTCTACGCACAGCGTTATATATGAGGCCCCTGGAGATGGATATCAGAAATGACAGTGAGATACCAGCATCAGTTTATTGGTCCCCAGTTGATCGTGATGCTGAACATGTTCATGTAGCTGGTGTGCCTATAGTAAAATGTCAAATTCCACCAGTAAACAAATGAAGATCGATCAGTCTATCTATCTATCTATCTATCTATCTATCTATCTATCTATCTATCTATCTATCTATCTATTATAGATGCCATGCCAGCCAGGAAAGGGAGCAGACCTGGAAGGAAGGACTAGAAAGGGTGGACAGACAGCCCATTAAAAAGAGAAGTTGTTGATGGAGGTTTTTTATTCCCCCAACACACTAGATGGCAGCAGCCCCGGAGATCGGTGCGCAGTAGGAAACCAACAGGGCATGCCAGGATATATAGTCTCGGCAGAGTAGCCTTGCTGGGGTCATTGGGTGTCATGAGAGGGTGCTGTAGGGAGACAAGCTCCCTATTATGGACTTACGGTGCCAGGGCAACTGCCTGATGAAAGCACTCCTGTCTCGTGTTGTGTTTGGGAAATGCATGTTCAGAAGGAATGCCTTCCCATTCCTTTCTGGGGTCTTCTTAAATAGTGAGTGATATGGAGGAGATGACGCAGTGTGCAGTTCACCCTCTGAGTTGACAGCATTAGAAAATGGAAACAAGCATCAGGATATGTCAGCTTGCTTTGCCACCCTTTTCTGTGGTCCATGTTGTTTGATCACAATGGAATTATAAGGATAGTCAAGCCCTTGACATCTATCTATCTATCTATCTATCTATCTATCTATCTATCTATCTATCTATCTATCTATATATATATATATATATATATATATATATATATATATATATATATATATATATATATATATATATCTGTTGTAACACAAAACTAGAGGACATGGTATAGATTTGGGGGTCTCAATGATTAATTCCTGTTTAATGGATAGAAAATCAAACTGTTAGATGAAAAGGAATGAAAAAGGTTGGACCATCAGAGTCCATCGATCAGTTGGTCACTCCTGTTGAGAAGGTACATCTCTCACAGTCATGGGTTCTCCAATGAACAATGACTTTCAAGTTATATTGTAATCTGAATATCCACATGGGATTAATACAGTTAATCTAATGTAATACATTGGCAGAGGTAGAAGAGGCAGCTTAGTACAGTAGGAGATGTCAGTGCTCTTCTGGTGGTTCTTCATCCTGTCTACAGGCAAAGAGGGAGAAGGAATCAACAACTGTGCCCTTTGTCGGTTGGAAGTTCACAACACATTCAAAGAGGTGTCCTGAAAATACCCCTAGGCTGAATGTGTCTGACAATATCTTATTTACCTATTATTGGGTTAAGTCACTCCTTAATTGATTGTCAGGAAGAAATTGATACATTTAAGAAAATGCATACAATTTTTAAGAGCCAATAACACATCTAATACAGAGAATCTAGAAATATTTATCAAAATTTACCTCAAAGGCTATGACTACTGGCTAAAGATGCAGAGGCAGATAATCTAAGCACACATCTGGCTTTTGAAGTTATGATATAGCAAGCAGGGCTTTCCAGTTGTAACGCTGATGATAACCGACTTGTGCAGGTCTAATGGTGGCAGCTGATCAGCAGTATATATGAAGATCTACAGCTTCACCATTAGATGATCAGCACATACTGGCCATAGAGACCTTACTGGTACATCCTCTGTAATATCAACTTGGGAGAACAGATATTGCCCAGTATGTATACATACCATACCATACCATATTTATTTGTTGAGCGCTTAAAAATATAGCATTACAACTGACCGAAGCGCTGTACAGTTACAACAAGCAGGACTAAAAGCAAAATATTAAAAACAAACATTAAGAGAGAATTAAAACAGAGATACTAAAAACAGGTCAGGGGACCAAATAAAATAGAGAAAATAGCAAAAGGCAAGTGGAAAATGAAACAGGTTAAGAATTAAAAGCCAATGTGAAGAAGTGCGTTTTTAGGCGAGATTTGAATGTGGCGACTGAAGCGGCTTGCCTAACCACTAAGGGCAGGGAGTTCCAGAGCCTGGGTGCACAGATGGAGAAAGCCCTTTCACCACGAGCTTTGAAACGTGCCTTGGGAACGGTTAGGAGCAGCTGATCTGCGGATCTAAGAACACGAGGGGGATTGTGACAATGGAGCAAGACACTCAAATAGGCGGGGGCTAGACCGTTTAATGCCTTATAGGTTAGGAGGAGAATCTTAAAATCGATTCTAAATCTAACCGGCAGCCAGTGTAGGGTTTCTTATATTGGTGTAATGTGTTGGCTTCTGCTACTTCCAGTTAGAAGCCTTGCAGCCGCATTTTGAGCCAGTTGGAGTCTAGAAAGAGTGGCTTTCCTGATACCAAAAAGGCAGGAATTAGAGTAGTCAAGCCGGGACGTAATGAATGCATGGATTACTGATTCCAGGAGGTGGTTAGACAGAATAGGCTTGAGTTTGGCAAGTCGCCTTAGATGGAAAAAGCAGGATTTTACTGTGCTGTTGACTTGAGCATCCATTTTCAGGAACGTATCCATTTTGATTCCAAGATTGGAGACAGACGAAGTTACTGGAATGGGAAGAGAAACGAGGCCAAGGGGTGGAGCCTGTTTGCAGTCGGGACTAAAAACAATGACCTCGGTTTTTGAATCGTTCAGGTGAAGGAAGTTTACAGCCAGCCAGTCCTTAATGTCAGATAGGCAGTCGAGGAGAGGTTTGGTGGAGTCAGTTGGTTTGAAAGAGAAATAAATTTGGCAGTCGTCAGCATATAGGTGATACGAAATTGCATGTTTTCTAAAAATTGCACCTAAAGGCAGGATGTAGATTGAAAAAAGTAGTGGCCCTAAAATGGAACCCTGGGGGACCCCACATGGGAGTGGGACTGATTCAGATTAAAAATCATTAGATGAAAAATACGTATTGGACCTGTGAATGAGCTCTTTGGTATAGCTTATCATTCTGAGTAAATGTTGCCCTTTAACATAATTTAAAATCCTCACAATAGAAATGATTAACCATATAAGGGGCTATGGAATACCAAGGTCTATAGTATCTCATGGCTGTTCTCTGTCCATAGTATTTTTGAAAATGACTGTGTTAGCCTAAATACTGTAATATACCAAGATAAAGTGTGGAGCTTTTGAACTTTAAATGTTCCCCTATTGTTTTATAGGAGGGAGAGTGTGGTTTGTGGAACACAGAGCCAGGTCACCTATTGACCCAATGAGATCCAAATGGTAAGAAATTAAAATCCCCTGGGGGGCTCCTGCATTCTGACTGAGGTGCGGAGGTCTGAATTCTCCAGTGATCTAGTGCCTATTTGTTGCTCCCTCGGATCATACTCAATCAACGCAATCTAAATCTTCTGAATCTGTGATCTTTCTTTGTCCCACCATTGCATTTTTGAAAGAGATATATAGAGAAAGCCGGCCATCCGGATTCAGGGCGAACTCTGACTGTGCAAAAGCAGTTTGGGGTAAAATCTATAAAGAATTCATTAACATTTCTGATGTGCTCCAGTGCCATGTGATGAGCTTGCCACCTCAGCACATTTTTGGGAGGTGAGAAAGAAATAGAGAGAGAGAATGAGAGAAAGGCCTGGTGAATATTAACATCCCACTGCAGAGAAGGAGGAGTAGGCTTCACTGAATTAGATTGCAATTTTTCAGCCAAATGCCAACCTTTAGCTGACGGCTGCAAGTTATTAAGAGGTGGGACTTGGGACAAGATTCATCGTGCGGCAGGACTATGATCCCAGGCTATAGTGAGGGAGAGACTCGAAAAATATACCTGCACCTCACTCCGATCAGGCATACAATGTGCTGTAGTTGCCAAGGCATTGGCGCAAAGTGACTGCTTCAGTCTCCATCACTGAATCACTATGTGACCCTGAGCCAGTCACTTCACCTTCATGTAATCTATAACGTAACATAATAAAAACATAATTGTATGAAAGCCGCTGCTTAATTCAATTCAGGGTCACTGCATATGACATGAAGGTGAGTGTGATGAGCCGGTGACTCCCCTCAACACAGGCACCCATTCTGTGTATGTAACTGCCATGTCTGAAAACTTATCACTATAAAGTGATATGATGTGAAACAGCCTGCAGCAGCAGCTACTCTGTTCTTTGAATTATTAGACATAATAAAAAGAAGACACATGTAGGTGGTCATTTACAGCTCGATTCTTTTACGATTTTTATTCTTATTACTAACTTAATGATCCAAATTGCTTACAAAGACTGGCAGCAACAAACTCAAAAACTGACCTATAAGTCCAGCTTAACTTCTACCTTTTTTCCTTTCAAAAGAAATATCTTTCTTCTTCCCCCAATTAATTAAATGCAATATTCTTATTTTTGGATAGAATTTCAAAGTTGGTAAAAGTAAAGTCAGCATTATTAGGTAGCCTCAGAGTGAAAAAGGCAGGCTTGATCCCACTTAAAAGAATGAGAAGCTCCTCCAGAAGAGAAAAGAAGGACCCCAGAATTCCTTTCAAGAAGTTCTGTCATCTCTGTTGGCCATTGGTAAGCTTCCTGCTTTCTTTAGATCTTGAAACATTACCAAACTGGCCATTAAGCTCAACCAGTTTGTCAATCTAATTCACATAAATTTTCCAAAAGTGTCATCATGTTGGGTTTTGTGGTCCCAAAAGTCCAAGTCTCTACCATACTTTCTGGTAAATGATTTCATGTGTCTATAGTCCTAAACTTTTTTAACATTTGTAAAACAAATTCATCCTTGTGTTCTTAATAAAGAAGATACTTTTAAAGTATTTTAAAGATGATTATTCGTGCCAAAATTAAAAGAAATCCAACTGCAATGAAATGCAATACAAATATCATTTTGTCATGGTTTTATCGTATCATAGTTAAGAACATAGTAACCAAAAGACTGCTCTTCACTATAGCATGCAATTTTATTGTCAGTTTAAAATGCAGTGCAAAAGCATATTTTATTTTAATTTCATGTTCATAAATTGCATGCCACATGTAAATGAAAAGCAGGCGTATTTTGCTGTGTGTGATTGCGAACTCACTTTAAACCAGAATCACTTTATTGCTAGCACGTGAAACACACTAGAATTGACTTTAGTGAGGTGCAAAACTTGGGAATACATAACCAACTCAAGACAATACAATTTCAGCCCACCATTATTAACCTGACACTGTGCAAAGCACTATACAAATACAACAGCTTCTTGAACAAAACATTTACAGACAGAGAACTCAAATAGAAAAACTATATAAAATAATATAGATATCAAATAGTATGAAATATTTAAAAATAGACAAACAGTGCAGAAACCAGTTATATGTTGCAAAAAAAGTTAAGAGTAACTCTCTGTAAGTTTATTCAGGATCTGAATAGTTTTGCTCCATACTTGTAATTTTTTAAAATTTTTATACTGTATTGAGGATTTGTTCTGTTCTGTGTATTGTATTGTATTGATCCCCTTCTTATTGACACCCAACCTACCTGGAAAGGGGTCTCTCTTTGAACTGCCTTTCCCAAGGTTTCTTCCATTTTTTCCCTACAAGGGTTTTTTTTGGGAGTTTTTTCTTGTCTTCTTAGAGAGTCAAGGCTGGGGGTCTGTCCAGAGGCCCATTGCAGCACTCCTTGTGTGATTTTGGGCTATGCACAAAAAATTTGTATTGTATTGTATTGTAGGAAAGAAGAGATGGCGTGTTTTGGGTTGCAATAGACCTGCACCTCCACTGTGATAGCAATTTAATGAACAGATGGCTGCTGTGTGGGTGGAGTCACTTGCCAAATGTGCCAAAACTAAAAGCAGTCAAATAACCAATCAGCATAAAAAGGTGTGGCAAGGGGCATCAACGGTTGGGGAAGGAGGCTGTGAACTAAACGTTTCTGTATTCTAGTGGCGAGCATCAGCTGACTCACACTGAAAAGCATGTTTTAGGTCTCGCTGAAAAAGTTAAGTTGTCTTTTTTTCATACATGTCATATTAAGAAGTGCGGTAAAATTTTTGAGGTGTGATTTGTGCCATAGAATACTCCCAACCAGGAATGTTTGCAGAGTCAGGAAATTTACTTTCAGTGAGACTTTATTACAAAGTTTACAAAGCCATGCTGGTTCATTAAACACCCGGCAAACCAGACATGGAGAAGCAATTTATACAAAATTGACCTTAAGTTACATACTCTAACCACCCCTTCTCATGCTAATTGACAACACCTTTCAGCATTTTACCACTATTATCTCCTGCTTACTCATCCATGCCCACTGCATACCTAATACTCCCTTTTGACCATGCCTCCTTTATGCCAATTCTCCAAACCATCCATTGACTTAATATTTTGAGATGTTAACTCTGTTGCTGCCATTCCATAAGGACCTTACTTTATTGGTGGCTAAATCCAGCAGGTTCTCTTTTTAAAATATAACTAATGCTTGAAGTGTATCAAAAGTTTAATTACGTACTCGTCAAGGTGCTCAACGAGTGCTCAAATTGTTCATATATAAACATACACATATAAAAAATTCTCTATATATAAAAGCCAACGTCTGTCTGTTCACTTTTCACAAGATAACTGCTTAACGGATTTAGATTTTGAAACCTCTCTCATCACACTAAGTATCATAGTTCACTTGCAGTACCGATTTATTTGCACAAATCTGAGAGAGACAAGTGGGCCAAGGGAAGGGGGGGTGGGGGTTCATTCATGCACCAGCCTCGGGGTGTAACTTACATCCGCTTACCTAGCGAACGAGAGAACTACTTAATGGATTTAGATCAGGTTTTTTTCTAGAATTTGCTTAAACATTTCTGTTGACTTTGCAACTTCTCTCATTGCGCTAAGAATCATAGTTCGCTTGCTGGAACAATATATTCATGCTAATCTGAGACAGAGGCTGCAGGCTGAGGGGAGGGGGAAGTGTGAAGTCAGGAGTAGGGAGCCGGGCAGGGCCCTCCTCGCTGTTCTGTTTTACTACTACGCAGGCAAAGCCACATGGCATGGCTAGTATGTAATAAGTATAACAATTAATGAAAAAATATAATCATTTATATATATATATAGGAAAATACCCGTGCTTCGCAGCGGTGAAGTACTGTCTTAAAATTTTTATTAAGAAGAAAATTAAACCTTTTTAAACCGAGGAAAAATATACCAATAATTATTTATTAAGGATCTCTTTGTATACCACATTGGGAGTTCGGCCCTCCAGTTGTAATATGACCAAGCTGTGCGCTGAGCTTACTCTTGAGCATGCAACGTACAGTTGGCCATGTGAACAGTAATCTTGTTTCAAATCTCACAGCTTGGATTACTGCTGTCATAATCGGTTTGAGTTTCATGGTTTGTTTCAATTATGACAGTATTTGTAGGATTTGTGTTGAAGAGACATTCGGCATCTGTCAAGTGTTGTAAGTATACAACCTGTTTCATCGATAACTTTACATCCAGCTTTTGAGAGTTTAAACATTCATAAACATCAAAGTGTCCACTACTGAAATTGTCACCTGTGAATCTAAAATGATTAAGAGGCATTGGCAGTTGTCGAAAGGTGTAAAATATTTGGCCATTTCGGTACACTTGAAAACGACAACCGAACAATTCAGCGGCAGCCATCAACTCACATGCAGATGCATAGGTGAAGGGCGTAAGCATTTCACTCTTCTAGTGCTCCTGTGCAGAATAATTATCTCCTGTACCATCATCAGTCCACACCTTGAACCTTTCTCAGTCATTCAATACATAAGACACAATGTTCTCAAGAGTGAGCCTGATATGGCCGTGCAATATGTAACAAAGAGAATGGAAAAGGCGGATGCCGTCTCCAGGCATGGAAACCACTCGGTAAGTGAAAGTTCTTTGATCGATGGTGATCACCTCAATAGACATGTTAATGGGGGTACGGTTGGAATGATAAAGGAAATGGGTACTTGAACAATGTAAAGTAAGTCTAAAATACCTACACAATAACTATAATCGTAATAAATGAACAATAAAACAGCGGTGAAGCCGTGGATTAAATAAAAAGGCTGTAGTTATCAGCAGGGAGACATGAATCCCGTGGCGAAGCAAGGAAGGGAATGTAGAGACTGGAGCGACGGACGGCCTTATATAGGCAGGCAGCCAACAATCGGGGACCCAACGGCGCTTCACACGGTGACCGAGCTGCAGGCTATGGACGTATATATGTACTTAAGTAGGATTCAGTTAGCGTTGTGAACCTGTGTACCAAACTTCTTGAAGATGGGTCCATAAGTAACAAAGACCGTTGACAAGTTCAATATGGCGGCCGACAGTGGCATCATACCACCGAAATAAGTATCAAATTTCAGCCTTCTACCTACACGGGAAGTTGGAGAATTAGTGATGTTGGAAAGTTCAATATGGCGGCTGACAGTGGCGTCATACCACCGAAATAAGTACGTACATTGGTTTCGGTTCGCGCAGGGAAGCCGCCTACCAAATTTCGTGAAGATAGGGACATGAATAAGAAAGTTCAACATGGCAGATGTTGTTGACCGTTTTGACCTTTACACGTAGAATTTCGAAATGAAACCTGCTTAACTTTTGTAAGTAAGCTGTAAGGAATGAGCCTGCCAAATTTCAGCCTTCTACCTACACGGGAAGTTGGAGAATTAGTGATGTTGGAAAGTTCCATATGGTGGCCAACAGTGGCGTCATACCATCGAAATAAGTACGTACATCGGTTTTGGTAGGGAAGCTGCCTACCAAATTTCGTGAAGATGGGGCCATAAATAAAAAAGTTCAACATGGCGGACGTTGTTGACCGTTATGACTGTTATGTGTAGAAGTAGGCTGTAAGGAATAAGTCTGCCAAATTTCAGACTTCTACCTACACGGAAAGTTGGAGAATTAGTGATGAGTCAGTGAGTGAGTGAGTGAGTCAGTGAGTGAGTGAGGGCTTTGCGTTTTATTAGTACAGATATATATATGTATATATATATTGTGGGATTTTATTCCGTGAAAAACAACTTGTGAGTCAGGAAAAGGTTTGGGGACCATCCCTGTATATTGCCCTAAGACAATATATGAAAAAAAGGAGATCAAAAGACTTAAATTTCAAGTACATTTGACAGTTTTACTTTTAGAAAAATGGTGGATTTATACAAAAAGGATTATGGGAACAGGAAATGGTTGGCGTGAAGTGACGTTAGGAGCAGGAACTGGAAGTAACGTCATCGAGTTGAGCCGGAAGTGATGTCATTGGGGATGACCGGAAGTGACATTGTTGTGGCCATTTTTATACCCGGAAGTGGAGGCAATTATTTTTCTTCTGCTTTTCTGTGGAAAGAAGAGATTTAGGTAAGTAGCACGTGACCAACAGATAGACACTGTAGATAATGTATTAATCCCAAGGGGAAATTCACATAATCTAGCAGCAGTATACTGATAAAAAAAAAAAAATTTAATTAAAGAGTAAAAATGCATGTAAAATCAGACAATAACTTTGAGTAATCTTAGCATTTACTCCCCCGGGTGGAATTGAAGAGTCGCATAGTGTGGGGGAAGAACCATCTCCTCAGTCTGTCAGTGGAGCAAGAAAGTGCCAAAAGTCTGTCACTGAAGCTACTCCTCTGCCTGGAGATGACACTGTTCAGTGGATGCAGTGGATTCTTCATGATTGACAGGAGTTTGCTTAATGCCCGTCGCTCTGCTACAGATGTTAAACTGTCCAGCTTTATTCCTACAATAGAGCCTGCCTTCCTGACAAGTTTGTCCAGGTGTGTGAGGCGTCCTTCATCTTTATGCTGCCTCCCCAGCACACCACTGCATAGAAGAGGGCACTCACCACAACTGTCTGGTAGAACATCTGCAGCATCTTATTGCAGATGTTGAAGGACACCAGCCTTTTAAGGAAGTATAGTCGCTCTGTCCTTTCATACACAGAGCATCAGTATTGGCAGTCCAGTCCAATTTGTCATCCAGCTGCACTCCCAGGTATTTATAGTTCTGCACCCTCTGCACACAGTCTCCTCTGATGATCACGGGGTCCATGAGGGGCCTGGGCCTCCTAAAATCCACCACCAGTTCCTTGGTCTTGCTGGTGTTCAGGTGTAAGTGGTTTGAGTCGCACCATTTTACAAAGTCTTTGATTAGCTTCCTATACTCCTCCTCCTGCCCACTCCTGATGCAGCCCACAATAGCAGTGTCATTAGCGAACTTTTGCACGTGACAGGACTCTGAGTCGTATTGGAAGTCTGATGTATATAGGCTGAACAGGACCGGAGAAAGTACAGTCCCCTGAGGTGCTCCTGTGTTGCTGACCACAATGTCAGACCTGCAGTTCCCGAGACGCACATATTGAGGTCTGTCTGTAAGATTGTCCACGATCCATGCCACCAGGTGTGAGTCTACTCCCATCTCAGTCAGCTTATCCTAAGGAGCAGAGGTTGGATGGTGTTGAAGGTGCTAGAGAAGTCCAAAAACATAATTCTTACTGCACCACTGCCTCTATCCAGGTGGGAGAGGGATCGGTGTAGCATATAGATGATGGCATCCTCCGCTCCCACCTTCTCCTGGTATGCAAACTGCAGAGGGTCGAGGGCGTGGCGGACCTGTGGCCTCAGGTGGTGAAGCAGCAGCCGCTCCATGGTCTTCATCACATGTGACATCAAAGCAACAGGCCGGAAGTCATTCGGCTCAATAGGATGTGATACCTTTGGGACTGGGCTGATACAAGATGTTTTCCAAAGCCTCGGGACTCTCCCCTGTTCCATGCTCAGATTAAAGATGCGCTGTAGAGGACTCCCCAGTTTCAATGCACAGGCCTTCAGCAGTCGTGGCGATACACCATCTGGACCCGCTGCTTTACTGGCATGAAGTCTCCTAAGCTCTCTGCTCTCCTGTGCTGCTGTAATTGTGGGTGGGGATGTCTCACCTATGCTGGTATCAGCAGAAGGATGGTTGGAGGATGAAGTACTCAGAGGTGAGAGTGGGTTAGGGTGGTCAAACCTATTAAAGAAGTTGTATATTTATATATAATCATATATATTATCATATATATATATATATATATATATATATATATATACAGTATACTGTATATATATATATATATATATATATACAGTATACTGTATATATATATTGTCACAAAACGACATATAATTTGGTATCCTGGCCTCAAAAGTCATTTTTAAAAGCAACTAGCACTGAAGTGCATACAATGGAGTCCAAAACCAGACTGTGGGAGAAGGGAAAAGGGTAGGCATTTAAAGGGGGAGACAGGAAGTGAAGTCATAAGAATCGGGCACGTGTTCATTATTCATTGGATCAGGCCCGGATGTGACATCATGGGGGCCGGAGCTGGTAAGGTCTGTTTCCATTGGCTCGGTCCCAGAAGTGATGTCAAGAGAGCCAGGTGGAGCCTCCCGGGTTTGGTCTACAGGGAAGTGAGAAAGAGAGTTAGTGCACTCTGCCACATCCCGGCATGCCTCAGAACTGCCTTCACTCGAGCCCTTTAGCTGCCTCCCATGCGCGCGTGTGTGACAAGGCTCCCCCCTCATCCCAGAACCGTCGGGTCGGGCGACCCTAACCGAGAGGTCATGAACCCGAGAAAGACAATCAGCGTTGGCATGGAGAGCACCCCGACGATGAACGAGCGAAAACTTGTACTGCTGCAGGTCAAGAAACCACCGGGTGACCCGTGGATTCGACTCCTTGTGCAGGGCCATCCACTGTAGAGGTGCATGGTCCGTGACAAGGGTGAATTCCCGGCCCAACAGGTAGTACCTCAGCTGAGTAATCGCCCATTTAATCGCCAAAGCCTCCCTTTCCACCGCTGCATACCTGGTCTCCCGGTCCAACAGTTTCCGGCTCAGGAACATGACGGGGTGTTCCACACCATCGACACTTTGGCTCAGCACAGCGCCCAGGCCTGTGTCCGAAGCGTCCGCCTGGAGGATGAAAGGCAAAGAAAGGTTAGGTGCCATCAAAATAGGTGCGGACGTAAGGGCCTGCTTCAAGTCACCAAATGCAGTTCCTGTCTTTTCAGTCCATACCACAATGTTCGGGGCCCTCTTCTTTGTTAAATCAGTCAAGGGCGCCGCTCTCCGAGCCGGGTACAAATCGGCGGTAGTACCCGGCTAACCCGAGAAAGGCTTGGACCTGCCGCTTGGTTCGCGGACGGGGCCATTTCAAAATGGCATCAATCTTGGAGCACTGTGGCCTTACGGTACCCCGGCCCACCAGGTAGCCTAAATATTTGGCCTCGCTTAATCCAAAGAAACACTTCTTGGGATTAATCCGGAGCCCGGCCTCACCAAGTGTCCATAATACCGCTTGGACATGCTGTAGGTGTTCCCTCCATGTGCTGGAATAGATGACCATGTCATGCAGGTAGGCAGCAGTATATGAGTTATGAGGCTTTAGCACTTTGTCCACCAGACACTGGAAGGTGGCTGGAGCCCCGTGTAACCCAAATGGAAGGACACGATACTGCCAGTGTCCGCTAGGGGTACTAAACGCGTTTTTCCTTCGCGGAGTCCGTTAAGGGAACCTGCCAGTACCCTTTTGTCATGTCAAGCGTGGTCAGATATTGAGCCTGTCCAAGCCTCTCGAGGAGGTCGTCCACACGTGGCATTGGATAGGCATCAAATTGGGAGACTTGATTAAGCCGACGGAAGTCATTGCAGAACCTCCAACTCCCGTCAGGCTTACCGACGAGCACAATGGGGCTGGACCAGGGACTATAACTTTCCTCAATTACGCCTAGTTCCAGCATGCGCTTGATCTTGAGCTCCACTTCAGCCTTTATTGCCTCGGGAAGACGCTACAGGCATTCTTGGACAACAACCCTGGGCTCTGTCACGATGTTGTGCTCAATCAGAGAGGTCCTTCTGGGGTGTTCACTGACTAACTGTTTCCAGCTCCTGCCGTTGTCTGGGACTCAAGTCCGTGCCGAAGTTAAGGTCGTGTGTGTGAGCGAAGAGGGAGCGGGGCTGACCGGAGGAGGGAGCGGGGTCCCTGTCCTTCCACGATTTCAGCAGGTTCACATGATAAACCCGCTTCTTTGGCCGACAATTGGGTTGACTCACCAAATAGTCGACCAGTCCTTAACTTCGTCGGGGCCCTGCCAGTGGGCAAGCAACTTAGAGTGGGAGGTAGGTACTAGGACCATGACTCGATCTCCCGGGCGGAACTCCCGAAGAGACGTGCCGCGGTTGTACTAACGGGCCTGTGCTGCTTGAGCCTCTTCCATGTGACTTTTCAGGAGAGGCCGAATCTTTCCAAATCTATCGCGTAACTGCGATATATTCTAGTATATTTGTAGAGGGAAGAGCCTCTTCTTCCCACCTTTCTTTCAAAATATCTAATATGCCCTGAGGTTGTCGCCCATACAGTAGTTCAAAAGGGGAGAACCCCATGGAGGCTTGTGGGACTTCCCGATAGGCAAAAAGGATGAGGGGGAGGAGCTGGTCCCAGTTCCTTCCATCCTCGCTGACCACCTTACGCAGCATTTGCTTGAGAGTTTGATTAAACCTCTCTACTAACCCATCGGTTTGAGGATGATACACCGAGGTCTTTAAATGCTTTATTTTCAGTAACTTGGCAGTCTCCTGAACGTCTCCGAGGTGAAAGGGGTCCCCTGGTCTGTCAAGACTTCCTTGGGGATCCCCACGCACGCAAATACCCCTAGTAATTCCCGTGCGATGGCTTTAGAGGTAGCTGAGCGCAATGGAACAGCTTCGGGGTATCATGTAGCATAATCCACGAGGACTAAAATGTACTTGTGTCCTCGGGCTGAGGGCTCTAGGGGTCCAACCAGGTCGACCCCGATTCTGTGGAAGGGAACATCAATCAAGGGAATAGGAACGAGAGGAGCACAGTCCTTTCTAGGAATTTGTCACAGTTGACACTCCGGGCAGGAAGCGCAAAAGCAATGAACCTCCTCGTTGATTCCTGGCCAGTAAAAACGGAGCTTGATCCGCTCCAGAGTTTTCTCGGTGCCCAGGTGGCCACCTAGGAGGTGGCCGTGTGCTAGCTCGCAGACCTGCCGCCGGAAGGTACGCTGCACTAGCAGCAGCCTCGTCTCCTGCCCGTCATGCATTGCTACACAGTAAAGGAGGTCATTATCTAACACAAAGTAGGGGCCCTGTGGCATCGACTGATCAGTGCGCTGGCCATCGACAAGGACCACTGCATTTTTTGCAAACTTAAGGGAGTCGTCGTTCCATTGCTCCCTTCTAAAAGAAGCCGGCGTCCTTTTAAATTGAAATTGCAACATGGAGAGAGGGTCAGCGTCGACCTCAATGGGCGTGGTTTCCTCCCGCTCTGCCACGGTGTTGGTGGATGACGTGTCAGCCTGCGACGGCCCGGGAGTTGCCACATCACTTCGTCTCTCTCTGCCGCTGATTACACAGCGTGGAGGCAGCTTGAGACGGCTCATCTCCGTCCATAACGAGGCCCAAATTAACCCCGGGAGTGGTATGTGTCTCACCGCTTTTAATTTCAGACCAGTCCCACCCCAGTATCACCGGGTGTGGAGGATCAGGAAGGATTGCCACGGTTACTTTCTGGACCGATCCTCCGTAGCTGATGACACAAGCGGCAGTCCTGTACCAGCGGGTTTCCCCGTGGACACAGGTTATACTGGTCTTGAACTTTAGCCATTGTCGCGGTAGCACAAAACGGTGGGCAACAATGGAAATGTTGCTGCCGGAATCGAGCAGAGCAGAAGTTTTAAACCCGTTAACGATCACCACATCTGTGTGCGGGACCGTCAACGGGTTTGTCAGAGCACACCAACCCCTCCTCCCCCTCCACCTGCATTCCTTGTTGTCTTGAAGCGGGTTGCACGTCCACGGCACCGCGGACGCCGATACGAGCTCCAGGTTGTACAGGGAGGGGCTAGGTCTTGGGACGTAAACCCGGTGAGTTTGACAGAAGGACGGTTCTGCTCTCCCAAAGTGTGAGGCCGCCTTCTGTGTCTCCAGAAGCTCTATGAGCCCTGACATGTTCGTAAACTGCTTGCCCCAGACCGGCTGGGTGAAGCCATGGGGAAGCGCTTTCAGGAGCAAATAGCAAGCTACCTGCTCTATTACCTGGTAGGACTTGTTTTCTAATGGCCGTAGCCACTGCCATACCTTTGCCCGTAAGGACCAGGCTTGTTTACTGGTCGGCCGCTCAGGGTCCAACCTCCATTTTTTTATTTCACTCACCTGCCAGTCTGGGGCACCCCTAGGTGGTAAATGGGGCTTTGGTTTCACAGGCACTCTCCCCCAAGAGAGCATACTGAGTCCCTCTTGCCTTCCCCCTCCAGGGCAGCCCAACTCTGTGAGCCCCACCCACACACTCCCTGGCCACTCTAGGTGGCCTAGCTCTGCGTGCCGGGAGCAGAGCCCGCACCGGGTCTCGCCGAACCACGGGGCACCCTCCCCGCCTGAATACTCGGCCCCGGTACGCTCCCACCTGGATGTATTGCAGGTCCTGTCCCCTTCTCTTCAGGGACTTCTCCATCCTGCTGACTACGCCACTGTCACAAAACGAGACAAAGACAGATAACGGTTTGGGGCAGCCACCCATATAATTTGGTATCCTGGCTGCAAAAGTCATTTTTTTAAAGCAACTAGCACTGAAGTGCATACAATGGAGTCCAAAACCAGACTGTGGGAGAAGGGAAAAGGGTAGGCTTTTAAAGGGGGAGACAGGAAGTGAGGTAATAAGGATCGGGCACGTGTTCATTATTCATTGGATCAGGCCCGGATGTGACATCAGGGGGGCCGGAGCTGGTAAGGTCTGCTTCCATTGGTTCAGTCCCAGAAGTGATATCAAGAGAGCCAGGTGGAGCCTCCCAGGTTTGGTCTACAGGGAAGTGAGAAAGAGAGTTAGTGCACTCTGCCACATCCCGGCATGCCTCAGAACTACCTTCACTCGAGCCCTTTAGCTGCCTCCCATGCGTGCGTGCGTGACAATATATATATATATATATATATATTTATGTATATGTTTCACATATTTTCAGTGTCATTATCCAGTGTTAATCATTACTTCTAGTGCTCATTACTACATTTCTAGTGCTCAACTTAAATGTGTATAATCAAATATGTGTTTGTTTTCTATAGTTGTTAGTGATTTTAACTAAGCACTTAATATGCTTAAAACTTGGTTTCTTTTTTAGTGCTTTATTCACACCCTCTTTGATACCCATATTTTACCCATTTATTGTTTTTATCCCTTATTTCGATATGCAAGAGTATTAAATCGTCCTTTTGGATCACCAGCTCCCACTCATTCATTGAGACTCCCAGATCTCATGTATTATCAACTCCGGGTTTGCTTTCTTTCCAAGTGCAACAAGCTCATGATTGGAATACCTCTTTCCTCAACTTGACAGCCCCTTGTCTGACCTCTTGATGCTGATTGGTCACTTGATTCCATTTAATTTTGGCACGATTAAAGTGCGTAGAGTTAAAATATTTGTTAAAGTCCACCCGCGTGCATGAACACAAGAAGCTGACATGGTTGCAACTGATCCTGTGACACTCCTGGCCTTTCTTTAACTTGTATTGGGAACTTGTTTGCGGTCAGGATCAGCTATTAAATAAGCATATACAGCTTAAAGTGACCTCTCTCAAGGTAAAATCGAAAATAAACAGTAGGTTGTTGAAGAATTGGCCCTGTAGTAGCTTCACCTTTTTGCTCTGCATCCTCGCCTCCATGATCCTGGATTTGAGTAATTGCTTGCTTTTCTTACTGGTAGCACTAGTGGTCTTGGGCAAACCATACCTACTTTTTAATTCTCATGGCCTCTCTTCAAGATGAACTTGCACTCATGCAGTCGTTGGTGGTGTTTGAGCAGCAGTTGCTATACCCGCCCTCAGGTCCACTCAAGGTACTTGCAAAGTCAGTCAATCGCAACCTCCTCTGCTGTCTCGATCTTGAAAAGTCTTTGGCCTCCCTGGCATTGTGAGATGTAGAGATGCTTCTGATGTAGAAGGCTGTGAATCATCATCATCATCATTATTATTATTATTATGATCATTATTATTATCTAATCAACTAGTTTTTTTCAAAGATGGAAGGTTTTCCACTTCAGCTCCATAATTTTTTACAGCCCTGCAGCATGAGTGACTGTCATAATTGTATTTGAATTTGAATTGAACTAAAGTGCCCTTCTCAAAGAGCATTTATTTGCACTTTTTATGTTCATGTAAGCAGTTTGCAGGTATAAGTGAACTTTTCTGTAGACGGCCGCTGCTTTGGATGACAGTCCCTTGGCTCTGATACTGTATAACTGGCTCCTGTGACTCTGTTCCAGAAAGTCAAAGCCAGCGATGGGCAGGTTTTCTGTAGGCGTTTTTTTTCCAGTTGATAACACAAAGAAGGCTGCCCTGCTTCCCTCTAAACTCACCTTTTCTCTTACTCTTAGGACCCTTTACCTCTGGCATGATCCTTAGTCACTGCTTTTGTCAGATACATCATTAGCTTAATTAACATCTGTAAGGCGTCAGATTAAATATGCCTGCTGGTGAAATATTTCTCCTTCAGGAGCTCCCCGGAGATGTATTCATTTTCCCAGCTCTTTTGTTGCCGTCACAGATGAATGCTTATTCTTCAAGAATGTAACTTAGATTTCGAAAACATTGTTTGGTTTAAATTAACATGGTGTGGTAGATAATTAACAGGATGCTTGGATTACAGAATGGCACTTCCTTCCTGGAGCCTCGGAGCTTATAGGGATCCTCACTGGGCATCACCTCAGCACTGTGGAGTGAAAAGGAAGAGGACGTGATTAGCGCCAGCGCCCCCCTCTTGTCCTGGGGTGGTATTATGTACCTTAGATGAGCCCAGGGTTGAGGACTTGCATGCGTGGTGGTGGTTATATGGAAAATCTGGCAACCAATTGCTAACCACGAGGAGCCTGTCCTCATAATGAACGAACAATGCTACTTTTTGATTGCACAGCGATGTCTCAACTGACGTGCTCTCTAGGGATGTTTCCTGTCATGTAGCCAGTACTGTTGGGGAAGGCTCTTGCAGGTAGATAAAATGCATGGGCGGCACGGTGGCACAGTGGTAGCGCTGCTGCCTTGCAGTTAGGAGACCCGGGTTCACTTCCCGGGTCCTCCCTACGTGGAGTTTGCATGTTCTCCCCGTGTCTGCGTGGGTTTCCTCCCAAAGACATGCAGGTTAGGTGGATTGGCGATTCTAAATTGGCCCTAGTGTGTGCTTGGTTTGTTTGTGTGTGTCCTGCGGTGGGTTGGCACCCTGCCCAGGATTAGTTCCTGCCTTGTGCACTGTGTTGGCTGGGATTGGCTCCAGCAGACCCCCGTGACCCTGTGTTTGGATTCAGCAGGTTAGAAAATGGATGGATAACGTTCATGGGCAGATGATCTTTTACCAGCTCATACCATGTCTGTTAATTAAGCAACATGGTAGCTTAATGGTCACACTATACAACTCCATACTCCTGAGGTTAAATGTCAACTTGAACTCTGTCTAGATGGTGTTTGGCTGTACTCTGACTTTCATATCATAAAAATGAAGTGTTTGGTTTAATTGGCAACAATGCATTACCTTGAGGAGATTTAATGTGCCCTACAAAGGTCCGGTGTCCCTTGAGGGTCTAATGAAGGTTGTCTCATCTCTGCATTCAATGCAGCAGGATGGGCTCTGAGATAAGACTAACTGGATGTATAACACAGGGGACGCTAGCTCCACAGGAATTCAGTTCATTCAGATGTAGTATAGTGTTAAATGTTATAAAACGCACAAAGGAAAGTAAATGCTACTTAGGTATACCCTTACAGTAGCTTGTTTTAATGCTGATTGCAAAAAACTGAATTGAATGATGATGGTGGGGAAAAAATCTTTAGTTTAGCAAAAAGGCATTCCAGGAGTTTCATCATAAAGTGTGTCTTTGTCCTGATGTATTTCATTGGTTAAAAGAGTGGATTCTCTCAGAAATTCTTATATAATTATTATGTCCAGTGTTTAACACCCAGCCAGTCAAGTCAAACTAATTTACATGCATTGGAATTGGAAGAGCAGGTTCAGAAGATGGATAGATGGATAGGCTTTGGTGTTTTCATTGACTGAAATGGTACATTTTGGTATCCCAGCTCTCTTTGTATATTCAGGCTAATGTCCACTGTAAGCTGCAGAGCTCCTGTTTAATCATTTTAGGTTACGTTGTATGTAATTTATCCATTCAATCTTTGTCAAACTAATTCAGGATTGAGGGAAAGTCAGAGCCCATCCTAGAAGTACCCAAGAGCTGTCTCTTGGAGAACTAGGCTGTCACCTAGGGTGGCACATCCTTTGGTGGGCACCATTTTGTACAAGTCGTGGGAGTCTTGGGCGCCTGCTCTTTGATGTTACATCCAGGAGCGACTCACATCAAAATCAAAGGAGATCTCCCTATGCCCCCGACACCCCAATACCTGCTCTTCGATGCAAAATCTCTCTGTGATAAATGATGCAAAACACACAAAGGAACCCTAATTCCAAGGCCTCTAGCTCTTTCAAATGAGAAAATATTTATAGAAATTGCCTTGAAGTTTGAGCGCATCATTTTCACTTTTGCCTAAGGCAGCAAAAAGGTTAGAGCAGGCACTGGAAGCACATGAGGCAGCCAAGGCAGGAACCAGCCAGCCCAGCACAGTCTCATATTAAAAAACTTAATTCATCAAATACTTCACAAAAACAAGAATATCATCTACAGAAAGGCAAGAGAAGGAGATGAAAAAAGAGTACAAGAAAACATTAAATGCAACATAATTCACTCACTCCATCCCACTAATATGTCAACAGAGTGAGTTTTTTGCCTCTTCCTCTCAGAGGTTTAATTTTGTTCTTTCCAGTTTCTTAGATTTATGCTACCTTACCAGTCCATATTTACCACACTGCTGGGAATTAAAAAATAATGTAATGACTGTCAGAGCTATTAGGATTCATAAGAAAATCAAAATTTAAAAAACACACAGTCTACTTGGTAAATCGAAGAGTAAATACTTCAGAGTAAATTATGGCACATTTTGTACAGGAAAATACAAAAGTTAAAGTTTCACATCAGTACACAGTGTCCTCTGAATTATCTCATAATTTAGAGTACCTCTCCAGTGAACAAAACATAGATGGAGGTTAATAAATTCTGATATATTAGCTGACAGTCTGGCTATACCAATACACTATTAACTAAAACAACCAAAAGACAAGGCAGGAAATAAACAATTGAGTTTTTGGATTAAGAAAATATGAATCCATCCATATACTTTTCTGTATTTTGGGTTATTTCTTTATATTTTGAACTGTTAAGGTTTTTTTGTTATTTGGGTACAGCCAATGATAAACTCTACATCTATCTTATAGTGCCTTTCATATCTATCTATCTATCTATCTATCTATCTATCTATCTATCTATCTATCTATCTATCTATCTATCTATCTATCTATCTATCTATCTATCTATCTATCTATTATATAGTGCCTTTCATATCTATCTATCTATCTATCTATCTATCTATCTATCTATCTATCTATCTATCTATCTATGACAAACAACTGTATTTATCAATAGCGCCTGATGACCCCTGACTCTCTTGATTCACTGACATAATGTCTTATTTGTATTTCTGAATAGATGAGTAGTAATTTTAAACTAAATAATGAGAAAACAAATTTTAGTGATAGGTAAAAATGGATATAGTGAGGGTATAAGAAATAAACTCGATGCATTATGATTAAAAGTCAAGACAGAGGTAAAGAATTTAGGGGTAATTATTGACTCTGTCCTGAATTTTAAATGACATATTAATCAGATTACTAGGACAGAATTTTTTCACTTGGGAAATGTAACAAAAATTAGATCCCTTGTAACTTTGCAAGATTTTGAGAAATGAGTTTACGCTTTTGTTTTCAGTTGGCTAGATTACTGCAACACACTCCTCTCAGGACCACACAAAAAAGACATCAGTCAGTTGCAATGAGTGCAGAATGCAGCTGCTAGAATCTAAACTAGGAAAACAAAATCTGAGCACATCACTCCAATCCTGATGTCACTACACTGGTTACCTGTGTCATTTAGAATTGACTTTAAAATACTGCTTATGGTTTATAAAGCTTTAAATAATCTCACTACATTCTATATTTCAGAATGCCTCTCACCTGACACTCCATATCTTAACTTTAGATCTTCAAATGAGTGTCTACTTATAATTCCAAGAGCTAAACTTAAAAATATATATATTATAAAGTGCCTTTCATTATCTATCTATCTATCTATCTATCTATCTATCTATCTATCTATCTATCTATCTATCTATCTATCTATCTATCTATCTATTATATAGTGCCTTTCACATCTAAAATTAAATGTATTATTATTATTAATATCCAGCTGAGGTAGAGAACATGAACATTTTGGACATTTATTTACATCAAGAATCTTTATTTTGACACTTTTGTTGTTAGCCAATCAGATCCTGTACACTAGACAGAATAATCAGTTAAAGCAGAATAATGACTCAGATTTGTTAGTTCAAATTCTGGTATGTGGAGTGCAGAGCTGATAGCAAAGTGATGTGGGCCTAACTCACACTGTTGGCTTCCACTGCTTTATCCCCATTTATAGTGCAGTTTTCTTTTGGACTGGCTATCCTGGGTGTGTATGCGTGTGTGTGTTATGATTTTTTCCTCCTGTGAGGAAATGGCATTCTTTCCAGGGTTGATTGTGACCCTGCAGGCAATGCTTTTGAGGTAAAATCTTTCCTCCCAAAATCTTCTAAAAGAAAAATGTAAGCTTAGAAAATTAGTGGCTAAATATCCAACATGTGTTTTTCCAGGTTTTCTGATGGCTTTTCGATTTTTGAGTTTGATCAACAGAGAACAACAATCTGTGGGGAAGCCAGGCAGTGATTAGCAGAGCTGCCTCACAGATCCCGGGTTTGAATCCTTGGCTCAGCTGGTGTTCCATGCGCAGTTTGCAACTTCATCTCTGCGTATGCAGGGGTTTTCTTCTGTCATCTTTAGGACAAACAATATGTATTAGGTGTCCAGCAGATCCTGGGTTTGCATCCCTTGATTACCAGAAGTCTCCATATGAAATCTGAAAGTCATCCCCGTATCTGCGAGGGTGTTTCCTCTGTTATCCCCAAAGACATGTGCGCTAGGTTAAAAATTTGTGACTCTGTGTTTTTGTGGTGTGGCTGTTCAGCAGTAACTGTAGCAGCTTGAGAATTCCCTGGGCTCATCCCTCCAGTGAGCTGTGAAATTACCTGAGAGGGCCTGAGTGGCTCTGATTTCCTCCTGCAAGTGTTTGACATTTTCCAGACTTTCCAGATGCTCACACTGGTTGTTACTTTTCAAAGCTGAGCTTAAGAGGAAGACATCCACTCCCCCACCCATCACTATTCCCCCGATATACTTTACACTGCTTGGGAGTTCCAATTGTTTTTGCTTAGGTTATTAAAATCTGCTCGATCAGGACTTTCACAGCTTGACCTTACTTAACACTAAAATAGACATAGGGAATAAAGATTTGCAGGTTTCTAGATTTCCAAGTGATAACATTTTTTCAAAATGTAAGCATTCCCCAACTAATGCTGGACAAATGCAAAATGTGGGAAGCATCTCAGAAGAACATAAAACACTTTCATCCATCCATCTGTTTTCTAATCAGGTTCTCAGTTTAGGGTCACATGAAGGGTTTGCCCAGCCCAGCAGTACTGTGACATCAGTCCATCACCAGATACCTCCTTAAAATAACTAACAGTGGTCTAAAATCAGGTCACCCATTTACTTACAACATTTTGATCTGACAGATACTGTTCAAAACTGATATTTCATAATGCAGTACACTGCAGTTCCCAAATGGCGATGCCAAGCAAATTTGTTTTAATGTGTTTTGAAGAACAAAACATAAGTGGTGGGTTTAAATGACGTGGCCTGGGATCAAGCAGTCTGGGCATTTTTTGCCAAATTATAATCAGCAGACAAAATTAATAGAATATAGATGCTTATCCACACATTGTGAACACAACTTTAGAATTTCTTTTGGTCATTGCATATTGAAGCAAGGGATATTGAAAACTGTGAAGTTCAGATCAGCTTTTTATTGACTCTCCTGCACATACAGAAGGCTGTGGGTAGCACAACCCAACTCTGACTGTGTGACGTTTATAACAGAGGGTTAGGCCTCTTTTACACCTGCCATTAATATGTACAGTGGTACCTCTGGTCACGACCATAATTCATTCCAAAACTCTGGACGCGACCCGATTTGGTTGCAACCTGAACATAATTTCCCCATAAGACTGTATGTAAATACGATTGATCCGTTCCAGACCGTAGAAACTGTATGTAAATTTTTTTTTTAATTTTTAAGCACAAAAATAGTTAATTATACAATAGAATGCACAGTGTAATAGTAAACTAATGTTAAAACATTGAATAGCACTGAGAAAACCTTGAACAGCAGAGAAAACTAACATTGCAAGAGTTCGTGCTAGACCAAGTTCGTACAAGACGCTACGAACCGCTCGCTGTAAACACTTGTTTTATGAGTTTTAAGCACAGGGAAACAAATTAATGTTTGAAAAATCCTTAATTTATACAAAAAGTAACCCTAAACAACCAAGAAAACTAACCTTACATGAGTCGAGTTCTGGCATGAAGGAAGTGAGGAGGAAGCTGGGTGGAGTGGAGATTACAGTTTTGAGGGAGAGACTGGCTCTGCGACAGAGGGACGTTCTCCTTCAGGTGTCTTATCTCTTATGATTACTTTTATTTTAGCGGTTTCTGGTGTTTTTAGCTGTTTAGCTTGTGGACCAGTCTTCACGAAATAGTGGTCTAATGTGACTTGCCTTTTTCTGCACATTAAAACTTTTCGGAAATGCGAGACCTCATGTTCATTCTTCATGTTTATCACTCTGTTCGTGTCCTCTTTGTCAAGGTGGTTCGTCTCGAAAAAAATCCTGACACTCATTCCATTTTTCCATGACAGCTTTTATTGCATCACTTCTTATGCTGCTCCTGCTGGAGTTCAGCGAGTTCCTCTGTCGTCAGCTCCTTGTGATCCAGGACCACGGAGATGGGAAATAATTGGCACGTACAAACCGGAGGGGAAGCCGGCCTCAAGTGTTTTTGTTTGCCACCAGAGCGTGTGGTCATGAACAGATGCAAAATTTTGGCGAACATTTTAATCATAACCCAATTTTTCGGAAACGTTCGTGACCAGAGGTTCTACTGTATTTTGTAACTGACGTGACCAGTAGGGAGCATTGTAGCATCTCAAACCCCAGACACGACCACACAGACACAAGTCCCAGGTACAAATGAAAGATTTATTAAACAAAAAACATACAGAGGCTTCCTTCTGATAGTGGCACAAGCACAATTCTTTCTTTCTTTCTTTCTTTCTTTCTTTCTTTCTTTCTTTCTTTCTGGAGTTATGTGTTCATACTTTCTGGTTCTTGTAATAATTCTTGCAGGAACATTTGGAATTAAATAAATGCTGCATAAAGAACGATTTGAGCAGCCAGTGAACACCACATTGCAGCAGTCAATCCTACTTGAAATAATTGCATGAAATAATTTCTTAGTGTCTTGCATATTCAGAAAACGTCTTTATCTTCCAATATTTAAAAATGGAAAAAAACATGTTTTGGATAGTTTTATAAAGTGTTTTAAACAACAAGCTACTGCCAAATATAGCACCTAAATTGCGTGCTGATTCAGTTAAGCAAATGGTGAATCCAACTGAGTTGAATGTTGTTGCAGTCAGGGTCATACCCTCTGTGAAGAACAAAAGAGAGATAAACACAAAAGAGAAGAGTTGGGGGAATTCCCTGTATAATGTCGGTGGTCCAATGCCAAAAAGGAGTGTTTCTATGGCCAAAATTGAAAGTACACCTTTGACAATCAGAAAATACATTTTCGGGTGTTTCATGGAGAAACGGTAGGAAGTTATTAGAACCAGGAAGGAAGTAGTTTTGACGGAAATTAAGTCATCAGACGTGGACCGGAAGTGCTGCCATCATGCGAAGGCGGAAGTGTTGTTGCCTGGGACTGAGGTGAGAAATATTTATTTTTCTTCAGTTGGTCTGTTGAGAGAGGAAAAAAAGGCTTAGTACTCCATTCCAACCCTCTATCTCTGACTATTTCACACTCCTTTGGCTGCCCCCTAAGCACACGTGTGTGACACCACCAATAACTAGCTTCTCTGTTTTTTTTCTACATTCAGACAAATAGTTCTCATCCATCCACTCCTTTAACTCACTGACACAATGCATTAATTATTAAATTATTTGCATACCCATTTGTGTTCTGGTTTAATATAGCAAATATGTGTAGTAAAATATGTTAAACAAAATGAAATTTTCTTTTGAAAATGTAGTGTAAGTAAAAGTAAACAGAAAACTTTATTCTGAAGTAAAGTAGAAATATTCTCAAGACATATTCAAGTACAGCAACAGAGTAATTCAAATCCATTATCACACAGTACTGAGGAAGACTACTCACAAACAGGAACTGTTCTACCATTATTAGGTAACACAACATTTAAAAGATCCTAACAATATCTGTCCATTAATATTATCATTGAGATATGGACAGTCAGCAATGGAAGAAAGGAAATGAAAACTCCAGACAGCAGCATCCCTGGAGAAATTAACCCTCTGGGGTCTCCTCTGGTGGCTCGTCATAACACAAGGACTGACAAAAGTCACAGCACTCTTGTCCTACTCTGCCTCCTCCTGTGCATTTTACAGTATAGACTTACTGTATGTTGGGCAATCTAATAAGACAGCAGAATGGTTTCATCCTTGGAAAACAAAGCTCCTAAGTATCTCAGGTGTCTTTTGCAAGATCAGGAAAACAGCTTGGCAGTAGAGCAGTGACACCAACTGCCATTGCAGGACACTGTAAACTAAAGGTGTCCAACTCCAGTCCTGGAGGGCCGCAGTGGCTGCAGCTTTTCATTCTAACCATCTTCTTAATTAGTGACTTGTTTTTGCTGCTAATTAACTTGTTTTGCCTTAGTTTTAATAAACTTAACTCAGACCCCTTAGTTGTTTCTTTTTCCTTATTTAGCAGCCAAACAATAATGAGACACAAAACAAGCCGCCACATGACCAGCTCACTAGTGCCAGTCACACAATATATGAAAATAAAGAAAGGTGAAGGTCTCAGTAAGGTTGATTTCTTAGGTCACTAAAACATTTTGACGGTGTTCTTAGAAAAAAGAGAAAATCAACAATTCTGGAAATCTCTGCTGTGGCAGAAACAAGCCATGGAATTAAATAGCAGATTTACTTAACAACACAAGTCTGCTTCTAATTAAGAAACTGGTTGGAGTGAAACTGGTTGGAGTTTGAAGCTCTGATTTAGCTGGTCATCTGTTGGCTCGCTTTACATCTCATTTCTGTTTGGCTGCCATTTAACTAAGAAAATAACCAGTTCAGAGGAATGAATCCTTAAAAACTGGGCTATTAAAATGAAGGGAAATATGCTAATTTGCAGTGAAAACTGGTCACTGATTAGGAAAAGGGTTTGAATGAAAACCTGTAGCCATCTTGGCCCTCCAGGACCAGAGATGGACATCCCTGCTGCAAACGGAAAGCAAACAGAGTTTTGTAACAGTACTTAATTATTGTAATGCTTACATTTTTTGTAAAAATGACTAACAAACAAAGATACATAACTAATCAGCAGCTCTAAACAAAGTATTCTCGACTAAAAGCGTTGGTGTTCAGCCTGTATTTGAAAGTCAATGCCAAGAAGGCATCTCTTACTGGTTGTTGGCTCTTTAGCTAAAAGTTCAAGTTTACTTTGCTTTTTTATTATTCTTTGAAGTATTTGGCAGACCAGAACCATATGTTTCTGTTTGAAAGTATGGATAACATCAGATAGGCAAGTAGGACCAAAGCCATTAAAAGCTTTAGGTGTAAGTAGGAGGATCTGAAATCAGCTTCAAGTCTGTCTGGAAGCCAATGTACAGATGTAAGAGCATGGGTTATTGGTAAAGGGTAATGTATCAGTTTAGTTTTGAAAAAGAATTGATCGAATGACATATGAAGTGTTATTATTTTTCCAGAAGAGGTTTCAAGCAAAGTATCTGTTGTGATTACAGTACACAAAATGGCCAAAGTTATGTGAGATCTCCAAAATATAATCACAAAGCAGGCCAGAATATTAACTAACCTGCATAGGAGTAGTGGCTCTAAGGCTAGGGATCTGCCAGAAATGGAAATGGAAATGCCAGAAGTGACTCTACTCCGTTAGGTCCTTGAGTAAGGCAATTAACCTGCAATTGCGTTAATCTGCATCCAGCCCAGCGAGCAGGTCCTCCGACTTGCAGGGAAAGCTTGGGGGTTGCTGGTAGGATTGACATTCCATCCTGCTAAAAAACCTCACACTCTTCAGTGTGGTGCTGAGGTATCACCCACTTTCCTTGGGTCCCAATCCGGGTGGTCTGTCATGTAGTGTCATGTCAGCAAATCCTCCCAACCTCTCTCTGTCACTCACTAGATAATGAACAATTTAGGGCAACATGAGTTGCTACTTTACATGGTGGCTTCAGCCTACAACAGGCCAAATGGGCTTTGACTTCACATGCTCAGAATCAAGACACCTCACAAAGGAAAGGATCACTGAAAACCCCTGGCTTCTATAGAGCTGGGCCACAAGAGAATCATAATAAAAGGATTTATTTATAAAATCAAAAAATGTAGCCAAATGCTCAAAAGAGTGAAAAATAGGCAAAATGAGTGGCCAAACAGGCAATCCAAAATCAAACAAGTCCATCCATCCATCCATTAGCCAACCCGCTACATCCTAACTACAGGGTCACGGGGGTCTGCTGGAGTCAAACCCAGCAAGGCAGGACACAAACCCCGGGCAGGGTGCTAGCCCACCGCAGGGTGAATCAAACAAGTCCTAATACAACAATTGTAATCCTAAAACACAACAATACTCATAAAACAAAATCACAACTCACCCAAAACACACTTCCCAGCCTTTCGTTTAGAGGGCCTGGAGTGGTCACTTAATAGCAATGCAAGGGGTGGTCCCACCTCCAAAACACAAGAAACAAAGATTTTTAAAGAAATAATACATAAATAAGGTTGGAACGGTGGCGCAGTGGTAGCGCTGCTGCCTCGCATTTAGGAGACCTTCCCATGTCCTCCCTGCGTGGAGTTTGCATGTTCTCCCTGTGTCTGTGTGGGTTTCCTCCCACAGTCCAAAAGCATGCAGGTTAGGTGCATTGGCGATCCTAAATTATCCTTAGTGTGTGTGTGCCCTGTTGTGGGCTGGCACTCTGCCTGGGATTTGTTCCTGCCTTGTGCCCTGTGCTGGCAGGAATTGGCTCCAGCAGACCCCTGTGTTAGGATATAGCAGGTTGGATAATGGATGGATGGATAATACGTAAATATTTTTAATATAACAAAAACAATAATCCATTAAACATAGCTATTAAGTAATAATTGGACCAAACAATATTAACAGAAATAATCATAATAAACGATCTAAACTTACAAATAAACAAAGATGACGAGGATAATGAATATAAACATAAGCAAGGTAAGGAGCTCTGTATAAAACATAACCATATCAAAAGAAAACTGTCAACCTTGTGCAATTCTATCTTTATAGGTCATTAATAAGGGCATTCAGTTTACTGGCACATTTTTACTAATATCTAAGATAGACTGGCATGCTTTCCAGGGTTAATTCCTGCCTTGCACCCTGCTGGGATAGACTCCAGCCCACCATGACACAAAATGGATTACATTAGCTTGAGAATTTCACGGCATGCTCTGTTATTCTTATTTAGCTGTAGTCCATTTAACATTTTCCCTCTTGTTTGCTCCAGCTACTTTTGGAGAAGGTCACCATCATAGAAAGCTATATAAACACTTTCTAGATTAGTACCATTGGTATTTTAATACATAAGTTACTAAATGTCTTGCATGTTTTTGCCTGCACTTATATAACCAGTGGCTCCTCCCAGCCTCCACTATAATTATCTCAGCAACATCACCTTTGACCTTGACAAGGAAGACAGAGTGGGAGATTTTAAACTACTGTAATCCAGTTTACCTCAGTTTCTTTTAATAAGGCAGAATGAAGATAGGGGATAGAGAAAGTTTCTATAGCCACCTCCCCCAACATCTCTGTCCCAGGATGAGGAGCCGCCCGTCTTTGTTAGCGTCACATTTTTGACATTGACACACTCCTTTGTCACTATAATTTTCTGCCATCCCACATGCGGGTGGTCAAGGATCAATTGATCTATTGCCGTGTCTTGCAGAAGCTTCTCTGTTCTGCAGTGTTTTGCATACTGCATCACGGCACCCCGCTGACACTGAAAGGACAGAGATAGATTTGTGTAGTTTAGGGTAATCCTCTAGAGACTCTGCAGCACTCTATTCAGAGGACTGTCGACTCATTTTAGGTCTTTAATTTCTCTTTTCACTCTTCTTGTGCGTCGTTTGTTTATCTTTAATATTGCTTGCCGTTTTCTTTAAAGTGCCCTTGCATTAGTCTTTTTGAAAGTGCAAATATTGCTCGGATTGTAGTAGGTCTGCTACAACTTCTTTGTCAAGTACATTGTTTGGAGATAAAGGAAAATATCACAACAGTTAACCTATTGTACGACTCTAGTGACTTAGGCCAGTTGTCCCTGTGTTTGTGTCTGTGTTTGTTAAATGGCCAGATTCCGGGTTCACCCAGGCTGGCTGGTTGCTTCCATCAAAGGGGCATTGGAGCAAATGTTTATACATCCCAATGTCCTGCTTGATGCCAACCTCTTTTAGTTGTCATTTAAGAACTACACATGACATGGTAATCTTTTTCTACCCCCAGGTTAGTGGGGCACACTTGGCCTGACTATGCATCGTACATTTCCAAGTGTTTCATGATTTACCCCCCTGGGCTTCATTGATAAACACCAAAAGGAGAAGTGGCACAGAACCTTACAAACCCCACACTTAAAACTGTACTGCAGGGGCCACCAACTCCGGTCCGAGAGGACCACTGTGGCTGCAAGTTTTCATTCCAACTCTTTTCTTAATGAGTGACCTGTTTTTGCTGCTAATTAACTTCTTTTGAACTAATTTGAATTGCCTTGCTCTTGAAGATTCAAACCTCTTGTTTTGTTTTCCTTACTTAACAGCCAAACCATAATGAGATACAAAATGAGCCAAAACAACTGGTGTCCATCGTCGATCCGTTCGGGTCCCCAAAACATTTTGACAGTGCTCTTAGAAAAGAGAAAATCAACCATTTCTGAAATGTCTGCTAATGCACCACGAGAGCAGCAACAAGCCATGGAATTAAAGAACGGGTTTAATTAACAACAAGAATCGGCAACTCATTAAGCAGCTGGTTGGAGTTTGAGACCCCGAGTTAGTTGGTCTTCTGTTGGCTCACTCACTTCACATTTCATTTCTGCTTGGGTGTCATTTAAGGAAAGATGTGAAGCAATTCAGAGGAACAAATCATCAAAAAACAAGTCAATGAAAATGAATTCAATAGAAGTTAATTAGCAGCACAAACAGGGCACTCATTAAAAAAGGGGTAGAATGAAAACCTGCAGCCATGGTGGTCCTCCAGGACCCGACTTGGTGACCCCTGCAGCAGAGGGTGATGAAGTCACATGATGTAGGAACACATTGGTATATGGCATAGGTTAATTGAGAATCCTTTGTGCTCAGTGGGTGATACACTGTTCTGTGTAGAAAATCAAGAATTTGGAACTGTCCGCTTAGTCACACATAGAACACTGAACTGGGAGACTTGCAGTTTAATTACACTACTCCATTAGCAGTGAGGGGTAGAATATTCTTGGATGCTGTACTCCATTAGCAGTGAGGGGTAGAATATTCTTGGATGCTGATATGAATCTTCAAAACCTAAGGTGGCTTTGGCTAAATTGAGAGCTTGCTAGTTTCTTATCATTTACTGGTGGGCCTCCTATGGTGAACACCATAAAAAGCAGAAACTTTGAGGTGCATTTTGCAGTGTAAGTGACTAGTGGTTCACCGTTTTGTCTCTAAAGTACACCAGAATTGAACATTAACCTACCTGACTTTTAAGTGCCTGTGAAGTTAGTAGACGAACTGGAAAGTTTTCTATGTCATATCATTTACCTAGCAGGCAATACTACTCGTCGATACACAAGAGTCGTTTGGAGAAATGGTAGCTTTTTCATCTCTGTAGGTAGTTAGTAGGCCATATAGCCGCCTCTGCAGAAAACCACTTTTTAATCACCTAATTCAGAAGAACTTTGCTTCACCATAACCCTTTGCTTCCGAATGTTTGTGCCAGTTTAGTACCAATATACATGCTATAACCCCAATTCCCACTTTAAATGCCTTCTAAAAATCATGATAAGTAATATGTGAATGTCAGTTATAACCTTACACATAAATGTGATCTTGGAGAAAACTGAAACCCCAAGCAAATTTAATTAGATCTTTAAAGCTTCATAGAGACTACCATTACTCCAGACTGGTGAGGTAGAATTCTCAAATGCTCAAACATCCATCCATCCATCCATCCATCCATTAATAAGCCCACTTAATTCTGTTCTGGTTGCAGGGACAAGAGTTTATCACAATTGAATGAGGTGCAAGGCACGGAACAACCTCTATCATTTCACATACATTCATATCCCTCATGGGGGACACTTTAGGAACAACAATTAACCAAACTCATACGAAAACTAAAGCACTGGGAGGAACACCCATGCACACATGAGGACATATGCAAACTCCATTTACTCCAGTAGGTGGTAATCAGACTGGAAGTTTTAACATATATATTGGGACCCAATGGGAGTTGGAATTTGATGCAGCCTTTTTGGGGTCTGTTGGGGTCTGTGGGCACAGCCGGGGGGTGCTGCAGCTGCTGTGGAGCCCTGGTTTGCAGCACTTAAACCTCACCCGAAGGTGTTGCTGGAAGATGGTCAATAAGCACCTGAAGCACAAGATGGTGGCTTTAAAGTCCAGTCTAGGAAATGAAGACATCTGGGCATATCCGGAAGTGACGTCATCGTTGGCACCTGAAGTGACGTCACCAGAACCAGAAAGTGGCATATTAATTGGCGTCGGAACCAGAAGTGATGTCATCATGGCACCGGTACCCTTCGGGATTTCCCGTGGATGATCTACAAGAGACTGAGAGTGACCGTCAGCAAACCCCACTGCCCCTGGTCTGGCATGGAATTGCTATCATTTAGGCCCTTCAGCTGTCTCCCAATTGCACGCGTGTGACAATATATATATATATATATATATATATATATATGTGTGTGTGTGTGTGTGTTTGTAAAGTGGATATTGTTTATCTTGTGAAATGATTTAGACTTTTCATTTATATTTCACCTGCTAGTCTCTCATATAACACAGATTACATTTCAATTAAACTGCCAGCAAGGTAACCTCTTTATCATGGGAGCAGCACAACAAGATTCAGTGTGAACATCCATTATATTCGTCCACTTCTTTTTTCATTAGTGACAATCAGAATGGGGTCCTGCCCCATTTCGATTTTAATTTCTGTTCATTAGGACAGCTCTGCTCAACCTTGGGAATGAAGGGCAAGTAGAAGTCACAGACGTAGATCATCTCTATGTGTCACTTTGGTTTCCTCACACTGCCAGTTTGGCTTGCTTTATTGTCACAACTTCCTCCTCTTCATAGTCACTGGGTGCTCCTGAATTTCAAGGGAGACGGCTACTGATAAAATAAATAATAACATAAAATTCTGATTCTCAAACCTGCTTAATCTAATTTATGGCTGTGGTGGGCTGAAGCCTGTCCTGGGAGAATTCTGGAGTTAAGGGAGCCAACCTAGGAGACAGAGATAGTTCTTTGCATACTCACGTACACACACACACACACACACACACACTGGAGTCTCCATTTAACCAAACACACACACGTTTAGAATATGTAAAGGAAAACATGAAGACAAAGCCATACAAACACAAGGAGAACGCCATACAAGCAGTTGCCAGACACTCCTCAACTTCACTCTCATTTTAATTCCTTCTATACTATTGTGCGGTATACCCATAATAAAAGTACCACATTTTTAAAATGAATGTATTCCAACATTATGAAGTATTTTTTGAATGTAATGACATGAGAATGTAACTGAAATTGATGAAAGTTACCTTTATTTAAATATGGATGAACAACGTCAGTCTGGAGGGCTGTAGTGGCTGCAGGTTTTTGTTCCACCACAACTACTTAATGAGAGGTTACTTACTGCTGATGACACACTTTTGTTGCTCAAGTGATATTTTTCTGCTTCATTTTAGTTTTTTGTTAAGATTCCCCACCCTTAATTGCTTATTTTAGCCTTCAACTGCAGCATTCACTGTTTTGAGTGGCTTCATACTACCAATAAGATGCAAATGATAAAGGAGCCAGCAGTTTACAACCGTGTGTATTCATTGTGAACTGTCTGGTTTTATAAATATTTAGAAGGAAATTTAAGTGAAGGAGTGAGAATTACTCCCCTTTTAGGCTTCAAATATTTGGATGGTATCATTGCAAAGAAAAAATCTACAGTATACAGTAAGATTGACCTGACATTGCAGAGTTAAAACACTAACAACCCATGAAGTTAAATAAGATCTGTTATTGGCAAGGATTTGCTTCCAATTAAGTAACTGGAGTGGAGCAAAAACCTGCAGCCATTGCAGCCCTCCAACACAATGTTGTTCTCCCCAATTTTAAAAGGAAACACTGAGTCCACAACCCAAAGAACATTCAGATTAGTCAAGAGCACCAATATTCCTTGGTGTGCACCTGGCAGCTGGCCTTACTTAGTCAGTTAACACCATCTACACAACCAAGATGGTGCAGCAGCATCTCCATTTCCTTCAGTGTCTAAAGCGGGTAAGCCTACCTCCCACCATTCTCACCACATTCTATAGGGGCACCATTGTGAGCGTTCTGACTAGCAATATCACCATCTAGTTTGAGAACAGTGTCTCTGACCATAAGGTCCTACAATGAATTTTGCAGAAAAGTTTGTTGGGACCTGTCTGCCGTTCATTAAGGGTTGCATCTGCAAAGCCCATAGCATTGTGAAGGGCCAGTCCCACCTCTCCAATGGTCTCTTTGTCCCACTTCCTTTTGGCAGAGAGTACTGTAACATCCTAGCATTACAAGTCCAAAGAGGTTCTGCTCAACCTTTATAACGCACTGGTGATGCCTCATCTGGAGTACTTTGTGCAGTTTTGGTCTCCAGGCTACAAAAAGGACATAGCAGCACTAGAAAAGGTCCAGAGAAGAGCGACTAGGCTGATTCCAGGTCTACAGGGGTTGAATTATGAGGAAAGATTAAAAGAGCTGAGCCTTTACAGTTTAAGCAAAAGAAGATTAAGAGGTGACACGATTGAAGTGTTTAAAATTATGAAGGGAATTAGTACAGTGGATCGAGACTTATATTTTAATATGAGTTCATCAAGAACACGGGGACACAGTTGGAAACTTGTTAAGGGTAAATTTCATTAGGAAGTTTTTCTTTACACAGTGAACCACAGACAACTGCAATAAGTGATCTAGTAGTGTGGTAGACAGTAAGACTTCAAAACTCAACTTGATGTTATTTTGAAGAATTAAGTGGATGGGACTGGCAGCTTTGTTGGCCTGAATGGCCTGTTCTTATTTAGATTGTTCTAATGTTTGTTACACTTGTTAGTACTGTCATTTTTTATTATAAGTTGTGGTTATTATTCATTTATTTATTGCTATACAACATCTCGACATACAACATTTCGAGATTATAACGCTCACTCCCATAAAAATTTAAAAAAATTGAGATGTGAGTGTTTCGGCTTATGCCGTTAGTGTCGTACTTACATACTACGTGGGCGAACTAGTTTGGTTGCGCGTGGCAGAAGTACGCGACGTTTGAGTGAGGGAGTTGGTGAACTAGTTTGGTTGCACGTGGCAGAACTGTTCTGTTTGTGTTGCTTTGTTTCTTGACTTTTTGACCCTTATCATGGCTCCTAAATGAAAGTCAGGGTCTTCAAATGGTAGTGCTTTGAAGAAAAGGAAAGCCATCACGATGGAAGTGAAATTAAACATTGTAAAAAGATCAGAAGGAATAAAGGTGAGGAAGTTTTTTTTTGCATTGTTTCTGTTACTACAGTACAGTGTAAAGTACAGTATATTTATGTCCTTTTCCTTTTTCTGTGGCTTAGTTGTGTTTTTATGTTCTAGATTATGATTTTGCAAATGTATTAGAATAGGTAAGTGACTTAGGCTAGGGTGTGTTTCGACTTACACCAAAATTCGGATTACATCACTGTTGTAGGAATGGAATTATGTCATAACCCGATGACCCCCTGTATATTCATTTACCTATTATTTATTATTAATTTATTTATCTATTTATAGTATGGAATGATTCTTTATCTGACTTGCAATTGTCCTGTGTTTGTATGCTACTGAAGGCTGAAATATGGTGTATGGTTGGTAAGACAGTAAAGACGCTTGACTTGACTTGATTGTATTTTTAAGAAAAGCAGTGTGGGGTGCAGTAGGCATTCAGATTGAATAACCACCTAACTTAGCTTTGATACATACTTGTCAATTCAGTTTACAAAAAGGGAGGTGGAAATGGTTGATTACACTAGTCAGCCCCAATCAGCTGCTCAACAGGGAAGTCAAACAACAACAACATTTATTTCTATAGCACATTTTCATACAAACAGTAGCTCAAAGTGCTTTACATATTAAAGAATAGAAAAATGAAAGACACAATTATAAAACAAAATAAATCAACATTAATTAACATCGAATAAGAGTAAGGTTCAATGGCCAGGGGACAGAAAAACAAAAACTCCAGGCGGCTGGAGAAAAAATAAAATCTGTAGGGATTCCAGACCATTAGACTGCCCAGTCCCCTCTGGGCATTCTACCTAACATAAATGAAACAGTCTTCTTTGGATTTAGGGTTCTCACGGAAGGGCTTGATGATGATGATGGTCACGTAGACTTCTGCCTTTAAATCCATCCATCGTTGTTGGAGCATCATGAAGCTTTGAGTAGGTGGAGGTGGCACAAAAAAAGAAAAAGAAACAGAAGAGAGAGTAGGGGTCAGTACCGATTTTAGAGCCACCATGAATAGTTATTATGAGGAAATTGAACATATAGAGTATCAGGATTAAGTTAAATTAAGATTAAATTGAAGTTATAGAAAAGCCATGTTAAAGTAATATGTTTTCAGCAGTGTTTTAAAGTGCTCTACTGTATCAGCCTGGCGAATTCCTATTGGCAGGCTATTCCAGATTTTAGGTGCATAACAGCAGAAGGCCGCCTCACCACTTCTTTTAAGTTTTGTTCTTGGAATTCTAAGGAGACACTCATTTGAGGATCTGAGGTTACGATTTGGAATATAAGGTGTCAGACATTCTGATATATAAGATGGGCGAGATTATTTAAGGCTTTATAAACCATAAGCAGAATTTTAAAGTCAATTCTGAATGACACAGGTAACCAGTGTAGTGACATTAAAACTGTGAGATGTGTTCGGATTTTCTTTTCCTAGTTAGGATTCTAGCAGCTGCATTCTGCACTCGTTGCAAACGATTTATGTCTTTTTTGGGTAGTCCTGAGAGGAGTGCGTTGCAGTAATCTAGTCAACTGAAAACAAACGCATGAACTAATTTCTCAGCATCTTTCAGTGATATAAGCGGTCTAACTTTACTTATGTTTCTTAAGTGAAAAAATGCTGTCCTAATGATCTGATTAATATGTGATTTAAAATTCAGATTACAGTCAACAATCACCCCTAAGCTTTTTACCTCCGTCTTGACTTTTAATCCTAATGTATCCAGTTTATTTCTAATAGCCTCATTGTATCCATTATTGCTGATCACTAAGATTTCAGTTTTCTCTTTATTTAACTTGAGAAAATTACTATTCATCCATTCTGAGATACAAGTCAGACATTGTGTTAGTGAATCGAGAATCGGTCATCAGGAGCTCTTGATAAGTACAGCTGTGTGTCATCAGCATAGCTGTGGTAGCTCACGTTGTGCCCTGAGATAATCTGACCTAACGGAAGCATGTAGATTGAGAATAACAGCGGACCCAGGATAGAGCCTTGTGGAACACCATATCGGATATCATGTGTCTTCGAGTTGTAATTCCCACAACTAACAAAAAATTTTCTCCCTGTCAGGTAGGATTCAAACCAATTTAAGACACTGCCAGAGAGGCCCACCAATTGACTAAGGCGATTTCTAAGAATGTGATCAATGGTGTCAAATGCAGCACTCAGATCTAAGAGGATGAGAACAGATAAATGGCCTCTGTCTGCATTTACCCGCAAGTCATTTACTACTTTAACAAGTGCAGTTTCTGTGCTGTGATTTGTTCTAAAACCCGACTGAAATTTATCAAGAATAGCATGTTTATTGAGGTGGTCATTTAACTGCATAATGACTGCCTTCTCCAGAACTTTACTTAAGAAAGGCAGGTTGGAGATGGGTCTAAAATTTTCAAGAGCTGAGGGGTCGAGATTATGTTTCTTAAGTAGGGGTTTAACTACAGCAGTCTTAAGACAGTCTGGGAAGACCCCAGTATCTAGTGACGAATTTACTATGAGATATGGCAATATTTTGCTTATAAGACAAATGAAAAATGGACCTGACAATATAGTGCCTGTTTGCTAATGGTGTTCTCTCACCAAAGCATTTGAAAGCATCAAATTTTGCCAAGCATTTATGTCATGCCATGCCAATATCTCACAGGAGTTCAGAGACTGATAGACGTGAAATGGCAAAAACAAGAAAACTTCAGAGGTTTAACAAGCACAGAACAGGAGTTCACAAAGAACATTTTACTGAAGCTTGTTTAATGAACAGGCACAAAAACAAACTAATTCAAGCCAAATCATTGTAATTGTAAAAAGTGAGGCCAAGCACTATACTAAATGACATCAATTCCCAATCTATTCTACGTGTTGAGAGCAGTTTAATTAATGTTCATTTCACTAATAATATTTAAAAGGCTTCAAATGTGAACATTGAATGCACTGATTTAAATGCAAATTTCACAAAAAGTACGAGTTATTAACTAACTGCTCATCTTCGCATTGTCTTGATTAGGGCTTACATGTTCAGGACTGGAGTCTGTGGCTACAGGTTTTCATCTCAACCAATTTCCTCTTTTAAGTGGACTTCTCCATAAATGAAGCAAGCTTTTATATTGCAGTGAATGCTTTTTCTTGTGTTACTATTGAAGGTATAAACTGGTTATGCTAAATAAACAAAGATGCAAGCATTTGTGTGCAAGTGTGGAAGACCTACCTCCATTGTTCTTTTCTGGAGTAAATTTATATTTATGAGAGTAGATACTCAAACTATTCTGTCCCCTTAAGGTTGGCATAGTTAAGAACAGATATGTTCCTCCGGTTTTGGTTTTTTGACTAAGCACATATAAAGGAGATCAGCAGGTGGTGTTGTCTTTAGACTGACTTTAAAAAAAGTCTTGCTGCCGAGTACAAATTTTGACTATTCTAAAGCAGAAAGAGGCCATTAAAGCAACTGATGTTGCAAAAGGAGTTACAGTGTTAACCAAGCAGAGGCCTCAAGTGCTGGAAGAGGTGGAAAAACTGTTGCTAGTGTGGTTGAACAAGAAGCAACTTGCAGGGGATAGCGTAAGCGAGGCGATGTTATGCGAGAAAGCCAGGAAGATTCATGGCGATTTGCTGCAAGGTTAATTTTCTTGGTTGTTTATGGTTAGTTTTTGTATAAATTAAGAATTTTTCAAATTTTCAGTTTTTTCCCTGTGCTTAAAACTCATTAAAAAAAAGTGTTTACAGCGAGTGGTTCGTAAGGATGTAGCGTGAACTCTTGCAATGTTAGTTTTCTCTGTTCAAGTTTTTCTTAGTGTTATTCAATGTTTTTACATTTAGTTTACTATTACACTGTGCACTCTATGGTATAATTAACTATTTTTGTGCTTAGAAATCTTTAAAAAAATATCTACATACAGTTCGTACGGTCTGGAATGGATTAATTGTATTTCCATACAATCCTATGGGGGAAATTAGTTTGGATCATGACCAAATCGGGTTGCGACCAGAGTTTTGGAATGAATTACAGTCGTGACCTGAGGTTCCACTGTAGTTCTCTCGTTTGCTAGTGTGGAACGTGGCCTGGACCCAGACAGACGGACAATGCTTTGTCACCCAGCACACACATTTTATTTACAATATTTACAGTTTCGTCAAGTGCACAACCCAGTGCCTCCAGCACCGATCCCCCAAAGTCCAGGCCTCTCTTTCCAGTGCCTTCCTTCCGGCCGTCTCCACTCCTCTCTCTCCAGACTCCCGATCACTTCCACCCGACTCCAGTCATCGAATGAAGGGAGGCGGCCCCTTTTATAGCAGCCCGGATGGGCTCTAGCTGCTCCTGGACACTCCCCTGTGTGGCGGAAGTGCTGGCTGCGCACCCGGAAGCCCTCCAGGTGTCCCCAGTCTTCTTCCCCCCAGCACTTCCTGGTGTGGCGGAAGTGCAGAGGTCCAGGGCTCTTCAGGCACCTGGGCGCCCCCTGGCGGTGACCACGGGCCCCTACAGGGTTGAGCTTCCAAGTTCTGCACCCGTGGCCCCCAGTGCAACCAGGGTGGTTGCCCCCTCGTGGTCTGGAGGAGGCGCAAGCCCTTCTCCGATTTTCCTGGGCGTCCCGGCTGGGTACCACACCCAGCCGTCTGCCACACTATCTAAGCGGTGGTAAATTACACCCTGAAGCTGGCGCATGAGTGATAAGGCCCGCTGCATCTCTCTCGGATTCGCACAAATAAATCGATACCACAAGTAAACTATACTTAGTGCAATGGGGGAATTTGCAAAATGAACGGAATGTTCAAGCAAATTCTAGAAAAAAAACAGATCTAAATCCATTAAGTAGTTCTCTCGTGAAAAGCGGACAGACAGACAGACAGACGCTGGATTTTATATATTTAGTGATTAACATCTAAGTAAACCCATGGAAACTCAGTTACACCCCAGATAGCAGACTATTCTGTGCCAGATTTGTATGACTTCAGGCACTTAAGGTTCAGTTATGGCAAAAGCAAAATTAACAATTTTCACAGCATATACTGTAAATTCTGGGCCCAATATGCCCCAGATGTGATCAGTCGCATGTACAGTATTGTAACACTGCGCGAATCCTACCAGCGCTGGCCCAATGGATTCATGTTCATTTTATGCTTTTTGAGTAGCTTTGGCTTTGTAAACCATAAGCAGTATTTTAAAGTCAATTCTAAGTGGCACGGGTAACCAGTGTAGTGAAATCAAAACTGGTGAGATGTGCTCGGATTTTTTTTTCCTAGTTAAGATTCTAGCAGCTAAATACATGGAACATATGTAAGATAAGGATAAATTAATTACCTTAAATTTGCTGTTTAATATTTTGTTCAGGCTATTTTCTAATAAGAACACAAGTGAATTAATACTGAAGTAGTCAACTTCTTGCAGTCATATTGGGCCAATCATTCAGATCTGAATGTCAGCAAGACCAAGGAGATGGTCAAGGGCTTTTGGAAGAATTTAACAGAGGAATTACACACCTCTCATCTCCTTTAGAGCGGGTAAGCAGTTTTAGGAACCTCAGGGTTCATATTGGCAAGGACTCGACATGGACCACACATAAAAACTCTGTTAAGTGTTAATTGTGTACAATTCACATGCCCATTATACAATAAAAAAGTTACTTTCCAAGTTCTTAGTTATTTATATAATCTTAACAAATTACTGCTATTGTTATTTGTTTTAGTAGCTTGATGGGGAACTTATTTCAATTCTTTTTCTCCTTTTCTTTGGTATTGTTGGTACTGCTTTTATGCTAGTCTTGGTCATTTTGTATTAATAGATATTTTTTCAATTGCTAATTATTGGAGACTGCTCTACTGGCTATACTTTCACTACTATACTATCGAACAACAGTTAGTCACAAACTCTCCACCGCTAACACACATCAGTCAATTTGATTTTCACTTCACTTGAAATATAGGATGGAGTGAGATTATTTAAGGCTTTTTAAAGTTAATTCTAAGTGGCACGGGTAACCAGTGTAGTGAAATCAAAACTAGTGAGATGTGCTCAGATTTTTTTCATTTAATTTGATTTTCACTTCACTTGAATTGCAGCCTTCTGTGTATGAAATCTTCTGAACCACCACAAGCCTCTCTGTGCTCCGTTATAAAGTGCTGTATGCTGTATTTAAAGTAGTCAACTAACACATTGAACTGATTTCTATTATTTTAAATATGACACATTATTACAAAACTATTTAATAAACAAAAATGTAATAACTGACTCGTGGCTTAAGTAAATAAAAAATGTGAAATGCTCATATCAGTTAACTTAGTCATCAAACGCATCTGAATGTTACACCATGCACACATTGTCTAACTTGCTTTTCTTATTTTTTTTATTTATTATTTTTGGCTGTTTATGTACATGTTTCATTTCATCCTTATTAGTATTTTTTCACTAGAAATCTGATTTTCTTTTTTATTTGGGTCTCCATGCTAATGATGCTGACATTTGTAAACATCATATTATTTTGAATTTATGCACTTTTAAGATGTCATGTGACTCATCCGGTCAATGCTGGTAACGCAGTGGCCATTGCTTGAAAATTGGCCTCTTTTTGATCTCAGAGTTCTCACTCCACGGGTAAACAAAGGTTTTCCTCACGTTGCATGTTAGCTTGGCTCTTTAATCAAGTGTGGTCCCCGGCCGGGGCTGGAGCCCGGCCGGGACGCCCAGGAGGAGGACAGGAGGGCTTGTGCCTCCTCCAGACTGCGAGGGGGCGTCCGTCCTGGTTATGTTGGGGGCCACGGGTACAAGGCTTGGAAGCCCAGCCCTGTAGGGACCCGTGGTCACCGCCAGGCGGCGCCCCGATGCCGGTTTACCCCGTGTGATCTTTGGCCGGGGATGGAGCCCGGCGGGGCGCTGGAGGACCAGAGGAGGGCGTGTGCCTCCTCCAGACCGGGAGGGAGCGTCCGTCCTGGTTATGCAGGAGGCCTCGGGTAGGAGGCTTGGAAGCCCAGCCCTGTAGGGACCCGTGGCCACCGCCATGCGACGCCCCAGTGCCTATTTATCCCTGGTGTGACGGAAGTGCCGGGGGGAAGACGACCGGGGAGACACGGACGGCTTCCGGGTGCGCAGCCGGCACTTCCGCCACACAGGGGTGTGGCCAACGTTAAGTGCCAGGAAGCAGCTGGAGCCCATCCGGGTTCCCATAAAAGGGGCCGCCTCCCTCCAGTCATTGGTGGATGTCGGGAGGTAGCAGGACTGAGCTGGAGAGAGAGGACGGGAGGTGGCCAGGAAGGCACAAAGACTGTGGGCCCTGGACTTTGGGGAATCGGTGCTGGAAGCACTGGGGTTGTGAGTGCACTTTGAAACTGTGTAAATATTGTAAATAAATGGTGGGTGGGTGAAAATATGTTGTCCGTCTGTCTGTGCCGGGGCCAGAGTTCACACAAGTAAAGACATTCTTTTCAATATTTTGACTTTGGCTTTGCTGTTCTGATTACTCCACTTAACATGTTGCATGATCATTTTCTGATTTCTCTGCCAACCTAACTACACTTTTGACTTCTTTCATTTTCCGTTCCCTTCTAATTCCTCACAATGGTGTCACTGACAGTGCACATAACATTGTGAGCCAGAGTCCTGTACAGTGAGATGCAAACATTTGGGCCCCCTCTTGCTTAAAATGTCTGTTAACTGTGAATCGTTAAGTGAGCAGAAGATGAACAGATCTCCAAAGGCATAAAGTTAAAGATGACACATTTATTTAATATTTGAAGCAGATTGCTTTTTTATTTCCATCATTCACAGGTACAAAATACCAAAAAAGTGAAAAGGGTCTGAAGCAAAGGTTTGGTCACCCGACATGATTCATAACTGGTAAGACCCCTTTTGGCAAGTATTACAGCTTTTGTAGTCAGCTTAGAGTCTTTCAGTTCTTACTTGCAAAAGGTTTCTAATTCTCTAAGATTTTTGGGCCGTCTGGTATGCCCTGCTCTTTTGAGATCTCTCCACAGAGAGACCGTCAGCTTGCACCTCTTGATGTATTTCGTTGTAGATTCTGAAGTGCTTTTCAGGTCATTATCTTGTTGTAGGACCCATCTTCTTTTTAATTTCAGCTTTCTTACAGATGGTGTGATGTTTTCTTCCAGAATTTGCTGGTATTTATTTGAATCTACTCTTCCTACTACCGATGACTTGTTCCCTGTGCCACTGGCTGCAACACAAACCCAAACCCTGTTTGATCCATCGCCATACTTAATAGCTGGAGACGTGTTCTTTTCCTGGAATTTGACCCCATTTTTTCTTCAAACATACCTTGGCACATTGTGGCTACAAATTTCTATTTTGAATTCATCAGTCCACAGAACTTGTTTCCAGGCTTGTTTAGATGTTCATTTGTAAACTTCAGGCGTTGGATTTTGTGGCTAGGGTTCAGGAAAGGTTTTCTTCTGCTGACTCTACCACGAAGGTCATATTTGTTCAGGTGTCACTGCACAGTAGAACAGTGCGCCACCACTCCAGAGTTTGCTATATCTTACTGAAAATCTTTTGCAGTCAAACAGGGTTTTTTATTTGCCTTTCTAGCAATCCAATGAACAGTTCTTTCAGAAAGTTATCTTGGTCTTCCAGACCTCAACCTGATGTCCACCATTCCTATTAACTGCCATTTCTTAATAACGTTACAAAATGTGAACACAGCTACCTGAAAATGCTTTGCTATCTTCTTGTAGCCTTCTGATGCTTTGTGAGCGTTGATTATTTTATTTTTCACAGTGCTAGGCAGCTGCTAAGAGGAGCCCATGGCTGCTGATTGTTGTCACAAAGTTTCAATAGTCAGAGAATTTAAACAACTTTGCAATTTGCATCTCCGGGGGTTTCCTAACGATGACTGTGAACAGGCCATAGTCCTAATGAGCCAATGAAGGTCTGAGACCTCAAATATTTTGGGGTCCCCAAACTTTTACATGGTGCTCCTTTCCTTTCTTCACTGTATAATTATACAAAACCAAAACAATACACTAATCTTACCTAAAATGCTGAAAAGAATTGTGCCTTCTTTAACTTTATGCCTTTGGTTGATCCAGTTCACCTTCTGCTCACTTAACTCTTCACAGTAACAAACAATTTAAGCAAAGATGCCCAAACTTTTGCATGTCACTGCTTGCCTGTCTGCTGCAAGGATCAATTTAAGGGCCCACCAGGGAGGGATATAAAAGTTACACTCGGTTTAAGAAGAAGCAAAGCAATCAGAGGACTCTTTTTTGTCACCAAAAGCCCCTTTGACATCTCCACTCATTCCATTCACACACCCTTAAAAAGCCACATGAACAAGAAGTTCTCGTCATTTATGGTCCAACTCAGGAGATAAACACTTCGACGCTACAAAAGCCTGTGCTTCACTTTACAAAGAAACCATCATCATTAAATGGGATAGCCCAGGCAACTCCCACCATTTATATGATGTTCTGCCTCCTTATTTCATACACAGATTAGAAAATGAATGGATGGACCTGTCAATGCTTACTCCTGTTATTTCCTGATTTGACACCAGGCCATCACAGAGATCTCAGTATTTTCATTCCAGTTGTGATGCATTGAACTTTTGTTTGGTTACATAGTGGATTTTGTAAAAGTCACTTAATAAAAAAAAAAAGAAAAAAAAGAAGATGATTAGTTTGATTCAGTAAGTCGCAATGCCATAATCCTTCTGTCTTTCTCCACTCGCCTTTACGTATTACGGTCTTCACTGTGCCTTTCCATCATTAATTATGTCCCAAGAGGGGTGATTATAAAAGGCACATTGCTTCATAGTCCATCCTTCTTAACATCTGAAGTCTCATCTGAGATGCACAATGCATCTCTGTCTTGACAAATTACAACAGCAAGAATGACAGGAAGGGTTTACTATGAATGGTGCTTTTTACAGTCAGCATCGTTGAGGTATGGGGCACTTTCACATCTGGAGACCACCTTGAAATTAACTTTATTAAAGGAATGTAGTTGAACAAAACATAAGAAATGAGACAAAAGATAGACTTGAAATTGTTTCCGGGAGAACAAAAATACTAATAACCAAGCAAATAGTAGCAAGAAATAATGTTTCCTAGAATGGCAGTGCAACATATACATAAACACAGGAAAGACAGGCAAAGAACTATACTATACTATACTATACTATACTATACTATATTATACTATACTATGCTAGCTGTGCTAGCCCATGATATAAAAACCCCAGGCTCTTAGAAACCATGGATTCTGGCACTTCAATCAATTGCATCAGTTGTCTAATAGCAGCTCCTCGTCGGTTGCTCGCCTCCGTTGTCGATCAGAAGCTAAGTGAGTTCTTCTCTCCTCTGAGGTTTTGTTTTGCCGATGTGCTCGCCTCGCTTGTGTATTAGCGGTGGCAGTTTCACTTTGGTGACAGAGTTGCTTTCTTTGAGCTTTATGCTCTAGCCTCACACTTCCGGGCTGGACAAACAGACATACACACTTCCAAGCATAGACGTTTATATATAAGACTATACTACTGTATATACTGTATGGTACTGTAGTGTTATTTAGCAACCTAATGTTAAAATTGCTGGTGACTCTATCCTGGCTTATCATAAATGAATGTGTCCACAATGTGGTCCTGATATTTAATTAACAGTTCGGGTTGATGTGCCTGGTGCATCTCCACAGGGGCCTCATTTATAAAGCTTGCGTATGCAAAAAAAGACCCTCAAAATGTGCGTACGTGACTTATGACACAAACATCGGGATCTGCAAAAAAAGGGATCGCATTGCTCTAATTTTGGCCTTTCTTCATTGGCTCCTTATTAGTTACAGGGTGAATTTAGATTTTAGTGTTTGCTTTTAAAGCTCTACATGGGTCAGTGTCACCTTACTTAGCTGATCTTGTTGTTCCATACTCATCAGCCAGGCAGCTGAGGTCTTTAGATCAGCTATTGCTTACTGTCCCAAATGCATGGTTGAAGCTGAGGAGTGATTGTCCTTCTGCAGTGGCTGGTACCAAATTGTGGAATGGTTTCCCCTCGTAATAAGGCCTTCTCCAACACTTCATAGTATTATGTTTGTGCCTCCGCTGGTCACAATTACGGTGTGTTGTGCAGCGGCAGAGGCTCTATCGCATGACATCATCCTGCTTTGTCTTCTAATTTCATCTCCAAACATCCTTTCAACACAAGCCCAACACATCATTCTACCCTCGTCTCCCCATCTCACCCTTCTTGGGTCACCGATAGCTGCAGTCCCTCTCTCCAGCTCTCATACCTGCCACTCCAGGCAGGTCCTGCTGCTCCCAGCACTTGATCGCTTCCACCCTTGAGGTGCTATTCTTCTCACTCCCTCACCGGGCTACCAGTCTGCTCTGCCTTCCTTCCACCAAGCTGGCTCGTAATCCCGAAACCCTCTCCCTCTCAAGCCTTCACTCTGATCTAACCTGATCTCAGGCTTCTTTTAATCTATTGCTGGTACAGATTTGTTGATTACGTTCCATGGACTGTCAATTAGAAAACTGGCTGAACTGTTCTCATCTGCATGTGAATGTGAATCCATCAATTCCTCCCTTAAACACCATGGAGAATCCCTGATCCTGAGGGCACTGTTTTTTAATTTAACAATGCACCCTTGCCATGGATCCCTATGCGCTTGATCACACAGACAAACACCATTTCAATTGTTTGCCTATCCATTTTGTAAGCCATGTGATCAATTTGTTGTTCTGCTTAGGCTAAACGGAAAGATTTTTGAAAAGGACCGGAAGAAAAAATTCAGTCAGAGACACAAGACAAGGCAATCGTATCTTTCATTGAAACCAAAAGGGCCAAGCTGAAAGCACAGTCAAATGTTTAACAACAACAACAAAACTAAGGCAAGACACCCATGGAAAGGCAAGAAAGGGCGTGGATTCACTAAGCTGCCGACAAGTAAGACACCTATGGCGCACGCAGGGAGGAGCCACGCCCACCAACTCCAAGACCATTGGATACGACGACAACTCGCAGAGCCACGCCCACGAATGCAGACGCGACGACACAGAAAGAACAGCATTATTTATATTCGTCTGTCGTGAAGGCCTCAAGTACTTCTGAGCCACGTTGACTGTTCATAGAAAAATGGCATTTATATTCGCGTTGTAGAGGCAACATGCAGCTCCGAGCTCACTGTTCATATGCATGTTTCGTGTGAGTCACCATATGCAGCGTTTGCGGTTTGGGGTATCCCATGGAATCCTTAAAACAATCCTTTACAACTGAGGTTAAAACACAATGAAGTAAGCAGTCTTTAAAAACCAACTTTTCGGTTACGACGCAAGACCTCGTGCACCACAGCAAACTGTTTTACACGCTACATACAGCAATGCGCATCCGCGACAAACATGCATCTTCTTCACTCACGGACAATTATATGTTGCTCTCTCCAGAGTTCCATCTTTTCATTCACTTTCTGTTGTATCCTCAAACCCTCCCTTTTTAGACAACTGCGTCTTTCCAGAAGTGTTCAACCATCAATAAATAATTATGGTTTACTATTGTGTTGTATTTTGCTCTCTCCAGAGTTCCATCTTTTCATTCGCTTACTGTTGTATTCTCACACAAACCCGTTTTAGACAACCGTGTCTTTCCAGAAGTGTTTAGCATTCAATAAATAGTTATGTATGACATTGAGCGTGTGTCTACCCGGCGTGGGTAAGCCGTTGAACCCCATTCGGACTGCAAACCGTGGAATTCCCACTAAGTGCGACTCATATGCTCCCACTGGTTACGTCCCTACTCTTTGTACACACCCCCCTCCCACCTCGCTACTACCGTGGTCGGGTGTCTTGGTGGATTATATATAGAAAAGCAGCCAAAACCGCACAGAGCAATGAAAAGTCTACGTCAAGCAGACTAGCGTGACGGACAGAGCTGAATGGACGTCTCTTCTCCTCTCCTCCCGTTCCAGACTCCGCGCCGTGCACCCCCATCCCTCCGTTTGACAGGAGAAAGCGCGAGGACAGTGCACCAGTTTTCAGTCACTTCAGACGATTGTGTGTTGGTTCGTTCCGTGCGTTGTTACAATGTTGCTTTTCTTGCTGATTTATTACATTACCGATTTTTCAAATGTTAATTTTCTCCCTGTACTTAAAAATCATTAAAAAACCAGCCTGATAATGCGGTGTGCGGGTTGGCTAGTTTACTTATAAAGTAACATTTTCATACAAATGATGCAGCTCAAAGTGCTTTACAAGATGAAGAAAGAAAAAAGAAAAATATAAAAATTAGGTTATACTAATTAACAAAGAATAAAGTAAGGTCCAATGGCCAGGGAGGACAGAAAAAAAATCCAGACGGCTGGAGAAAAAATAATAAAATCTGCAGGAATTCTGAGGCCATGAGACCACCCAGCCCCCAGTGCTCATTCTACCTAACATCAGTGATTTCAATCAGTCCTCAGGTTTTCACGTGGAAGAATTTGATGATGATGGTCATGTGGACCTCTGGACTTCAATCCATCAATGTAAGGGCATCATGGTGCTTTAATTAGGTGGTGATGGCGCAGATCGAAAACTGGAAAAAGAACAGCAGAGAAAGTAGGGGTTTCAGTAAATTGTATCATTTTTCTGGAAGAGTTCAGTTTGAGCGGGTAGCTGTTGTTATGTGTGAAGCAGGCGGGGAGCAAAAATGCCAAATTAGCAAGAAAAAAAGAATTAAAAAAAAGCTGCTTGATGAACCTCCATAGTTTAGTTGTGCATGTTCTCAATTCATTATGCATTGTTTTGATGAGGACAAGTCATAACACGGAATATTGCAGTTCCGCCTGCCTGTGGAAATTAGGCTGTCACCCAAGCAGATGGTTTTAAAAGGTTCTTTATTTGGCTCAGCTGTTTCCAGTTGGCTATTATTTATACATGTACAGTTTTAGAAAATAAAATGCATTTTTCATGGTTCACTGAGTTTAACCTCTGTGATGCTTCAAAACCTTACTTTAGATCTTCGTGCATTTGTATTTTTCTTTTATATAGGACAAAATAACATTGAGAAGGTGTAGTTCCTGCCTTGCACAAACTGCTTGGATAGGCATCAGCTGCTTGAAACTCTGACCTGAATGATCAGTGGCTAGAAAATTAATGAATGGATGGACTAATGGATGAAGAACTGCATGTTCTAGCATATTGTAGGTCCAGTAGATACTGAAGCATTGACCCAATAGAAAAATGGGTTAAGTTCTGGTAGGATGATGGCTCAGTGGGGGGAAGATGGGGTTGGATACTGTAGATGAGACTACCCCATCGAGGTTAGGCAACGATCACACATGTTCACCTACAGAAACATGATTCTGACTTTAAATTCCTCTATATTCAAGTTTAATTGTTTTTTAGGTGCTTCGCCAAAATGGCAGGAGGGCATTAGATAGAAGGACTTGGGCATGTGTTCCCCTGACACACAGTAACTTTTTCCTGCTCTTCTCTCCAAAGTGGCCAAGGATTTGTAATTTGAGGTGGGAATCATGTCCGGGTGTCAAACTGAGCCTGATTGTCTGTCAGCAGCTCTCAGGTTGAACATTAAGACACCTCTGTAACTCAGACAGGTGAGTTTGAAGTCACAGGGTAATGTATCCCCCACAGGAAGTACCCAAGATATACTATACATACAGTGCATCCGGAAAGTATTCACAGCGCATCACTTTTTCCACATTTTGTTATGTTACAGCCTTATTCCAAAATGGATTAAATTCATTTTTTTCCTCAGAATTCTACACACAACACCTCGTAATGACAACGTGAAAAAAGTTTAATTGAGATTTTTGCAAATTTATTCAAAATAAAAAACTGAGAAATCACTCGTACATAAGTATTCACAGCCTTTGCTCAATACTTTGTCGATGCACCTTTGGCAGCAATTACAGCCTCAAGTCTTTTTGAATATGATGTCACAAGCTTGGCACACCTATCCTTGGCCAGTTTCGCCCATTCCTCATTGCAGCACCTCTCAAGCTCCATCAGGTTGGATGGGAAGCGTCGGTGCACAGCCATTTTAAGATCTCTCCAGAGATGTTCAATCGGATTAAAGTCTGGGCTCTGGCTGGGCCACTCAAGGACATTCACAGAGTTGTCCTGAAGCCACTCCTTTGATATCTTGGCTGTGTGCTTAGGGTCGTTGTCCTGCTAAAAGATAAACCGTCGCCCCAGTCTGAGGTCAAGAGCACTCTGGAGCAGGTTTTCATCCAGGATGTCTCTGTACATTGCTTCAGTCATCTTTCTCTTTATCTTGACTAGTGTCCCAGTTCCTGCTGCTGAAAAACATCCCCACAGCATGATGCTGCCACCACCATGCTTCACTGTAGTGATGGTATTGGCCTGGTGATGAGCGGTGTCTGGTTTCCTCCAAACGTGATGCCTGGCATTCACACCAAAGAGTTCAATCTTTGTCTCATCAGACAAGAGAATTTTGTTTCTCATGGTCTCAGAGTCCTTCAGGTGCCTTTTGGCAAACTCCAGGCGGGCTGCCATGTGCCTTTTACTAAGGAGTGGCTTCCGTCTGGCCACTCTACCATACAGGCCTGATTGGTGGATTTCTGCAGAGATGGTTGTCCTTCTGGAAGGTTCTCCTTTCTCCACAGATGACCTCTGGAGCTCTGACAGAGTGACCATCAGGTTCTTGGTCACCTCCCTGACTAAGGCCTTTCTCCCCCAATCGCTCAGTTTAGTTTGCCGGCCAGCTCTAGGAAGAGTCCTGGTGGTTTCAAACTTCTTCCACTTACGGATGATGGAGGCCACTGTGCTCATTGGAACCTTCAAAGCAGCAGAATTTTTTCTGTAACCTTCCCCAGATTTGTGCCACGAGACAATCCTGTCTCAGAGGTCTACAGACAATTCCTTTGACTTCATGCTTGGTTTGTGCTCTGACATGAACTGTCAACTGTGGGACCTTATATAGACAGGTGTGTGCCTTTCCAAATCATGTCCAGTCAACTGAATGTACCACAGGTGGACTCCAATGAAGCTGCAGAAACATCTCAAGGATGATCAGGGGAAACAGGATGCACCTGAGCTCAATTTGGAGCTTCATGGCAAAGGCTGTGAATACTTATGTACATGTGCTTTCTCAATTTTTTTATTTTTAATAAATTTGCAAATATCTCAAGTAAACTTTTTTCACGTTGCCATTATGGGGTATTGTGTGTAGAATTGTGAGGAAAAAAAATGAATTTAATCCATTTTGGAATAAGGCTGTAACATAACAAAATGTGGAAAAAGTGATGCGCTGTGAATACTTTCTGGATGCACTATATATTGTTGTATAAATTAGACTTGAACATATGGAATGTTATTTTCTTCAAATGAAATAAAAAAAAAATTAAGGGAACACTTAATCATCACAGTATAACACCAAGTCAAATAAGCTTCAATAATATCAGTCTATCCAGTTTTTTTAGCAGTATCTATCTATCTATCTATCTATCTATTGGCCACCAGGGGTAAACATCACAAACAAACATAAAGCTCTTTATCAACAAAATTTTGCCAGTCTGCATAGAAAAAATTAAGCAAGACTTGCATAGATGGTCAACCCTTCATCTCACACTAGCTGGAAGAATTAACACTGTTAAGATGAATATTCTTCCTAAGCTCCTTTTTTTATTTCAAAACATTCCAATACACATAAATAAATCATTCTTTAAGCAATTAGATTCAACAATAACCTCATTTCTTTGGAATTCAAAACATCCACGCATCAAAAGAGCGACCCTACAAAGACAAAAGGCAGAAGGTGGCATGGCTCTACCTAACTTCCAGTTTTATTACTGGACAGCAAACATACAAGTGATAAAAACCTGGACACAAATAGAAGAACATACACAGGCTTGGTCTGCAATAAAAGTAAAATCCTGCAGTACTTCTTTGTATTCCCTGCTCTGTGCTCCAGTAAACACACGTTATCGGCAATACACTAATAACCCAATTGTGCTTCACTCACTTAGAATCTGGAACCAATGTAGAAAGCATTTTAAGACGGAGAAGCTTCTATCTGTGGCACCCCTGCAAGAGAACCACCTCTTTAAACCTTCACAAACATATGCAGTTTTTAATATCTGGAAAAAATTTGGAATTAACTTGCTTAACGCTTTGCATCCTATGAACAATTACACTCCAAATTTAACATTCCAGCTACACATTTCTTTCACTATCTTCAAATCAGGAACTTTGTTAAACAGAACCTTCCCGATTTTCCTCATCTTGCACCCTCATCCATGCTGGAAAAAATATTGCTCAATCTCAAAGACTTAGACACCATCTCTACAATATATAAAATTATTTTACAGTCCCTCCCTTTCAAAGATCCAAGAGGACACTGGGAAAAAGATCTCTCAATTAATATATCAGAAAAGGAGTGGAAAGTAGCAATGCAGAGAAGTCACTCGAGCTCCATTTGCGCAAAGCATACAATTATACAACTCAAAATGATATATCGAGCACATCTGTCTCGTCTAAAACTCTCCAAAATGTTTCCAGGGCAGGATCCATCCTGCGAACGTTGCAACCAAGCCCCAGCCTCACTGGGTCACATGTTCTGGGCCTGCACCAAATTAACATCATTCTGGACAAAAATTTTTAATTACCTTTCAGACAGCCTTGGACTCACAATCCCTCCTAACCCAAGAACAGGGGTTCTTCCAGATGGGATTAAAGTAGAGAAGGACAAACAAATTGTGATTGCATTCACTACACTTTTGGCACGCAGACTTATTCTGATAAACTGGAAGAACCCAAACTCTCGTCTTTTAAGTCAGTGGGAAACCGATGTGTTATACTATATATACTATACTATAAGCCGTTTGCCTTGCTCTCTCTCTCAGGGGTGGGGATCGATTTGTCCTTAACCTAATTTTTTCTTTTTGTGAAAACTTGATTGATTTGTATGGATTGTAATAAAATTAATTAAAAAAAACAATATACTTATACATTTATATATAATGCATCTACATAGGAGACAAAATTTACTGGAGCTGAAAATTCGAATAATCATATACAAAACAAATCAAATACAAAAATTAAGTTTTGATATAACACAGTACACTAATCTATACTAATAAAAGGCAAAGCTCTCACTCACTCACTCACTCATCACTAATTCTCCAACTTCCCGTGTAGGTAGAATGCTGAAATTTGGCAGGCTCATTCCTTACAGCTTACTTACAAAAGTTAAGCAGGTTTCATTTCGAAATTCTACACGTAATGGTCATAACTGGAACCTATTTTTCTCCATATACTGTAATGGACGTTAGCCCGACGGCCGTGGGGAGCGGAGCTGCGTGTGACATCATCACGCCTCCCACGTAATCACGTGAACTGACTGTGACCACAGTACCTAGAAAAGAAGGAAGAGCCCCCAAAGAGCACTGAAGAAAAACACTGAATACTTTATTCGCGAGATACAAGTTTAATGAGAAGACACGAGGTATAAACGAGACTTTGGATCACTTTGTAACGGAGTTAAACTTGCTGTAGCGAGAAACTTTTAAGTGCCGGATCTTAGCTAACATTAAATAATGCCGTGGACATCGCAAGATTGCACTAGATAGCACAGGCACAGCTCAGAAGCTTCGATGCATGTACTCCGAGCGGCTCACGTTAACTGACTATGAGCGCAGTGTGCAGAGAAAGCAAGACCTCTAAAGAGCGCGGAGAGTTTTGCTCACGTGAACGTGTCTGCAAAAAGTGGCGTTTCCTGCACTGCAAAAATACTACAAAAGTCGGGCAGTCGGCGCACGCGCGCGTAGCTGTGCCGGCCTTTGAGATGCTGACTAAGCTTCTGCCTTAAGTGAAAGTAAACGTGTCTGCAAAAAGTGGCGTTTCCTTCACTGCAAAAATACTACAAAAGTCGGGCGGCCGGCACGCAAGCACGCCTGCGTAGCTGTGCAAGGCCTTTGAGACGCTGACTGCGCTTCTGCCTTAAGTGAAAGTAAACACTTTTAATTTTTTCCCCCTTCCCATGAGCTATAACCCAGACAACTGTAAACACGGAATCCCATTTCTAGACCATGGCAAACTAATATTAAGGTGCTTCGCACTTTCTTTTGCACGTATACGATTATGAGGTCGTCAGGTCGGATTATGAAGACACGCACAGGAGTGGAGGACCGACAGTGCCATCCCAGAGAAGTAAATGGCAGGGCCGTCTCTCCAGTCTACACGAGACCCACTGCGACGCTCATATCATCAGCGAAGACCTCTCTCTATACTATATTAAAGAAAAAAGCAAGTTTCCTTTTTTTACACCTTTTTTCCTTTTATCCCCAACCAAAGCCTTTCTCTCTTAACACTGCAGAGCACACAAAAATGATTTTCTTTTAATTGCTGTTAATGCCGGTAAGGCACATTACCACACGCATAAATTTGGACGTTCACATAGAAAATGTAATTTCTATACCACAGCCATCGTGTAGCGCCTTTCAAAAGGGATCAACTATCAAGAGATGATCCATATACATTTTAGCTGCTGTTAGTACTACTTACCTGTTCTGTTACACCGTCTTTAAAATGTAGTTTACCCAAAACCACTCCACTAGTGCTCAATGTACCTGTACTTCTTAAAACGTTAATGTTTTACTGTTTAATAACTTATAGACTTTATTTTATTTTTTTCCCTTGCACTCAGTGAGTGAGGCCAATGGCTGATCAGTTCGTATATATATGAATGACCTCCAAAGAGCACGGAGACTTTTGATCACGTGAACGTGTCTGCAAAAAGTGGCATCTCCTGCCCTGCAAAACTCAAGCAGCCATACACCCCGATCTACATACTGTCAAATAAACAAAACACACGCCGTGGTGCAAGACGAGAGGCTTCGCCTCTAGCGCTGACGTCCGAGGTACGATTCCTGAAACGGGATGCAGTCAGTGTGTACGCCTGATGAGCCCAGAATTAGGGCGAAACACGTGCCACGTATTGTTTGCATTATTTGACAGTGAAACTATTTCAGTATATTCAATATATATAAATCGGTGCTTCCCGATTCATTTTACCCTCGCACCCCCTTGGTTTGAGAAGTATGAAAAAATATGAGATTAACGCAGAAAAACAGATCACCAATTGAAGCTTTATGAATAATGGATACTTTATTCCCCATCAATAATTATTTTGGTAAAGCCATACTCAGTGTGATCCTCCTTCCATGTTCTAATTTTTTCGCGACTAGCCATGATTACATGAACAGTAAAAAAGTAAGAGCGAAGCGAGGGTGGCTTATCCAGGCAGGCAGGCGACACCTCAATAGCTCGAATTTGGATATAAGTAGGTTCTATTTAGTCGACAGAAATATCTTTGGTAGGAATGTAAGTTGAATTTAGTCTTTAAATTACTATGGTGAAGAAAAATTTATGCAATGCTGACTAAATTTACCTTTCATTCCTACCAAACATATTTCTGTCGACTAAATAAAAATTGCTTATATTTAAAATTTAAATAGAACTTGAACCGATACAATACTTCATAATACCCACGCAGCACTACAGTAACTTCACGTAAGAGCAGGAGTCATCCGTTTTAACAAGCAGCATATTGCACTGATACGAAATAGCCTGACCATTTAATTTTTTAGGAATGGATAAATAAATTAAGATTTTGTACAAATGATATTTTTCATTTTTATTCTTCGATGGATTCTGGCACCCCCAGCAACAGCTGCTCGCACCCCAAAGGAGATTATATATATATATATATAGATATATATATAGATATACAGTAATCCCTCCACGATCGCGGGGGTTGCGTTCCAGAATCCCCCGTGATAGATGAAAATCCGCGAAGTAGAAACCATATGTTTGTATGGTTATTTTTATATATTTTAAGCCCTTATAAACTCATCCACCCTGTTAACATTATTAGAGCCCTCTAGACATGAAATAACACCCTTTAGTCAAACGTTTAAACTGTGCTCCATGACAAGACAGAGATGACAGGTCTTTCACACAATTAAAAGAATGCAAACATATCTTCTCTTCAAAGGAGCGCTGTCAGGAACAGAGAATGTCAGAGAGAGAGCGCAAGAGAAAAGCAAACAATAAAAAAATCTATACTTGCTTTTAAGTATGCCGAAGCACCACGATAAAGCGGCATTTTTTAGAGGAGCGTCTGTATCCTCTAGGCAAACAGCCACTGTGTAAACAGCCCCTCTGCTTCCACCCCCTCCGTCAGGCAGAGAGAGTGAGAGAGACAGAGAGAAGCAAACAATCAAGCACCGTGCGGGAAGCACATCGTATATCATTGAGGAGTTTATTTAATATGTAATACGTGCTCTGATTGGGTAGCTTCTCAGCCATCTGCCAATAGCGTCCCTTGTATGAAATCAACTGGGCAAACCAACTGAGGAAGCATGTAGCATAAATTAAAAGACCCATTGTCCGCAGAAATCCGCGAACCAGCGAAAAATCGTGATATATATTTAGATATGCTTACATTTAAAATCCGAGTGAAGCCGCGAAAGTCGAAGCGCGATATAGCGAGGGTTCACTGTATAGATATACAGTGGAACCTCGGTTTACGAGTAACTTGGTTTACGAGTGTTTTGCAAGACGAGCAAAAATTTGTAATAAATTTTGACTTGATAAACGAGCGATGTCTTGCAATACGAGTAGTATGGATACACTTTGTCTGCTAAGCGTCATGTGATCACAACTGAGCTGATGGTTCCTCTCTCTCCTTATCTCGCTCGCCCAGCGCGTCTCTCTCTCTCCTTATCTTGCTCGCCCACTCGCCCAGCGCGTCTCTCTCTCTCTCCTTATCTCGCTTACTCTCTCGCCCAGCACATCTCTCTCTCTCTCTCTCTGGCAATCGTCTCCTATTCTCCGTCTGAGTCTGTGTGCCTCACTCATAGTCAACATCTGTTTACTACAGCATTGTGACTGTGTGTGTGCGCTGTGAAGTGCGAGTCCCCATCTTGCTCCCCAAAACACGAAGCTGAGTCTCAGTACTTTAACACCAGCTTTATTCAGCTTGAAACAGCTACAGCGCTGTTATTTATTGTACCAGGATCTTTATAATGTTCTTTGTATGACCCATTGACGACAGGCGTTTATAGCATGTCTGCGATCTTTTTGGATGCGCTTATACGGTGAACTGCTACAGCGCTGGGAGACTGCGATTGCTTTGGGATGCTCTTCAGCGTGTCGTCCCGTTGGGTGGAATCCACATGAGTTTAGAAACTCACACCGGCCATGATTCTTTTTAAAGGTAAAGTGCAGGTTAATTTGTATTATGTATTTTACTTTATATTTTGTATTAATCATTTTTATATGAATAGTTTTGGGTTGTGGAACGAATCATCTGAGTTTTCATTATTTCTTATGGGGAAATTCGCTTTGATATACAAGTGTTTTGGATTGCGAGCACGTTTCCGGAATGAAGTATGCTCGCAAACCGAGGTTCCACTGTATATAGATATATAGATATATATATATATATATATAGATATATAATATATATAGAGAGATATATCTATACTACTAAAAGGCAAAGCCCTCACTGACTCACTCACTCACTCACTGACTGACTCACTGACTCATCACTAATTCTCCAACTTCCCGTGTAGGTAGAAGGCTGAAATTTGGCAGGCTCATTCCTTACAGCTTCCTTACAAAAGTTGGGCAGGTTTCATTTCGAAATTCTATGCGTAATGGTCATAACTGGAAGCTATTTTTCTCCATATACTGTAATGGAGTTGAGCTCGAAAGCCGTGGGGGCGGAGTTTCGTGTGACATCATCACGCCTTCCACGTAATCAAGTGAACTGACTGTCACCGCATGCGTAGAAAAAGGAAGAGCTCCAAAAAGCGCTGAAGAAAACATGCATTATATAATTGAGAAGGCAGCGAAACAATAAGAACGGCGAGTGACATATACAACCATATTCATGAGTGCTGCTACTTCGGAAGCAAAGCACGGTGTAAACCTAAAGTTTAAATTAAGTTCATAGACAGGCTGCCGCTGGCGTTTGTCATGCCCACGGGTAATGCGGGATACAAGTTTAATGAGAAAACGCAGGATATAAATGAGAGTTTTGATCACTTTGTAACTAAGTTAAAATTGCAGGTGAAGGGCTGTGCTTATGCAAATTCCGAGACTGTGTTTGTGGGGATTGACAGTTAAGGCGGGTGGGGGAGTCACGTCATCATCTCCCCTCCCATTCACCTCATTTCGCTCTGAGCTGAGCTCCACGGCTAACGCCGTCTTACAGAAGTGACTTTGTGACGCTGCCACCAAATTCTCACAGAAAAATCCACAAGTTAATACACAAGCAGTCTCTAGAGTTTCTCCACACTGAATCCTCCAGGCACTACTTACAAAAGGTTACATTGACAATCGTGTTACGTTATTTTTAAAATGTTTCCTTTTCTTAGCACAAGCACAGCTGAGAAGCTTTGATGCATGTGCTCCATAACGCGTTAAAAATAACGCATTTAATCACACTTTGCATTCCAAGCAAAGGGGAACTTCTGTCAATGCATGATTTTCTGGTACACTGATTACATTGATCAGCACTTCCCGATTCATTTTACCCTCGCACCCCCTTGGTTTGAGAAGAAGTATGAAAAAATATGAGGTTAACACAGAAAAACAGATCACCAATTGAAGCTTTATGAATAATCAATTCGCCATCAATAATTGTTTTGGTAAAGCCATACTCAGTGTAATCCTCCTTCCATTTTATAATTTTTCCGCCACTAGCCATGATTAAATGAACAGTAAAAAAGTAAGAGCGAGGGTGACTTATTCAGGCAGGCAGGAGACAGCTCAATAGCTCGAATTTGGATATAAGTAGGTTCTATTTAGTCGCCAGAAATATCTTTGGTAGGAATGGAAGTTGAATTTAGTCTTTAAATTTCTATGGTAAAGAAAAATTTATGCAATGATGACTAAATTTAACTATATAAAGTCAAAACTTGTATATATAAAGTCATTCCCGAATAAATAAAGTCAAAACTTGAATATATAAAGTCAGCGTCGGTATATATAAAGTCAAAACTTGTTTCTGAATATATAAAGTCAAAACGTGAATATATAAAGTCATTCCCAAATATATAAAGTCAAAACCTGAGTATATAAAGACGGCGTTGGAATATTTAAAGTTAAAACTTGAATATATAAAGTCAGCGTCGGAATATATGAAGTAAGCGCTGGAATATCCATCCATTTCCCAACCCGTTGAATCCGACCACAGGGTCACGGGGGTCTGCTGGAGCCAATCCCAGCCAACACTGGGCGCAAGGCTGGAACCAATCCTGGGCAGGGCACATGCATCATTTTCAAAACATTAACTGAACAGTGTTTTTTTAAGTTATTTTTCTGAATACGTTTTTGTTAACTTAGTTCAGTTCAGAGTCGTTTCAATCAATAGATTTTGACTTTGACTTTATATATTCAGGGGTGAGTTTATAAATTCCGTCGCTGACTTTATATATTCAAGTTTTGACTTTATATATTCCAGCGCTGACTTTATACATTCAAGTTTTGACTTTATATATTCCGATGCTAACTTTATATATTCAAGTTTTGACTTTATATATTCAGAAAAAAGTTTTGTCTTTATGTATACCGACGCTGACTTTATATATTCAAGTTTTGACTTTATATATTCTGGCCTTGACTTTATATATTCACAAAATCAATTTATTTGCCTGTTTGGCACCCCATAGTATATGTGTGTGTGTATATATGTACACATGTATGTATATATATATATATATATATATATATATATATATATATATATATATATATATATATGACAGCAACACTCATGACAATGACAAAACAATTACATTGTCAATCATGTTACGTTATTATTAAAATGTTTCCTTTTCTTTTTACTTCTCCGCTCCGAAGCGCGGGTATTTTGCTATATATATATATATATATATATATATATATATATATATATATATATAGATATAGATATAGATTGATATATATAGATAGATAGATAGATATGACAACAACACTCATATCAATGACAAAACAATTACATTAACAATCATGTTATGTTATTTTTAAAATTTTTCCTTTTCTTTTTCATAACTTCTTTAACACACTACTTCTCCGTTGCGTAACGTGGGTATTCTGGTAATTATACATAAAAATAATGGCTTGCCTTAAAGTAATACAAAGAAGCACAATATAGCAAAGTAAAAAAATTATTTTGTTAAAATAATTACAGTTTTTACTATATATATATAGTCACTTGCTAGAATAATGATAACGTACTAACAGCAACAAACACTTTAAACAGTTTCCATCCATCCATCTTTAAATCTGGTAGTCCACTCCAGTGTTACAGAAGGTCAGTGCCTATCATGGCATCACCTGTGAAGGTTAGGAGCCGACACTATACAGGGCGCCAGCCCACCACAGAACACAATGACTTGCACATGCACACAGACACTTATGGGGCCAATTTAGAGTTACCGTTTAACCTAATCAGGGCGTGGGAGGAGATGTCCATGCAAACGCGAAGAAAACATGCAAACCCTACACAGGATGAAACCAAAACACTGGAGCTATGACTCAGAAAGTAAACCTCTGTACTGCCCATTAAAAATTATTATTTAAATATTATTATTATATATTCTGACATATATTATTGTTGAATTAGGATTAAAACCACGAAGAGTCATCTCAGCTTCTCAACTATGTGCAATAGGGTTATAAAATCAATTGTGCAGAATATCAATAGTGATGATCCAACCCTATCTTCATCCATTGAGCCTGCTTTTTTGTCACAGTTTCACAGGCAGCAGAAGATTATGCTAAAAACACACTCATGAATGCACCCACACTTAATCACCCCCACTGTGGTGCCAGTCAACATCCTAGCATATTTATGGCATGTGGGAGGAAAGACCCCTGTGAGCACTGGGAGGGCACACAGACTGCAAACAGAGTGCATTGTGACTAGGACTGAAAATACTGTTTTGGTGCAACATTATTACTTACTGAATCATCTTACTGTCCCTAATAATAATAATAATAATAATAATAATAATGTAGCTTTACAATTATATTTTTAAAGTTTATCAGGCTACATTTGATGTATGAAATTTGCAATATTAATGGGTCAATGATCACTATACATTTATTTCTGAAGCATATTTCATATCCTAAAGCAGTTCAAATTTCTCTACAAAAATCACAGTATACTGTAGCTTAATAATAATAGCAATAATATTAATAGCATTAATAGCAGTAGTATTATGTGGTTATTACAGTTGTGACCAAATGGCTTTGAGTAAAGGTGAACAACACCACAGGTTTTTGATAAATCAGTAAATTGGAATGCTGCTCATAATACCTCCAAGTGTAACGCCAACTCCCAGTGGCTGCACTGGGCAGTACGAAACAAGTATGATCTTTCATTAAATTTACATAAGCAGCATGGAATAACATACATGTCATAATTTGAAGAGCACAGATCAAGACAGACATTGCACAGCAATTTTGTTATACATAAGAGTTCAGTGTCAGGGCACATTTCTGAGCAACTTTCTTTCAAACAGCGTTTACATAATGTGCACAGCATAATGTAACTGGCATAGTCTTAGACACATCCATCAATCCATTTTCCCAACCCACTACCCACATATCCAGAGTTCATAGCAGAAAATTTGCAGCATTAAATTAACTCACAGAAGTCCTTAAATTAAACATGCATAGTAGACTTCTGAGGTTCTATCTACAATTTCGGATAACCAGGAAGTGCATGGCACCAATCTTTATACAGTCACATTGATAAAGTCATGTGGTGCACATTCCCAGTGATCACTGGATAGAAATATCATGGAAACATATAGACAGAAATGTGTTGCTGGAAGGCAGCATCAATCATCATGATTATTAATTATCCTTTGAAAGTGAAAACAAAGGTCACCATCATGTTCTGCATATTACAAACTTCTCACAGGAACCACACTGGCCATGCAAAACTGCATAAAACACCATGAAAACGTTTAAAAGAAGATCAGATCACAAGAAAACTAGTATATGTTCATGTAAAGAATTGCAAGATTTTTTTAATGCAACTTCTTGTTGGAGTTTTTGGATTTTTAATTATTTCTCATTTTAAGGATTCTGATTTTTGTGTGTGTGTCGTGGCGGGGGGTATTGTATTGGGACTGTTGTGGATTGACTTTCAGGCAATTTTTTTAATGCTCTTTGTAGCCTTCCATTTTTATTGTGCTGTTTTTTAAATAAATCCTTCCTTTATAATATTTTTTATTTCCCCTTTTCATTACAAGCCAAGGGTTTATGGTTATCCCTTCTCTTCTCATTTATTGAGTTACAGTTATGTGTGTTTTATGTTTTACTGCGGTTTTGTTAATTTTAAATGACTATTTCTTATGTCTTCTATTCTGATATTATTTTTGTTGGTTTAATATTTGATGTTATAATTGGGTATTGTCCCTTTAAATCGAGTTCTGTTCCTGTTTTGTATGGGTGGAGCCGCAATAGGTAGGACCACCCTGACATTGCCACTCCTGAGCCTTTCCTCAGGCTAATTAAAATGAGTGTAAATGCTCAAGTGAGGGAATCATTCATTGTTGAGTTTTGTAAGCATCGCTTTTTCTGTATAGTTTTTTTCACTTATTTTCTCTGATTGCACCTTAGGGACTCATTTTGAGACTAATTAAAAACATTTATGGTACATAGAATGCCCAGTGGGTTCTTTTGGGTTTGATCGCCTGCAAGTTTTTGTTGTTTTCTCCAGCTTATCTGGATTTTTTTTCTGTCCTCCTAGCCATCTGACCTGATCATTGTACTCATCTTTAGAGATTTAAGAACCAATTCTATATACAAGGACTTCACTTTCTATTAATTATATATCTATGTTATATAAATGTGTATTATGTATTTCTGTATGTTATTTATTCACTTTAATTCTAAATCAAATTTTAATTAGTTATTCTGTGCTTGTAGCTATTTCATTGACATTTTGTAAAGTACTTTGAGCTACATTTTTTGTATGAAAATGTGCCATAGAAATACAAGTTATTGTTACTTGCTGAAGATTTCCTCTTAGGCAGCTCCTTTGTGCTTCTATTTGCTCTGTTGAGCTTTTGTGGCTTAATCTCAATTTTTTTATGTCAATAAATCTTTGATTTAGAAAGATTCTTTGTTGTCCTTTTTGTTCACAAGCTGGAGGTTTATGGTTGCCCTCCTCTTTTTAGAGCATTCACTTTATTTTTTGTAATATTTATAGTTGTTTTGCCATCTTCCCAGTTTTTAAGTCATCAGGTGCCTTAGAAGCCTGGCAGAAGTCCTTGTCCTGGGCAGGCCAGGTACATTTTTGCCTGTTTTCTAGCTTGTTTTGGAGGCTTCACCTATTTTGATTTGGAGGAAACTCCATTTCATGACACTTGTTGTGGACCTTTTGTGATGTTTTGATGAAAAATATACTTGTTTTTTCCAGCTCCCCAGCTCCCTACTTGGGCTGAAGCCAACAGGTATTATTTGGGACCTAGCTGGGTTGGGGTGAGGCACACTGAAAAGATCAGTGAAAATCCTGGCCTGTTTAATTAGCACCTTTTGGAGGTTTTGCACTTATTTTGTGTTGGAGGAAGCTCCATTTTACGATATCTAGTTTTAACTGGCCATAGTTCAACTATTAAATAATGGACTCATATTGCTATACTGTGTTTTATACTAATCAATTTCAGAGCTTTGTTTTCCTGTCAGTTTAAATAAGTCTGTGTCTTTACGCATCATTAATATGCAATGTAGCCAGTCATTTTCTAACCATGATCGAGGTGGGTCCTGGAGCTACCACAGCCAGCCTGGGGCACAAGGCAGGAACAAACCTTGAACAGGTCACCAGTCCATTGGAGGTCAAACACACACACACACACACCAAGGACACACTAGGCCCAATTTAGTATCGCCAATCCACCTAACTTGTAAGTCTTTGGACTAGGAAACTGGAGCACCCAGAGAAACCCCACGCAAACACGGGGAGATTATGCCAACTGCAAAGTATCAGTGCTACCACCGTGCTGCCCTATTATGCAATTATTAATTTATAAAGTTTTTATTTGTATCTGTCAAAGTTCAGATGCAAAAAAATAAAATAAAATAAGATACCAGGCCTGCTCACCAACTTTGCGGAAGTAGCACATGCCCCTTGTGTCTCTGTGGGTTTTTTCTCCGGGTACTGCAGTCTTCCTCTCACCCCCAAAGACAAGCTCATTGGTTTGATTGGTGACTTTAAATTCCCCTCATCGAATAAACTTGGGGGTGAGGGAGAAAGTGGGCTGCGTGATTAAATAGTGCTTCAACCACATTTGATTCCTCCCTTATGCCCAGTACGGCCAGGACAGGTTCCAGCAAGCTGTGACCCTGAACTGAAATAAATTAGATTAGAAAAACCGATGGATGGATGGGATGGATGAATTATTGAGAAATTCATTTACAGAGTGACATAGGATTGCTTTCAAGAATGGTTGACAGCCACACGAGCTGATGTGGGTAGTACACAAGAAAGATACATCAGCAACACCAGTCTCCAAAGGCCATCATCAATTCTCCACCCTCATTAATCGAACACTGTTCAGCCTAATTAGGCACTTAAATGCATACATTTGTTAACTGACAAAAGGAGCCATGGCTGCCTCCCCTCCTTACTCACCTCACTGCACTGCACACCAGCCTCTCTTTCTGTGCTTTGCCAAGCTTATCTTGTTTTGTGCGGTGCATATAAATCCATTGATCAAGTCTGCATCCCATTCTCCTCCCCACACTCACTTTATACATAATGTTCAAGATAAAAAAAGCCTCACATAATCTCAGCAACTCATTGTAGGAGATGCCCTTCTTGCTGCATATGACACACCTGCCAGTCTGCAGGTACAAAATACCTAGTAGTGGGTGAACACTCTGGTTTATGGAAGTGTAGGCTCTAAGCATATAAACATTTACATTATATTCAATTATTTTGCAGACCTTTACAAGTCAGAGAGAGAAAAGATTTCTTTTTTACCCCATGTAAGCCTTTCATTTTATATTCAAACATTTCAGTATCTCAGTGGTGATTTGATTTCTTCCTGTGCAGGTGCATCCATCTTCTCACTGCATTTGCTTTTTCCAGTTTTAGGGATGGCATTCCCATTAAGGTATCCAGATTTTGATTACTGCACGGACTTTTTCATCAGTGTATGTAATGCAAAAGACAGGAGTAAGGATTAGAATGAGAACTTAGAGATGTGATCACCTAACTAAAATTATTATGATTTTCATTTGTTTCCAGATAGTTTGGAATCTATTTCAAAATCTTGTTTATAACACGCAAAGCTTTAAAAGGCATTACACCATTTTACAATGGTGAGCTCCTTGGCACCTTGAGAATGCAAAATACGAGATCTATCTATCTATCTATCTATCTATCTATCTATCTATCTATCTATCTATCTATCTATCTATCTATCTATCTATCTATCTATCTATCTATCTGTTACACAGTGCCTTTCATATCTGTCCATTTGTCTGTCTGTCTTTAAAATGCTTGTTTATAGCAGACTAAAAAAGGAATTTTCTTAATATTAAATGACAAATCAGTGTGAAGAATTTCAAGACATATGGAGAATAAATGATGTTTTATGCTCTGTTGAAGATAAATATTTGTACTTCCAATCATAAAATCTTTATGGAAAAATTGATTCCATGCAAAAAGTTACAGGTTGTCTTTTATATAATTGTAAATAAAGGTTTATTTATAAAATTTACTGGAGATTAATTTTCAAGGGAATAGGTAATTCTGCTTATTTCTCTGATCATGCTAAAGAGGACGTGATCAAGCAATTCTGACTTAGAAGACGTATCCATACATCAATTCCTTTTCTAACCATCTTATTCAGGTAAGATGTGCAGGGTCGTGCCAGTGCTGGTCTTGGTATCATTGAGCAGAAATTTGAAAGTTGTGGGTGCAGAAGATTAAGGATGGATTGAAAAACAGAAGACTATGAAATATTTTGCAAGTTATTTTTTTAAATTTTTACCTTACTAGTTAATAAAGAGGTTTTTCTGTTGTGGTGAATGAAATTCCTTGTAAATGTTTAAATCTGTTCAGAAATGCGCTTACTTTGGCACATTTGTTTCATTACCCGAAAGCAGATAAAGTAAACATTGTGGATTTAAAGTCCAATACTGCATTTATTAGTCAACATTTCATCAACTTATCCATTGGCATACCTTTCTTATGTATCCATTATGTTTGCAGCACACTATTTAATTCACTTCAGTTTATTTTTTTATAGTGCCCCTATAGTACAACTCAGAGAACTTGGACAAATTCCCATTTTTAACACAAAGACAGACATATTTAAATCATACATCACTTACATGAACACGCAAATTAGGATGATCACATCGTAAAACAGAACAATTTTAATTTGATTAACATAAACATTTTAGTTGAAATATGATCAGTTGACAATGGAGGAGAAAAAAACAAAATCTCAGGATAAAATAAACCTTTGGGAATCCACAGTGAGTTACAATGCAAGGTCAAAAAATACAAAGCAACATAGACACAGTAGGAAATATGTAGCAGTACGGTTAAGACTCTGAAAAAATGCAATAATTTTTTTACGGTTCGTCAGTAATACTTTAGTTTAGGAACTGGAAAAATGCATCTATTATTCATTCACTATTATGTAAAAATACCTTAACCAACACTTCTTTGGGTCTTCATTTGTAAAGAGTCTGCTCATATCCAAGCCCAATCAGTGCTAAATGACCATAGGTGACCATAGGTGACAACAAAACTATTGAAGTTGGTGCATAAGAGTAAACTAGAGGCGGGGCCAGAACACCTTGAAGGTGTGGCCAAAGGCAGAGTGATGTTCAGTCATTCAAAGCCATGGACCCAACAGGAGCCCGACAATAACTCTACGACAACAGGATGACCGAGTTTTTAGAAAATACTTTAGATCACAGAACTTTATGGAGTGGATGCTTGTTCTAATAGTACAGAAGATACTGTACATGGGCAGCTGGGCGACAGACAACTCGCTGAAAAGACAACTCAGTGACAAACAACTTGGCAAAAGACAACTCAGCGAAAGACAACTCGGTGAAAAGTCAAATATTGTTATCATACAATTACAATCAAAACAATTTATGTAAAAGATTAGCAATTTTGATTGCAGAAGATAATGTAAGATAGAGTTTGTTCCATCTGCAGAATAAAGTTCGTTTGTCAATTATATAAATTTATTTTCAACATTTTAAATCAGGTTGTCATTTAAATTTAGTTAAATAATCTCTTTGAACCTAACTATTACCTAACTAGTCAAGGATGTCGCCAAGTTGTATTTCGTCAAGGTATATTTTTCCCGAATTGTCTTTCGCCAAGTTGTTTTTTTGCCGGGTTCACCGAATCAGAACATACATTGGTTACAGTAGTAAATGATTTCTGAGGCCACACATCTTTTATGTTTTCTTAGACTTGAGTGCAGCACCTGACACCATAGACCACAGTATTGTCATAAATCATCTTAGACAGTGGTCTCTAGTATTGTCTTAAGATGGTTTCAGTCTTATTTAACAGATAGAAAATTCTTGGTTAGTTGAGGTAATTGTAGTTTGGAGGCCTATGATACTATATACAGTGCACCACAAGGATCTATTCTGGCCTCACTGATTTTTTTCAATCTACATGCTACCAGATTATGTTGAAAAACAAGATGAGACAAGTAAAGGATAATCTAATCTAATCTAATCTAAATAACTACCACAGCTATGCAGATGACTTTCAGCTTTACTTATCGATAGAGCCTGAAGCTTTAGGCTGTCTGACGTAATATCTTAATATATATTTCTGCATGAATAAGTAGCAATTACCCTAAGTTAAATATATAAAAAACAGAAATCTTAGTTGTTGACAAAAATGGAGATTAAAAGGGTATTAGAAATAAACTTGATCCCTCTGCAATAAAAAGCAAGCTGGAAGTAAAGAATTTAGATGTACTCGTGGACTCTGACCTAAACTTAAAATCACAAATTACTAAGACTGTATTTTTCAACCTAAGGAACACTGCAAAAGTTACACCTTTTATAACAATGCAAGATGCTGAGAAATTAATTCATGCTTATGTTTTCAGTCGGCCAATGCACTCCTAATTGGACTACCAAAGAAACAAATCAATTGGTTGCAATTTGTCCAGAATGCATTCGCACGTCTGAGCCCATCTCACCAGTTTTAGCGTTGTTACATTGGTTACCCGTGTCCTTTAGAACTGACTTTAAAATACTTCTAATGGTAGTTAAAGCTGCCCTTTCCCATATTTTGGAGTTCCTGTGACCTGACATTGCCAGACATATTTTTAGATCTGCTGAATATTCCAAGAGATAAATATAAAGAAGTGGTGAGGCAGCCTTTTGTTGTTATGCACCAAAAATCTAGAAAACTTTATCAACAGACGCATGCCAGGTTATTACCACAGAACAATGAAAAAAAAAACCTGCTAAAACCCACTTTTTTAATTTGGTCTTTTTTTTCATAACTAAATTTTGGTTGTACTCCTTATAGACTATACATTCATCTATTATCCAACCCGCTACATCCTAACTAGAAGAACACACTAGGGACAATTTAGAATTGCCAATGCACCTAACCTGTATGTCTTTGGACTGTGGGAGGAAACCAGAGCACTGAGAGGAAACCCACGCAGACATGGGGAGATCATGCAAACTCCACGCAGGGAGGACCAGGGAAGCAAACCCGGGTCTATTAACTGCGAGGTAGCAGCGCTACCCACTGTGCCACCATGCCTCCCTAGACTATACATGCACAGAAATATCATATTCTTCAATTGATTTGAAATGACTACTCTCCTCTGCTTTCTCTTGTTGTTTTTCTGTGGTGGTATGCTGCGCCACCACCACCTGATCAAAGTCCTGTACAGCCAAGTCAGATTTTTGAATAAAGCCAGATACCCCAACTGTTCATGAGACCTACTGCATTGAATCCTCTAAGATGAAATCTAAAAATCAATAAGGAATGCCTTGAGGACATTTATGTTAGGTACAAATTCTCAGTGGGGCTGGGGGGTCTTTTGTCTTTGGAACCCCAGCATTCTTTTTTTTTTTTTTTTTTTCTGCCCATCCTGGTCAACTGACCTCATCATCGGATTCACATTTAGAGAATTAAAAAGAAATAATTCTATATTTAAGGAACCTATTACTCTTACTTGTATTTCTAGTTTATGTAAGTGTGTATTGATTTATGCTGTTTGTGCTGTTATTTATTATTACCTATTCTGATTTGTTTTTTTCTTTACTTGTAACTATTTCTTTGAAATCTTGTATGAAAATGTATATAGAAAAAAATGTTGTCGTTGTTGTTTCAGAACCCCAGCTAAAAGGCATCGTCAGTCGCTTATACTGCAGACCAGGATTTTACCTCCAGATGCACCCTGATGGGACATTGGATGGCACAAAGGACGAAGGCAGTTCGTCTTGTAAGTTTTATGTACTTTGCAATTTTTCCGAATTCTTTTTTCATCAATAAAGCTACTAAACAAATTTGTTTTTACAATACTTTGAAAAACAAAATATGATTATTAGGTTTGTGGTTTGGTCATTTACTGATCTGTTCATGCTTATGGAGATTTTATTCTGTTTACTGGTGTCTAGGAAACAGTGGCCTCATAGGCAAAGGTGAATAGACAATTTAGTAATCAGGTAGGAGGTCTGAGCTGAAAGGATTAGGAAACTAAAATGGATGATCTGGACAAAGCTTGGAAAACCACATGGATAAGTTCCTCTTCTATTGGCTGTATTTTAGTGTCCAAAGCTGGAACTGTCGGCTCTTAAATTTCTGATTAATAGATGTAGTTTTCACAGTAGTTACATACTATGCTTGAGATCTTTGGCTTATCGTAACTAAAGTTATAAAAAATGTTTGATTTGTAATGTGGACTGACCAAACTGCCATACCTTGCCCCACCAGATGGTTACCATTCTGTAGGGATCAGCTAGATGGATGGGCTTCGTGGACAGAATGAGTGCTGCTCCCTGCCTCAGGGGTAAGGCAAGCATAATGGAGGCACAATGGGCCAGTGCTCCCCTTCTTTGTGGGGGAACTACTCCTGGGTCTAACCAAAACAAGGACTTGAATTCGGGAGGAGGCGGGCAAGGCCTGCCTGGGAAGACCGGAAACGAGTGAAAAAGGAAGGAAGGATTACATCACATTGTTTTGTGCTGTGTTGGGCTGATCGAAAGAAGCCTGTTAAAGTGCTTGTGAAAATAAAATAACTTTATTTGAACCCCAGAATGTGATGCTTCAGCTGGGTCTGGGCTTTGGAGATCTGATATGCCCCCTAGTGGCCACTGATCATACAAGCAAATGCACTTTTTTTATGGTACATGCATACAGAGGATTGTGAAAGAATTCAGACCCCTTCACTTTCCACACACTTTATTTTATTTTGTAGTAGGATTATTTTTAAAAGGATAAATCTATCATTTTTGCCTATCAATCTACATTCAATAACTCACAATGACAAAGGAAAAACTTGTTTTCAGAAAGGTTTGCAGATTTATTTAAAAACAAAATCTCTCATTTATAGACATATTCGGACCCTTACTTGAGTACTTTGTAATTACAACTTTAGGTCTTCTGGGGTAAGTGTCTGCAATTTTCTTTTTCTTAAAGTGCATTTATTTCTCTTACTACATAAACTATTACCATTGATGTATTTTCACAGAGGTCAGTGGTGATTACAGATACTTGTTCCTGCAATGCACTTAAATGCGACCAGAGTTCTTTCACATCAAAATAAAAACCCTGTCCTTTCTCAGGGTCACTCATGCTAATCTGAGTTTATGTACTGACAGCAAACAATGTCAGAGTCTAACATGTTTAGTGTGGGGATCAAGAGAAAGACTGGAGTCAAAGGACAAGACAAGAAGAGAAGGGAAAATAAGAGAGACATCAAAGTTAAATCGCAAAACAAAAATTACAGTGCTGTTTCTAGAGCTATGAATCAGAAATCAAAAGAAACACGATTCACTAAATTTCGACTAATCTTGGATACAAAATGGCTGTTGAGATGACCATCTAACTTAATGTCATGATTGTAGAGGCCATACCCTTAGCAACCAGGACCTGCATCGTGACAACAGAATTCACAAAATGGCGGTGGCCATTGTCAAAACAAAAGTATATGACTCACAAGAGACAGTAGAACGGAAATGAAAATAACTGTAAGACAAAGAACAGACTAATGGTCGAACGGGCAGTCAAGAAGAGCTGGTAATACTGTAGTTTATATATATATCCTAATTACAGGGTCACCTGGAGCCAATTAACTCTGGGCAGGGCGCACACACTATGGACAATTTAGAATCGCCAATGCACTTAACCTTTGGGAGGAAACCAGACATGGGGAGAACATGCACACTCCACGCAGGGAGGACCCGGGAAGCAAACCCGGGTCTCCTAACTGTGAGGCTGCAGCACTACCCACTGCACCACCGTGTCTCTACAATGTGTTCTACTAAAATAACTTCACTTTGAAATGATCAGAAGAGACGTTTTTCTCTTGATAATGCATACTTCAGTATAACAATTCAGTTTATAAATCATTCATATTATTTTACCAAGTAATATGCCAAATATGCCACACTGCCTATAGTTGAAAAACCTATTTACAGATGCTTTATAAACATAAACTAGACATTAAGCCCGTTACAATAACGGGCGCTAGAACAGTAGTGCATAAACATTAGTAGGAACAGTCTATGTTAAATGGCAAGGGACCTTGACCTCATTCTGTTTGTTTTCTTAATATTTTTTTGTCAAAAATATTTTTGCAAGAAGCCTAAAATAAAATAATAATAAAAATAAAATTGAAATGTATATGACAATACAGTAAGTATCTATATATATAATTCACTAAGGCAAGACGACCATGGAAAGCACGCCGGAAGGGGCGTGGATTCACTAAGCCGCCGACAAGTGAGACACCTATGGCGCACGCAGGAAGGAGCCACGCCCACCAACTCCAAGACCATTGATTACGACGACGACTCGCAGAGCCACGCCCACCAACTCAGATGCGACGACACAGAAAAAATGCCGTCATTTATATTCGTCTGTTGTAGAGGCAACATGCAGCTCCGACCCACGCTGACTGTTCATAGAGGCATATTTCTCGCGGAGGTGAATCGCCATATGCAGCGTGTAAAACGGTTTGTGAGGGGTATCCCATGGGATCCTTAAAACATTCCTTTACAACTGAGGTTAGAACACAATGAAGTAAGCAGTCTTTAAAAAACGAGTTTTCGGTTATGACGCACGACCGCGTGACCATAGCAAACTGTTTTACACGCTACATACAGCAATTCGCATCCGCGACAAACATGCGTCTTCTTAGATGCTCCTGCACTTTGTACACACCCTCCCACCTCGCTACTACCGTGGTCGGGTGTCTTGGTGGATTATATATAGAAAGGCAGCCAAAACCGCACAGAGCAATGAAAAGTCTACGTGAGTCACAGGTGCATCTGAACTGTACAAAGACAGGACGATTGTGTGTTGGTTCGTTCCGTGCATTGGTTAAAACCCAATGAAGGAAGCAGTCTTTAAAAACCAATAAGCCCTGTGCCTCTGTTTCATTACCGTCTCACCTGCTTCACCAATGCAGGCCCCGCAACAGGGCAGCCAACCGGGTAACCAAAGTCTTTGGGTTCAGGGGGGAGTATGGTTACAAAGCTGAAACTTAAAGGAATTGACGGAAGGGCACCACCAGGTGTGGAGCCTTTCACTTCATTTGACTCAACACAGGAAACCGGACACGGACAGGATTGACAGATTGATAGCTCTTTCTCGATTCTGTGGGTGGTGGTGCATGGCAGTTCTTAGTTGGTGGAGCGATTTGGCTGGTTATTTCCGAAAATGAACGAGACTCCCGCCTGCTAAATAGTTACACGACCCAACAGCCATCGGCGTCCAAATTCTTAGAGGGACAAGTGGCTTTCAGCAACGTGAGATTGAGCATTAACAGGTCTGTGATGCACTTGTATGTCCGATACTTCACGCGCGCTACACTGAATGGATCAACGTGTGTCTACCCGGCGCAGGGAGCCGTGTGTAAGCTGTTGAACCCCATTCGTGATGGAGACCGTGGCTTCCAATTGTTCCCCACGAACGAGAAATTCCCAGTACGTGCGGGTCATACGCTCGTACTGATTACGTCCCTACCCTTTGTAAACCCCCCCCATGTTCGTGTGACTTGGTAGATTATATATAAAAAAGCAGCCAGAAGCGCAAAGAACATTGAAAATTCAACGTGGAAACCGACTGAGGCGATGTTTGGAAAATTAACAGTCAACGTGACTCACATGTGCATGTGGACTGTACACAGACGAAAGCGACTCAGGTAGGGAGTGCGTACTGAACGAGCGCCGTTCAACCCCGTCCTTTGCTTTGGAAGGAGAAAGCGCAACAGCGCTCCTCCGGTTTTCAGTCACGGACAATTGTATGTTGGTTTGTAGTGTGCATTGTTGCAATGTTACCTTTCTTGGTGGTTTATTAAATTACGGATTTTTCTAATTTTTATTTTTTCCTCTGTGCTTAAAAATCATTTAAAAAGCAGCCTGATTATGCGGCGTATGTTACGTCGCGGGTTGGCTAGTAATTAATATTGCCTTAGTGTAAAACTTTGTAACAATCTGTAATACACAATATCTGAAGAAGATATTTAGGAAAAATGTTCTATTTTTTTACCTCATGAAATGTTTCTATAACATTCCATTATAGACAACATTTCTTGTAAATACTCTGTCTGAGTTTGGCAACAGATTGCTTTGTTCAGGACCATCTACAACCTTGACAACAACATCTGAAAAACTTCTAACTGTTGATAATGCAACATATAACTGACCGTGGCTGAATACTGGTTCTGGCAAGTAAATGCCAACTTTTTCTAAGGTTTGCTCTTCTGAGTCTTTCTCTTTTAGCGTTTTTCTGACACTCATTTTCTTTTTCTTCAATCGATCTATTTGCTCGTATTTTTCTTTGTCTTTCAGCCTTTCTTTGGTTGATGTTTACTTGTTGAGCTGACCATTCTTCTAGGAGATGTTGGTTAAATAGGATTTGATTGCTTGTGTCTTTTGTCCTACTTGACGTGTCCTTTTTTTGGGTGGCGTGTTATTAGTAGATGCGTCCGTAATATTTTCTCTTACAGTAATACTGGCTTGTATGTGGCTGTAATATGCGTCACTGTATTGTGTACCTTTAATTTTCTCTCGCAGTGATACTGGTTTGTATTTCCGTAAAATGCCTGTAATTTTATTTGACAGTAATACTGGCTTTGATGTCCGTAATATGACTTTAATTTTCTGTCACAACAGTGGGCAATCAGCAGAGTGTCCCCAGCAGCTGATGTAATGTGTGGTGTGCAGCTGACAATCGTGCCTGTGGCGTCTCCCCAGCGAGTACTGTGCAGTTCCCCAGCAAGTATTTTAATCTGCAGTTGCGTGGAGCTGATTATTGTATGTGTGGTGTCTCCCCAGCAATGGATTTTATCGTTCGCGACTACCCAATCAGCACTCTCCCCAGCTATGATGCCCTTTATTTGCATATCATGCACAGCTGTGGCTAGGCCATTCACTGTGCGGCCAACTTCCAGTGTGTGTGTGTCCACAAACTCAAACAAGAGCCAAAAACCATTGACAGCACTGGTGTGCACAGATCAGAGCTCAAAGCAGAACTGCCCTCCTACGGAGGGGAGTGAGGTTTTATAGGGAGTCTTGGAGAAGTGACGTCGTCCTCAGGGCCGGGACAGGAAGTGACGTGTCAAGATACCGGAACCTTGAGGGATTTCCTGGGAAAGGTCTGCAGAGAACTCAAAAAGAAAGTTAGTGCACCCCGCCTCCCCCTCTAAGCCCTTTACCTGCCTCCTACTCGCACGTGTGTGACAATGGGAAACAAAAATGGCATTGAATAATTAAAACAGGATGAAATAATTAACTTTCTTAAAATAGATTCTAGACAAAATCAAACCTGACAGTTGAATTTCTTGAGTCTCGAAACCATATAATCCCCCTACAGATTAATAGGAAATACACCTGAATTTTTATCAAAAATTGGACATTATAACTAAAATGGTGTCCGTCAAGATGGTAAATAAAGGTCAGCTAATAAATGAAGGCCCCAATGAAATAAGTGACCACAAAATCGAATTCCCTGAATACAATACCCCAAAAACGATACCTACTGTAGATGGTTTTTATAGCAGTATAGTGGATCCAAGAAAAAATTTAAAAGAAACTCAATTCATAACAAACATAAAGATCTAGATGAGTTTAGACATGTGTTAAAACAAAACTCTTTTACCATTAAAGAGGCCTAACAATATCCATCTAGTTCCATTATAATTGAACTATGGCCATTTGACAAAGGCAGAGAGCAAAATAAGATCTGCAGTCAGCAACATCCCTGGTCAAAACCAACCTCTGGGGGTCAGCAGTTAATTGTAATAGAGCAAAATGAAAGACAAAGAATGTCAGGGTGTGTGCTACCTCGTGTCCAGTGCTGCCAGGGTCACGTCCAGCTCCTGGGGTTCTAGTTAAACTGTAAAACTGTATGTTGTGGACAATGACACCTTCAGGGTACAGGTTATATTGGCTACTAAAACATTAACATTATTATTATAGATTTTCAGAACAGTCAGAAATGTGAAATATGAGAAATAATGGAAGGCACACTATACTTAACTATTTAATAAACATATTTTCTTTCTCACAAACTGTGGCATTTTGATAAAATTGTTTAATTGATATAATGCAAATGCAATTTTGTATTTTGTTACAATTTTAGAATTATAATCACTGTAGATCTGATTTCACCTTTACATTGCTACCTACCAGATGAGCACAATGGAAATGTCTGCTTTTTGCAGATGTGTTGCCTACACTGTATACACATGGTGCTGTTTTTACTGTCTTTTTCTTTTCAGAGGGGCAGACCTGCCATCTTTGCCATTTATTGTTATTATGTGTGCCCACTGGATCCATCTCTTTTTGATTCAATGTGGGTCTGAAAACAGCATCTTGTACTTTCATCACAATGGAGGCAGCAGAGGTTCTCCTCTGGATCTTTGTAGTGATAAGTTCACTGTTAAGTTCCTCCAAAAAGATTCAGTGTCAGTGGAATTTGACTTTATTACACTACTTGATGATCACAGTGTATACAGGGCAAAACAATGCAATGTAAGCAGATACATCTGAAATATTGAAAACAATAACCAAAGGCCAACGGGCAGCCATGTGCAGGCAGCTGTACATACTGTAGTTGAAACGTTACCTAAGCTATCAGTTCCTCACTTAGTGGAACTGTAATCTTGTGGCTTTATGTCTACTTTTTCACACAGACATGCATCTTTGTGCACATTCTTATTTTTATTGTATTGCTTTTTTTTGTAGCTAGGAATGCCAAAATTGCACACAGTACTCTACATGTGACCTGACTAGTGTGTTATAAAGCTTAAGCATAACCTCCTTTGACTTGTACTGTACACATCATGATACAAAACAGTTTTAATTTTGGGAACAAGAAGAAGTCACAGGGACCTGGCAAGTGGTGGACGGTTAGGGGGTGAAAAGCAACAACCACATTGTTTTTGATCAAGAACTTCTGTAGACACCTCAGCAGTACAGTGTAATGTTCATGATGAACAGTCTGTTCATGGGAAACAAACTCTTCATTAACAAGTCTACTAATTCTGAAAAATGCAATCCTCATTGTTTTGATTTTCAATGTGTATTTTCTGCTTGGAGAAAAAAAATGACAATAGTCACATGCATAATTGTAGAATATATGTCAGAAATACTTGATAAAATTAGCATGATACCACTCAGTGGACTTATTAGCAGGAATGTGGGATATCTAGCAGCATAGTTGACATCTACACCCTACTCTTGCGCTATTGGCTGATTCTGAACCCCTATATAATCTAATTTTCTGTTAGCCTTCTTAATGGCCTCTGAACTCTGTCTGGAAATTGATAGTGACAAGTCCAATATGACTGCAAGGTTCTTCTCATATGGGGTCATTTTAAGTTTAAGGCCTCCCATTGTGTATTCAGACCCAACATTTTTACTGCCTATGTGTGGTATCCAGAAGGTTGTGGATTCAAATCTCATTACAGCCAGAAGAGATGCTACTCTGCTGGGCCATTACCCTGAAAATTTCAGTAAAATGGCTGACCCTGCACTTTGACCACACTAAAGGTCACGCGGAAAGACAATTTCACCTTGGGTATTAATGAAGAAAATCAAATAAAATAACACTTTACATTAACTTACCTTAAAATTCATCTGCCACAACTCAGTCCAATCTTGTGTATACTCCAAGTCCATCCAAAATGATTAAACATATTCTCAAAGGGTAAAAAGTTATAGTATATTTACTTTACCATTGGGGCCAAATAAGTCATATCTATCTATCTATCTATCTATCTATCTATCTATCTATCTATCTATCTATCTATCTATCTATCTATCTATCTATCTCTGAATTTCCTCAACTCTTGCCTTGCCTTGAATAGCCTGAGGGAGTAGTCTGGGACATCAGGGTGGCCCCGCCTCCTAGGATGCCACCTTCAAAGCACATGAAACAGTGACACATTCAATAAGATGGAGTATAATTAGAAATGTAATGGAAAATACTATACATAAAAATAAATATTTCAAAATGACAAAAAAACAGAATAAATGCAATCAGATACATAACACCTTTTTCCAGACTCACTGTCTCCTGATACTTAATTAAAAAGCCTTCTTAAGACCGCTCTTCATCACATTGTCTAACTTATGTGCAAACATCAAATTAACTGGCATGACGGGGCTTATAAAACTCTTTTCAGTTTTATATCTGGTCTTACCCCCTAACCTCTTCTGGAGTGAGGATTGTGCTCTTCTAGTGGGCCCGGGTGCTCCAGCAGATTTGTGGGCTAGCCCTCATTTAAAGTGGTCGGTGATGGTTCCATAAATACTTGCTCTTCTGTTGTTTATTTTGCCCTTCCATTTTTCAACAGACTGTAAAAGCTGTAATTTGAACACAAGTCCCTAAAGCTGGGATGTTGCATTACTAATAATTCACCTCTGTGTCGCCAGCCCAGTTCTGTTTAATTAAGCAGGCCCAACAGTAAAAGGGGTTACTAAGAGCAGGGCTGGATGTACCCTCCATAGTATTAAAATTGTTAGGAATATTAAAAAATGCCGTGCATGTCAGATGGACAAATCGATCCATAGATATTGTGCTCATTTCTGTTCAGCCTCTGTTTAAATATAGCATGCTAGATGGATTACAAAAATGTCAATGGGTAAGTGTACATTAAATAAATGAAAGAATAATGTTTTTGTAAGAAAAATGGAATGCTTAGGGGGGCTGTTCATTCAAGCAGCTTTCATCGACAGACTAATATTTTGGCTGATGTTCCTGCCTGCGCTTGTGATTTAATAATTGCACATTCCATTATAGAATTAATGTTATCAGCAGAGGAATTGCAGACATATGCTGAAGAACGGCACTCCAGTCCTTGGAGTCTGCTATGAATTCCGGGATGCCTGCTGACATGTTGAAGTGGCATATGAAAAATGCTGCGGCCATTCAAATGCAGTGTCTAAAGTGTGCAGCCGAAAGGTTAATATCTATTTGTTTTATGCAGTGTGTCTTAAAAAATGGAGATTTGATTTGAAAATATGTATCTAGATCTGTTCAGGCAGATCTACATACCAAAGCAATCATTTGTGTCTTTCTGTTAATGGTAAATTTTGACCAAAAGGCAGAAAGAGTAGAGAGGAGGTCAGGCACAGGCAAAGAGGACAGGATACAAAACGTAGGACAAAACTACTGGTTCTCAAAGTCCAAAACAAAAAAACAAAAATCTAAGTCAAAAATATAGAATGGCCGAAATGAACTGTGAAAAACATTTATTTTGTTTTGAATCCAATACACGAAAAAATTAAGAGTGAAAGGGAAGGTCTAGCTATGAGACCAGCTATGTTGTAGGGTTTGGAGACGGTGGCACTGACCAAGAAACAGGAGGCAGAGCTGGAAGTGGCAGAGGTGAAGATGCTACGATTCTGTTTTGGAGTAATGAGGGTAGACAGGATAAGGAATGAGTATATTAGAGGGACAACACAAGTACAACAGTTTGTAGACCAAGTGAGAAGGGCGAGATTGAGATGGTTTGGGCACGTGCAGTGGAGAGATGAGGGGTACATCAGGAAAAGAATGTGGAGAATGGAACTGCCAGGCAAGAGAAAAAGAGAAAGGCCAAAGTGGAGGTTTACGGATGTGGTGAAGGAGGACATGAAGTCAGATGGTGTGGCAGAACATGATGTAAAAGACAGGAATAGATGAAGATGAATGATCTGCTGTGGCGACCTCAAAATGGGAGCATCCGAAAGAAGAAGAAGACATGGATCAAGTGATAGGCACACGTATACAGACAGCGCATGATAAAATCATTTGTAATGGCCACCTATGGTCTGAAGACTATCAATGGATATCATTGGCTTAAGCAATAAAACCCCAACCATGTTAAACTCATGTGAAATATCAGAGTCTACAAGAAAAACAAACAAAAAGAGAGCATTGAGATTTTGAACCTTTTTTTCCATAAACTTAAGTTTTATGCTATTGAGATGTATTTCATTGTTCTGTGCTTCAGTTCTGTTTGACTTGTTAGTAGTTTCTTATCATTGTGACAGTGATGTCACCATGTTGCTATTCTGGGTTTCTATTGTTTTTTGTTTTTTTTTGCAGGCAATATTCTTTGTATGGTACATTGATTTGTTGTCACATAGTGAAATTCTTGTGTCATGTTTGGCGGGGCAGGGAAGTAAATAACAATCTGCAATAACATAATAGATGATGTATAAATTAATAAATAAGATAAATAAATAAAATAGATAAGAGTAGCATAATGAATGGCTTAATGTGTATAGTGTTAAACAATACTGCACAGGCATATGGATGACACAGTTTAACAACTTGTAACATACAGCAGAATTGGACATAAACCAGCAGGTGGGTACAGTACACAGTGCGGAGCAGATAACATCAGGTTACTGGGAGCTTAGTGATCTTATGACCTGGGGAAGAAGTTATCCCTGAAGTGACCAAAGTGTGTGGTGAGGTTACAAGTAGCGCATCCCAGAAGGCAGGAGTGAAAACAGGATGAGCTAAGTGGCTTGTATCAGAGATAATGGATTTAGCCTTCTCTAGACACCCGGTGGACTAGAATGTATTGACAGTCCTTTGGAGGAGCTTATTATCTTGGCATGTCTGCTTACCATACTACACCATGATCAGGTCAAGATGCTGTCAGTAGTGCAGTGAAAGAAGTTCACCTGAATTTTAGTTCCCATCCCAAAGCTCTTTGGTCTCCTCAGGAAAAAGACCCTTTGCTGAGCCTGTGGAGAGTTCAGGTGGTGTTGACAGACCACAAAAAGCAGTTGGTGATCTGAACCCCCAAGAACTTGAAGCTGCTAACTGTCTGGACAGAGGTGCTGTTGATGTGGAGTGGAGGGGAGTGTAACTGACTTTGTTTTTCCTGAAGTCAGTAATTACCTCCTTAGTTTCGACATTCAAGGAGATGTTGTTGTCATGGCACCGTATAGTCCTGTCTTTTGCCTCTCTTCTGTAGGTTCCTGATGAGGCCAATCATGGTGGTGTCATCCATAAACTTAATGATGCTGTTTCCCTCAAACTTTGTTGCACAGTCATTGGTGAATAGACTGCATAGCAGTGGGCTGAGGCTGCAGCCTTGCGTGACACTGTCTTTGGCGAACAGTGTGGAGGAGTTATTGGTGTCAATCCTCAATGACTGAAGCCTATTTGTTAGGAAGTCAAATATTCAGCCACAGATGGAGCTTCTCAGAGCAAGGTCACAGCGCTTCAAGACCAGGCTGGAGGACACGATGGCGCCGAAGATAGAGCTATAGTCGATGAACAGCATCCTGACATTGGTGTTTTTCTTTTCCAGATGTTCCAGAGCAGTGTGCAGGGTGAAGGAGATGGCATCATCCACAGATCACTTACGCTGATATACAAACTGTAGGGGATCCAGGGCAGTGGTGATGTTATGGTTAATATGGATTAAGACCAGCTTCTCCCGACAGTAAATCACTGCAGCGGTTAACACGATGGGCTAATAGTCAATCAGGCAGGAAACAGTAGCTAAATTTGATACAGTCAGGAAACAGTGGCACCATACACAAAGACAAGGACAAGTTAACGATCTCAGTGTACCCTTGTGATAGCTGGAAGCAGGATGGGGTGCCATCTGGGCCAGTGGTTTTTCAGGGTTTTTTAAAGATTTTACTCAGTCTCTGACATTGCGAAATGGCTCCGACTGCTGGTAGCAATAGCAACGTTACAACGCTCATCACGTTTAAACCAGAAGGCTCAACATGAGCAATGAAATCATTTAGTTTGCCTAGGAGTGGAATGGGGGTTTCTCTGGGCTCGTCTGTTGAAGTTTAGTCTGATTGCCTACAGACCTTTCCATAGTTGACACAGATTGCTGGTGCCTAAATTTTCCAACCTTTTTCTGTACTGAATATTTTCCACTTTAATCATGTTCCACAGTTCGTACCTGGGACTCGTGTAGCGCTCTCTACCTTTTGAATTAAAAGCAGCAGTCCACTTCCTTAGTCACAGGCAAACAGTACTGTTTACCCAGGACTTCTGGATAAGCAGGAACAAACAGTTTGGGTAGACATATAAAAGCCCATATAGAGCCTAACATAATGTGACATTCAGTTAGCATACTCAACAAGCTTCATGGAGGATTCCTTAAAGACAAAACAGTCATTCAAATCTAAACAGTCCTGCAGTTTGGATTCGTGTTCTGGAGTTGAGCACTGTGTGTCCCTCATCGCTGGCTTAGCACACATAGTAGAAGCACCAATGTGTGGTCAGATTTTGCAAAGTATTGAAGCAGGAAGGACTTGCAGATGTCTAACTGTGGTGTAGCAGTGATGAAGTGTACGATCACCCCTGGTGGGGCAGGTGACGTGCTGGTAGAACTTGTGGAGATCAAATTGAGACAATTAAGTGTCTGTATACTTATATGAATGAGAGATTTCAGTTTCTGATATTTAATAAATTAACAAACCGTTCTCAGAGCAGGAAGGATTGCAGCTGACTCCACCCATCCCAGCAGCCATCTGTTCGTTAAATTACCATTACAGAGGAGGTACAGGTCTATCGTGACCCAAACTACACACCGTCTTTGCAGCTTCTTTCCTCAAAGTATTCAGTTTGTAAACAAACTTTCACAGGGTTACTCCTGTTTTTGCAAAATATAAATGGTAACTGTGCTGTTTGTGTATTGGTAAATACTTCATTTCTGCTCAAATTGTACTATTCAAATTTATTATTTTATATAGTTTTTTCTCATTATTGAATTAACTTATTGAAGTTTGCAAATGTTTTCTTAAAGACATGGCTGGATTTGTGCAGTGGTTTGCACAGTGTTAGGTTAATGCTGGGTTGTAGTTGTGCTATTTTGTGTTGGCAATGTCTTGTATTTCATGTTTGCGCCTTACCAAAGTCAATTCTATTTTGATTCATATGCTATTAATAAAATGATTCTGAAAATATTTTCACTTCAGCTTTATGAGTTATTGAGTGTAGATTGCGAGCTATATTTATCCATTTAAAATTAAATCTACAACACAATAAAGTGTGCAGAAACTGAAGGCGTGTAAACACTCTGAATCCACTGTATATATTTGGCCTCCAGGACTTTTAGCTCAGACTTTTAGATAATGAAATCCTACTGTTCGTTCCACTAGGTATTAAAGGCAGCGAATCTTTTAATTAAACAGCTACACGTTACATGCTGAGCACAAGATTAAACAAATCGAGAAAAAACTGAAGTTATGATCGACTCATCTATCAAGTAGCATGGCAGTTATTTTTCTCTCTCTGTGTGCTTTTAACAGTGCACAGCCTTTCGGACGGATGATTGATGCCACTCGGTGCCATATTGCCATAGTGGCACACTGCATGCTTGCTTGAGCTTGTTCTCCTCAATAAATGTTTGTGTGATTAAATAAATAAAGAAAAGCAGCCATTCCCTGAATAATAAAAAACAAACAAACTGCAGGCTGTCACCAAAGCTTTTAAAATGCACTTTTAAACAAAGCCAATTGAGCACAGACAGCTATCTGGCACAGCTGGATTTATCTTGGGACGAGTGGCTGAGAGGTGTGGTTTGAGTTTGATGACGATGTGTCATTAGGTCTGCGACAAGTGCCTGATAAACATCCTGCGGGGCACTCAAGCAGGTAATGGCAGTGATGGACTTCTTTCAACATTCTGGAACATGGCCTAGATTTTATGGGTTCATACAGATGATTTATGATGAAGCATCACTTCATAAAGGTTTGTATGTTCTCTCCACCTCCATGTGGGCCTATTCCGTTTTTAACTACTTAGAGTTAACCCAAAGCGTGTCTTTCTGAAAAAATGGATAAGTACTTGGTAACCTGTTTGTATCCTACTTTGATGAGATATAATAATAATAATAATAATAATAATAATAATAATAATAATAAAATATATATTTTTTAAAGTTCCTTTTAAGATACCCAAGGGCACTGCAAATCCAATCTGCATAGTATCAAACAATACAATATAGAAACATAATTAACAAGATGAACAAAAAGCAATATTACATAAAATTTATAATATAATATTATATTATATTATTATATTATAATATAATATATTATAATAATATTAATATTAAAATAAAATTTTAAATTAAATTTAAAAATAAAAAGTGAAGTACATGTACGGAGCTCCAAACATAAGGCATTTCATAACTGTAGCCCTGACACACTAAAAGCCTGATCACCCATAGTGTGCATTCTGCACAGGGGCTCCTTTATACTAACAGCAATATGCTTTTATAGTGCCTCACATTTTCTGCTCTCTTATCTTTTGCCAAGTCGGAAATGTCTTCTCTTTTTGTAATTCTAGTGTATGTCTGAGGGGGTTGTTGTTGTTTGTTATAATAAGTAATGAGGGAAAGAGCAAATTCACATTGGCATACATTTTCATTAAACTGAAAATAAAATACATTTTACTGGTGACAGAATTTTTTTGGGCATTTCAAAAGTTTTTGACATGAAAAACAAGCAGTGCTGCTCCATAAAGGATTGTTCACACTTCTGTGTTTACTTTTTTTTTCTTTTCTCCAGCTGCATAAAGCATACCATCGGTCGAAGCAAGTCTATTTGTGCTTCAATATTTTGTCATTTGTCAAGTTTGACATGCTGCATACTTTTCACCAAAAGACACATCAAAATTCCCCGTTGCACTCATTACTGTGTTTTCTCCACAGGAAATTCTCAGTATTGGAAGCCACCCCTGTGGCACCTTTGAGCGTTTAGCTGCAACCACACTTTTCTGTTACTTTTAGAAGAAGTTGATATCATGGAGCTTCTGTCTATGATGCGTCTTTAGGATTAAAATCACCAAAGCTGTAATCATAATTGGCAAATAATAATAATAATAAGAACAAGGAGGCCCACCACTGGCTTTGCTCGCCCACCGCCTCCCATCCACCCCCCCCGGGCAGGCTATGCTCCAGCCACTTTGCATCTCAGCCATTTGCATTTTAAAGGGGGTGGGACGGGGGCTGAATGCACGTTAAGGTGATGCGGTCTGATCAGCTGCTGTCTTTCTGCCGCTGTGGCCGAGCTGCATGTTCTGCATTTTTGCACTGAGTGTCAATCATGTAAAAGCCTGTACAGCAGCTGTCCTTTTGTCTCACTGCCTTGTCTCGCGTGACGTTTAAAGGGTTTCTCACGGGACGTCAAATTTTCTTCCGAGAAGATCATGTATCGTTTCCTTCCAAGCCTTCCAAGATTTTTTTTTATAATAGAGAGATAATAATCTTTCCCTTTATATAACACTTTTCTCACTACCCAAAGCATTTTACACAGTAAGTGGAGAGCCACTTCAACCAGCACGAATGTGTAGCATCCACCTGCAGACATTGTTGTGGCATTACACTTACCATACATTAGCTATTAAGTCGGTGAAGGGATAAAAAGATACTGTAGCCAGTCAGAGACAGGGCATGATTAGGGACCCAGAATGATTAAGCCATGGATTGCAATTTAGACAGGACATCGGAATACACCCTACTCTTTATGAATGATACCCTGGGATCTTTTATGATTACAGAGAGTCAGGACCTCGGTTTTACGTCTCACTCGAAGGATGGTGCCATGTTTACAGCACAGTGTCCCCATCACTGCACTGGGATATTAAGATCCACTTTCAGACCACAGTGTACATGCCCTCTGCTGCCCTTGCCAACACCTCTTCCAGTAGCAACCTAAGCTTTTCCTGGTTTGTCTCCCATCCAAGTATGGCTGGGCCTGAATATGCTTAGCTTCAGGTGGACGACCTCTTCTGAAGAGCATGTGGTATGGCTGCTGGCTAAGTGGGGCAATTGTATTACCAGAACACATCTAGTGGCCTAACAAAATGTCTACATATGACAGGAAATGACTCTGGTGATTGAAGGTGAAACCATGACAATCTTTAAGACATATCTGGATAAAATATCGGGACAGATTAGCTGTTAGCTAAACAATCACTCTTGATAGACTGAATGGTTTCCTCTTGTTTTTCAGATTTATTTTTTTATTAGAGATCATTACCTAGATGCTAAATAACAGATGGATGCATGTGGACTCCAGAATTGAACTAAATGCATTTCTTCTTATGTTTATACTATTGAAGAAAAATGCAAGCAAATGTATGATGCCTGGTTAACGTCATGTAACATTGACCTGAGCACCCCATCTATCAATGGCTCCTGATTAGTGCCCCTTATTGCTCGTTCCCCCTAAGTTGGCTCAAGCAGGTCTGACAGTGGATAGATTGATGACCTAAACAGGAGCCAGTTTTTGAGCCACCTTGATGATGTAGTAGTTAATGATGTTACAACACAGCTCTAGGGACCACAGTTCTCTTAATGTTTTGGTCACCATGTGATGTTAAGAGCACATGTTCTGCCATCATCCTGGACGAACTTTCTCCAGGTATTCAGTTTTTCTTCCTTGTCCCAAAAGCATGCTTGTCATGTGTCACACATGTGCACCTTGGGAGGCAGCTAAAGGCCCTGAATAATGGTAATTTCAAGCCAGACCTGGGGGAGAAATGCACTGACTTCCTCTCTCAATCCTCTGCAGACCATCCCCAGGAAATCCCACAGTACCTATGATAGTGTCACTTTCGTTTCCGGCAACTCTGATGATGTTTCTTCCGGCACTTCTGATGACATAACTTTCGGTCCCGGGCTTTAGAGCTTTAGATCTTTGCTTCCCTTAGTCAGTGCTCTTTTGGACTTGAAACCTGAACATAACTCCTCTTAAACAAACCCATTTTTCAGCCAAAACATAATATACAGGTGGCTGCCCCAAACCTTTTTGATGTCTTCTGTCTATTCTTGTGACACAGGTGAATCGGTGACTCTAAACTGGCCCAGGGTGGTTCAGTTTGGATTTGTGAGTACTGTAAGAGGCACACAGGATGGACAGGCATTACCCCTTAGCCGGACGGGATGCCCCAAGCAAATAGAAAGGTATCCCTGCCAAGAAAGGTAAGGATGGTGCACCCAGACAAAACTATCCTAAGGAATGGATGAACAACCTAGCCAAAGAAGATTGCTTATCAATGCAGAATGTCCCAAACAAGCCCGACCAGATGTGTACCTAATACTTTCCCTGGCTGAGAGAAAAGAAGAAGACAGACGAAGACTGTTGCAAAGGAGTATTTATTTCCCCTAGGTGTTAGATGGCACCCATTTGGGATCCAGCAGGGAATGCTGGGAGTTGTAGTCTGGCAGCACAGCCCTGCTACATCCATGGGCACCGCTAGGGGGAGCTACAGGGAGATGGGATTTCAATATGACCCTGAATTACTTCCATTGGGCAATGGCTCTGGCACTGGAGGTACTCTTTATTGAGGTTCCTCAATAACAAGGACTGCACTCCCTTGTCCAGGTGAGTTGGAGCTGGGAGGATGAAGAACAACACTAAGCTGGAGGAGGGTAGTGTGGTTGTGGGTGGAATTGGGGAGAGGTGATTGGAAGACAGAGATTCTGTGCTTGTTACTTGGAAGATGTATTTTGGGTTAATAAGCCATTCTTTATTCGAACCTGGGACTCTGTATTTCTTCATGTTTGGGTTTGGGGCATGCTGACGGCCCAGTTTCTGGCGTCCTCTCCATAGGTGGATGTTAATTGTTTCCAATGTAGTGTTCCTTCAATTAACTCCATAATCAGTCACAAATATGAAGGTTAGGTGATTTACTTTTCTGCTGAGCTCCTGTTGTAAGAAGTTTTAAACCCTGAGTAGGTTCTAGGAAGTAAATCCACAAAGCAAGATTTTGATTTCAGACATCCTAAGGTCCTGTCATAGAAAGGCCTGGGTGGTCTGTTTGTCAGCAAGCATGAATTTATCTTGAAGATAGCTGAACCCTTGGGCTGAATTAAATAGAAAGGACTGAGCAGAAATCAAATAGTCTGAATACAAACCAAAGAGCAACTTAAGGGACAAGAAAAAGTGAGGCTCCTGGCGAGCATCCAGCAGCTCCGTCATGAGTCAAACAGCTAGCCAAACATATTGGCAAATGTGTTCCCATTGTTGTCCTGTTTTGCTAAAATGTTTGTTGTTGTATTGACTGACCCCCAAAGGTGATGCTCACAGGCATGTCTTAGTCTGGCACTCTGAGCCAATAGGAAGAGGGCAATGCAGCAGAGATGTGCTGTGCCCTTCACTATTGGCTAGAAAAGTCACTTTAAAAACTCAGTGACAAAGACTAAGATCAGGGCACAGCATTAAAGCAGTTCTTACTCAATTGATCTTATAAAGTACCCTCCATAATATTTGGAACAAAGACACTTTTTCTTTAATTTCCCCCTCTGCCCCACAGTTTAAAATTACAAAACCATTTAGATGTGATTAAAGTGCAAGGGCATATTTATTTAAAGGAACTTACATACATTTCTGTCACAAGAAATGACAAATATTTCTACTTTGCCACCCCATTTCAGGGCACCATAATGTTTAAAACACAACAATGGCAGGTCTATTAAAGTTGTCATCTTTAGGACTTTGTCACATAGCCCTTGTATCCAATGACTGCTTGAAGTCTGTGATTCATAGACATCACCAGGTGCTGAGGATCTTCTCTCTGGTGATGCACTCAAATGCAGTCTCCAATGCGGTCATCTTCAGCTTCTGCTGGTTTTGGGGGATTGTTCACTTAGGTTTTCTCTTCAGCATATAAAACTCATGCTCAGTTGGATTTAACTGAGGCAATTTAAGAATTTTATCATTTTCAGATTTGAAAAGCTCTGCTGTTGCCTTAGCAGTATGTTTTTATCATTATCTTGTTGTAGGATGAAGCACCGTCCAGTGAGTTTGGAGGGATTTACTGGACCTTGAGCAGATCAGATGTTTCTACACACCTCATAATTCATTGTGTGACTGCTGTCAGCAGTTCCACCATCAATGAAGAGAAATGTGCCTGGACCTGTGGCAGCCATTCATGCCCAAGCCATAACACACCCATCACCATGTTTAACAGATTAGGTGGTCTGCTTTGGCTATTGGCCAGTTCATTTTCATGTCCACACTTTGCTGTTGCCATCACTCTGATGCTGGTTCATTTTTCTCTCGTCTGTCCATGAGACCTTTTTCCAGAATTTGGAGTCCTTTTTCACAAACCATAATCTGCCCATCCTGGTTTTGTGGTTTGCATCTTGCAGTTTTTTCCTCTGTATTTCTGTTCATGAAGTCTCCTGCAGATAGTTTTCTCTGACAAATCCACATCTGCCTCCTGAAGTCTGTTTCTGATCTGTCAGGCAGGTGTTTGAGTCTTTTTCTTTACCATAGTGAGGATTCTTCTGTCATCAGCAGTGGAGGTCCTCCTTAGCCTACCAGCCCCTTTGCAATTACAGTGATCCCTCGCTATATCGCGCTTCGACTTTCGCGGCTTCACTCCATTGCGGATTTTAAATGTAAGCATATCTAAATATATATCACAGATTTTTCGCTGGTTCGCAGATTTCTGCGGACAATGGGTCTTTTAATTTATGGTACATGCTTCCTCAGTTTGTTTGCCCAGTTGATTTCATACAAGGGACGCTATTGGTGGATGGCTGAGAAGCTACCCAATCAGAGCACGTATTGCATATTAAATAAAACTCCTCAATGCTTCCCATGCGGGGCTTCGCATACTTAAAAGCTCTAACAGCACATATTGATTTTTGATTGTTTGCTTTTCTCTGTCTCTCTCACTCTCTCTGACATTCTCTGCTCCTGACGGAGGGGGTGTGAGCAGAGGGGCTGTTTGCACAGAGGCTGTGTGCTTAGAAGATACGGACGTGCCTGTAAAAAATGCTGAAAGACTACCTTCACATTGATCCCTTCGTTGTGGCCGCTTTATCGCTGTGCTACGCATACTTAAAAACCCAACAACCCTATTGATTTTTGTTTGTTTACTTTTCTCTCTCTCTCTGACATTCTGTGCTCCTGACGCACACTCCTTTGAAGAGGAAGATATGTTTGCATTCTTATAATTGTGAGAAAGAACTTTCATCTCTGTCTTGTCATGGAGCACAGTTTAAACTTTTGACTAAAGGGTGTTATGTCATGTCTAGAGGCTCTAATAATGTTAAAAACATATTTAGAAGGTTATAAACAGGTTTTCTATGCTCTAACTGCGAAAATATTAGATTTATAAATAAAGAATCCTACTTTGTGGAAATTCATTTATCTGTCTGGAGTGGATTAACAGCGATAAACAAGGGTTTACTGTATAAATGTGCGGAGAATATTTATAAACAGTGTGGGAGAGTTTCTAAGGGCTTAAAATATATAAAATTAACCATACAAACATATGGTTTCTACTTCGCGGATTTTCACCCATCGCGGAGTGCTCTTGAACGCAACCCCCGCAATCGAGGAGGGATTACTGTACTGAGCTCACCTGTGCATTCTATCTTCTTAATGATATTCCAGACATTTGATTTCGGTCATCCTAAGGTTTTACTGATGTCTCTAATTGTTTTATTCTTGTTTAACAGCCTCATTTGGCTTCTTTGACTTTCATAGATAGATAGATAGATAGATAGATAGATAGATAGATAGATAGATAGATAGATAGATAGATAGATAGATAGATAGATAGATAGATAGATAGATAGATAGATAGATAGATAGATAGATAGATAGATACTTTATTAATTCCAAGAGGAAATTCACATACTCCAGCAGCAGCATACTGATAAAAAACAATATTACATTAAAGAGTGATAAAAATGCAGGTATAAGAGACATTAACTTTGTATAATGTTAACGTTTACCCCCCTGGGAGGAACTAAAGAGTCGCATAGTGTGCGGGAGGAATGATCTCCTCAGTCTGTCAGTGGAGCAGGACGGTGACAGCAGTCTGTCGCTAAAGCTGCTCATCTGCCTGGAGATGATCCTGTTCAGTGGATGCAGTGGATTCTCCATGATTGACAGAAGCCTGCTCAGCGCCCGTCGCTCTGCCATGGATGTCAAACTGTCCAGCTCCGTGCCTACAATAGAGCCTGCCTTCCTTACCAGTTTGTCCAGGCGTGAGGCATCCTTCTTGTTTATGCTGCCTCCCCAGCACACCACCGTGTAGAAGAGGGCGCTCGCCACAACCGTCTGGTAGAACATCTGCAGCATCTTATTGCAGATGTTGAAGGACGCCAGCCTTCTAAGGAAGTATAGTCGGCTCTGACCTCTCTCGCACAGAGCATCAGTATTGGCAGTCCAGTTCAATTTATCATCTAGCTGCATTTACAGGTCTGTTCCCTCTGCACACAGTCACCTCTGATGATCACGGGGTCCATGAGGGGCCTGGTCCTCCTAAAATCCACCACCAGCTCCTTGGTTTTGCTGGTGTTCAGTTGTAGGTGGTTTAAGTCACACCATTTAACAAAGTCCTTGATTAGGTTCCTATACTCCTCCTTCTGCCCACTCCTGATGCAGCCCACAATAGCAGTGTCATCAGCGAACTTTTGCACGTGGCAGGACTCCAAGTTGTATTGGAAGACCGATGTATATGAACAGGACCGGAGAAAGTACAGTCCCCTGCGGTGCTCCTTTGTTGCTGACCGCAATGTCAGACCTGCAGTACCCGAGACGCACATACTGAGGTCTATCTGTAAGATAGTCCACGATCCATGCCACCAGGTGTGAGTCTACTCCCATCTCAGTCAGCTCGTCCATAAGGAGCAGAGGTTGGATGGTGTTCATTGGCATAGCTATTGTCCTCATGTTGAACACTGGCAGCCACAGACTCCAAAGGGTAGAAGCAAGCTGAGGTATCTTATGAAGCAAAGAAACACACCTGAGGAATCACAAACACCAGTAATGCCAGGTACTATGGTGCCCTGAAATGGGGGGACCTGGTAGAAGAAGTATTGTCATTTCTACATGGTGTGACCAAAATCTATTAAATGAAAGTCTGCAATGTGCACTTTAATCATGTATGAATTGTTTGATTTGTAAAATAAACTATGGAGCAGAGGGGGAAGCCAAGAAAAATGTGTATTTGTCCCAAACATTATGGAGGATACTGTATATATTGTACATATACACACAAACACAAAGGGATATAACAAGTGCATCCTTTATTGACACAGATATCTTTTGTATTGTTTGACTTTTTTACCAAATGAGGCAATCGTCCCCTAAGAAGTTGCAGACACAAGTTTAGTGCCATTCATCCACTTTCCTACACCTTCTACTAATTCATTCTGTCACTAACTTTTACATACTGTAAGATGCTAGGTGGCACTGTTGCCCCTTTAAACCCAACAGACAGATGCACAAGACACAGGGTAAAAGCAATGAGAAGTATTTCTATTCTGTTCTTCTCCAAACAATGCCCTCAAGCACCACAGCCACAGTAAATAAACACATATAAAAGCACAATTCTCTATAATAATTTCAAAATTTCTCCTCCACACCTCTCAGCAAGCTGTGTCCTACACCTCTCAACTCCGGCTTGCTAGCTGAGTTCACAGCAATTCTTTATATAGTCCTTGACAGATGGAGAACTTGTTTTTTCTTCAGCCTGGAAGTACTTCAGGGTTTCCATCCCTGTGACTTTGGATTACCTCCGGGCTATGTAGACAGTAAAAACTCCCAGGTCCCCCTGCAATGTCTCCTGGCGGCACCCACAGTACCCAGCAGGGCTGTGAAACTGAACTCCAGATCCCATAGTGCCCTTTGTGCCGTTTGGGGGAGGCAGTGTCTCAAAGTAGCTGCCTTCCCCTATCCTTCCATTCTTTGGACTTCCCGGCCGGGATGAGCTGCCAGCCGTCCATCACAATAAATTCAAATTACTTTTTAACACTAAAACATGGTGCCCTCTAGTGGATGCATCACAGTATCCTCTCTTTTTTATTATTGCATGGTGCCCTCCAATTTTGCAGAGCCAGACAAGATTCTCAGACGGGAATAAACATTTGGGAACAAGTTGTTAAAAAGTTTCTAGTGAACATGAAATCCACTGCTACAAAGACAATGGCAACTGGGCTTCATCATAAAACACCCGCCCTCAGTTCCTCCAGTCCGTGCACTTTAAACCATGCCGTCATTTTAGGGTGTTAGAAAAGAAATTGAACAAAAGACTCGACGATGAGAGAAAAAAAAAGCTAAATTAGCTGCTATCAATTCAGGAGTTCGGGTGGCACAGAGGCACAGTGGGTAGCGCTGCTGCCTTGTGGTTAGGAGACCCAGGTTCGCTTCCCGGGTCCTCCCTGCGTGGAGTTTGCATGTTCTCCCCTATGTCTGCATGGGTTTCCTCTGGGTGCACTGGTTTCCTCCCACAGTCCAAAGACATGCAGGTTAGGTGCATTGGTGATCCTAAATTGTGCTTTGTGTGTGTATGTGTGTGCCCTGCGGTGGGCTGGTGCCCAGCCCGGGGTTTGTTTCCTGCCTTGCACCCTGTGTTGGCTGGGATTAGCTCCAGCAGACCCCTGTGATCCTGTAGTTAGGATATGGCGGGATGGATGGAGTTGAGTAGCACAAGGTACCTGAAGCTTAATAATTAGTTTGCACTTTGTAATGAGTGCTGTGACAAAAGAGACAGCTACTGGGCTCCACGTGTTTGGGAAGTATTTCTGTCTGCTATGATATCTTTCAGTCATTTAGACTATTGCATCACTATATGGCATAACAATAGCAGGCAGAGTCTAGATAAGCATTGTGGTCTTGGGGTATACAACATGTTAAAACATGGTGGCTATTCTGACATGGCATGTTTGCATTTCCAATTAAACAGTAATGTTAACTTTCTTTAGTCATTTATTTAGATGTGCAGCCAGATGGTGGATGTGGTGCAGTCTTATTCGTGCTTTTACTGGTGTTGTTAGGAAGATTTGTTGATTCAGATGTGTTGAGTACTGAAATGAGCATCTCCTGTGGCTCTTCATTATCATTACCATCAGTCCCTTTGATGGAGTGTGACGCACCGATTACTTCAAATGCTTATTTTGCAGTTTATATTTTCATGAATACAGCGGATTATTCTTTCAACTTTACATTGACTCTGTTACTACCATTATAGCTGAACAACAGAGAGCACAAACAGCACCTGTGATAACATGTCGATCACATTTACCATTCTTCCTTTAATTCCGTCAAATGCCAATGTGTACTCTGACGTTACAGAAAGGTTTGTCCCCTTGCAGCAGCTTTGGTTTATTTTTACCGCACACAATGTGCTCTCTGCACATGCAATGCACATACATGGGGGAGTCAAGCTAAAGGTCGAAAATGGAATGAACCTTAACAAAACTGATAATGTAATTTCTCAATGTCGTCTCCATCCTTCTCAATGCATTTGCACCACCTGCCTAGAAGTTCCAGGATTCCAGCCACCACTCATTTACCCGAGTTATTGTCGAACACTTCATGCCGAGGGGTACTACAGTCACTAGTGTAAGTTACTGTGACTTGCTGGAGACCAATGTGAAGTCTGCTATTCAATCCATGTGGTGGGGACTGCTGTCTCAAGGGGGTCAAGTTTGAGGTATTGCCACATTCTCCTTATTCGTCAGATTTGGCACTGTGTGATTTCCACTTTTTTGGACTGCTAAAAAAACATCTGGATGGGCGTCGATGACATTAAGAAAGTGGTGCACGAGTGATGCCAAGGAGACAAACCTTTTATTCTGCTGGAATCCCAGCACTTCCAGGCAGGTGATGCAAGTGCATTGAGAAAAGTGGAGACGACATTGAGAAATAACTATCAGTTTTGTTAAGGTTTGTTCCATTTTCTAATAAATCCCATTTTCTAACTTTAGCTTGACTCCCATATGTTTAATGGGGGTCTCTTTTGCTCTAGACAGTTTATCATAATCACAAGCTTGCTGTCTGTCAGAGCAGGTTAACGAGAACACCAGTACTTTCTACAATTCAAAACCTCTGCCCCTACTTTGAGTGCTGCCTATGTGAGGCTTTGGATTGGTTTACAGATGTGACACTCAGTGAGCCGTCTAATTGTTCCTATGCAATTTGAAGCAAACTTCACTCATGGTTGTCTCCAGATGTATGTATTATATGCCTGGCTCAGCGAGACTAGATACCCTCTAGTGGATGAATTAGACAGTTGTCTCATGAAAATTGTGCTTAATTGGGGTGGCATCAGACTTTCCTCTGTTTCATACTAAAAGAAAATCCCATCTGGTAGATGAATGAAACTATCACCTCTTTAATTTTACTACATGGTGCTCTAGTGGACAAATCCTCTCATGGTGTTCCCTAGGCCATTTATTGTATCAAACCATCCTCTGATTTATTTATAACAATAGTGCCCCATACAGGATCCAATAAACTATCTTTGTTTTTTTTTTTTTTGACACCAGATGCCCACTACTAAATCAATCAAATTATCATTGGATTTACAATGATGGATGATACCCACTGGGTCTATCACATCATCTTCTCTTTTATAGTAAAACCCCAACCGTCTTTTGTTTTATTTCAATACATTGTGCCCTCTAGTGGACACCTTAAAAAATCTTCTAGTCAATGGTGATTTATAGTGTCCTGTAGTGGGAATAATATCACTTTTACATTAATAAGTGTTTGCCCCAGTGTATCACACCATTCCTCTCCTTCTTTAATGACAGAAGGATCCTCAAATGTCCTCTTTTTTATGCAAAAACATTGTGTAATGGGCGCATCAAACCACTTTTTCTTTTGTCTTGGTTTAAGACAGGGGTGTTAAGGAGGGCCGCAGTGGCTGTAGGTTTTCATTGTAACTTTTTTCCTAATCAGTGACCAGTTTTCACTCCTAATTATCTCCTTTTCCCTTCATTTTAATAGCCTTGTTTTCAAGGATTCAGTCCTCTGAATGTATTCCTTTCTTCATTAAATGACAGCCAAGCAGAAATGAGATGTGAAATGAGCCAACTGATGACCAGCTAAACTGGGATATCAAACTCCAACCAATTTCACTCCAACCAGTTTCTTAATGAGAAGCCGATTCTTGCTGGTAATTAGACGCGTTATTTAATTCTGTGGCTTGTTGCTGCTCTCATTCTGCCACAGCAGACATTTTCAAAACTGTTGATTTTTCTGTTTGTTCTAAGAACATCGTCAACATGTTTTGATGACATGAGAGATCAACCTTACCAAGACCTTCACCTTTCTTTATTTTCAGATATTGTGTGATGGGCACAGGTGAGCTGGTCATGTGGCGGCTTGTTTTGTGTCTCATTATTGTTTGGCTGCTAATTAAAGAAAAAGAGTCAAGTTAATTAAAACTAAGGCAAAAGAAGATAATCAGCAGCAAAAACTGGTCACTAATGAAGAAGATGGTTGGAATGAAAACCTGCAGTCAATGCAGCCCACCAGGACCGGAGTTTGACACTCGTGATTAAAGAGCTATTTTAGGCATGGAAGGCAGTACTCGCTAATTATAGCACTGGACATTTTTGATGTGTTGCAGGTTGAGTAGCACATGCAGGAATGAATTTCACTGTATTGTACATGTGACACAATAATGACTCCATAAACCCTCTAAACTATATAATTGTGCCCTCTAGTGCATGTATTAAATCAACTTCATCTTTTATTAATAGTAATAATAGTTGTAGAAGTGGTCAGCCCTCCTTGGCGCCATGATAAACAAGAACATATTTAATTACATACCTTCATTTTATATTCATATGTGTTGCCCTCCAGGGACTGCGTCCTATCATTGTCTGTGTTATATTAATAAGGTACCCTCTAGTGGACACATTAAACCATCCTCTTTTTTATGCTGATAATCGGCGCCCTCTAGTGCTTTCATCAAAGATACTGCGTCAAGCATTCCATCACTAGAGCAGCACGGCTCTGAGAGCGGAGTTCAATTCATGGTTCAGTCAGTTTGTGTGTGGAGTTTGTTTGCTCCCCCTGTATTTTTATGGGTTTTCTCTGGATACTTTTGTCTTCTCCCAAATCCAAAAGACATGAACATTGACTTAGCTAATTCTGCCTAAATTCTCAATGCTAAACTTTCTAACATGTTCATCGTATACCTAATGATATGGCCAAAGGCACATTATGTAAGACACTTTAGTAATGGCTTAAAGAACCTGCTTGCCTAAGGACAGACTTGTTTCATGAATGAGGAAGGTAGGGTCATTTTTCTTCTTTGATTGGAGGACTTTGCATGCCTTATGGTGTTAAGCAGTTGTATGACAATAAAAATATGTTGTAATCGGCATTGGTGGTACTGTCGTAAAAGTGATGTAACACTGCATTCTAATTTCATTTGCTAATTTAAACACAGCAGAAAATGTTACACTTCAAATTATTGCAATCACACTACTGTAACTGAGTAGAATTTTGTTACTTGGGTTATACAAATATTAATATTACTATAATTAATATTAATATTATTAATATTAATTACACAAACACTTTAAGATTGCTGCCACCCAGTAAGTAGACCAGACTTCATATCCTGGGTCCTCCCTACATGGAGTTTCATGTTCATGTCTGAAATGACTTGGCAAAGCTGAATTGGCCCTAGTGAGTGTTTGGTGTGTGTGTGTCTGTGTACTTGCCCTGTAATGGACTGGCACCCTGACCAGGGTTTGTTTCTGCCTTCTGCTCTCTACTATCTGGCATAGACTCCAGCACTCAGATTGCCTGTAAATGTTATTCCATTTCACATTGGGGTCAAGGGAACTTTCCAATGATAGCACATCAAAAGGTATGGAGTACTATTTATGCCAAATGAAATAAATAAAAGGTCAGTTATGAAATATGCAGCAATTTATAGCATATATATTTAATAAGCAAATGTTTAAGAATGCTTGTATGCCTGCTTATCCATGCAACTATTCAATCAGCCAATCAGGAGGCAGCAATACAATGCATCAAATCATGCAGATACAGGCCAGGAATTTTAGTTAATGTTCACATCAAACACCAGAATGGGGAAAAGTGTGATCTCAGTGATCTCAAACATGGCATGATTGTTGGTGCCAGATGGGCTGATTTGAGTATTTCTGTAACAGATGATCACCTAGGATTTTCATGTACAACAGTCTCTAGGGTTAACTCAGAATAGTGTGAAAAAAAAACATCCAGTGAGCAGCAAATCTGTAGATGAAAACGTCTTGTTGACAAGCTAGGTTAGATGCTGCGTCATGCTGATAGAAAGGCGATGGCAATCCAGATAGCTACTCTGTACAACTGTGGTGAGCAGAAAAGCCTCTCAGCATGCACTGCACATTGAACTTTGAGGCAGATGGGCTACAACAGCTGAAGAATACAGTGGGGTCCACTTCTGACAGCCAAGACCAGAAAGCTGAGGCTGCAGTGGGCACAGGATCACCAAAACTGGACAGCTGAAGACAGAAAAACATAGCCTGGTCTGATGAATCGCAATTTCTTCTGAGGCACACAGATGGTATGGTCGATTGGATTTTACTGAATTTCTCTGGTTATAATAGGCTAGTTATCTTATCTTAAGGATTATGGAGGATGCACGGTGAAATTATAATTGTACTGTCACAATCACTGTAAGCTAATGGGGTGGCTGGAGGGTTAAATACAGAGCTACCTTGAACAATACATGTTTATACTATCATTCAAGGTGTACAGTATATGTTTTTCATTCATGTGAGACAGATTTGATCTCTTTTAAACAAATATAAAATGCAAAAAAAATATTGAAAAGCCAACTAATACAACCCAATAGCTATTTTTTATCTACAGTGTCATTCCTCCAAATGGTATGTTTCCAAGAGTCTTGAAGAAGTATTTGGCAGTGATGATTCCACTCAGAGCATCTTTGAGCATTTGGTATCAGGAGCTGACAAAATTTGTGGAGATCCTGTCCCGTTAAATATTTGACATCTGCATATTTGTTTTTTAGGTTGTACATGTCTGAAAAAATTCATTTTTATTAATTTTACAGATTCAGGATAGATATTGATACACATTCAAATCAGATTTGAATCATTTGTGAAATGATCTTGAACATTCAGACCAAAAAATGAATAAGAGTCAAATAATGGATTTGTGACCCTTCTAACCATAATCTGAATGTAGACTGTACCAACAAACTGAGTTAATAATGACTTAATCTCCCTAGGCAGTAACATTGATGAATTCAGTCAGTATTTGAATGACTGGAGGTTTATTTGCAATGTGCTTGCTTTATAGCATTCTTCATAATCTCTCTAATCTTCCTTGGATTGTTTTGCCCATAATCCAAGTTTCATAGCCATATATCATGGTAGACCCCCAATGATGCTCCAGGCCCACAACATTAGGGTTAGGCAAGGTTAGAAAATGATATGGTATGTAAAATAAGTATATAAGTTTAATATGTCACTGTGCTCTGTACACAAAATATTTTATAAATCCACTCACATGTACAGTCCAGATTTAGCACACAGGGCTCAACATTTAGAACAGCTAGGCAAGCATTAAAAGACAAGAAGGGACAACTACAAAAATCGGCATTGTACTATTTCTGTGTGTTAGAATCAGCATGAAATTGAATCCTCTCTTTGCCTTGTTTGGAATGGCATGATTTACCTAAGTAAGAGCCTGCACATGGAGAAAGAGTATAAAGCCTTGGAACATTGCCCGGCACACCTTTGAAGCTGATGGACGGATGGAAGATGACATCATCCAATCCTGAAAATCCTTCCAGCGCAGCAACGAAAATTGCAGACTCTAAACAAAGGTCTTGTCATGGCTTCCCGTCTGTTAAGGCGGAGTGGTGGCTCTGAGGCTAGGGATCTGCACTGGCAATCGGAAGGTTGCCAAAAGGGACTCTGCTCTGTTGGGCCCTTAAACAAGGCCCTTAACCCGCAATTGCTGAGCACTTTGAGTAGTGAGAAAAGCGCTATATAAATGCAAAGAATTATTATTATTATTATTATGTCACGGAAATCGTCATTAAAGAAAGCTATGTTATTTACTCTTATGTGATTTCTTACCGCCGTATCACTATGGGAGGTATATTGCCTCGTTATAATATATCTATTCAGGTTCAGGTTACTTAAAATGCCACAATTAAAAAAGAACTTATTCCAATCAGGGAGCTAGTGCCCCCTGCTGGATGGAGTATGGTATGGTAAATTAGGATCGACCAACTGTTGTACAGCAAAATCTTTCTAGGAAGCTTGAAAAAAAATGAAAAGAATAAGAAAAGGATGTGTAAATGTTATTAATGTTTATTAATTGCTGAAAGTAAAGAAGAACTACAGGAACTGTTAAACATGGGAGAAGGAAACAGTGAAGACAAGGGACTAACATTGAATTGCAAGAAAATATGGTGTTAACAAAAGACAAAGTAGCACCAGAATGCCAGCAAAAGCATCACCTTTGTTAATTAGGTGGCATGTTAATAGAAGATGGAAGAAGAGATCAGGATATCAAGACGTATACACCAACACATAACAATGTGAAACTACAAGAGAAGCAAAACTTTTATGAAAGAAGCAAATTATGTTATTGTCAGTCCCCAGAGTCAAGCTTGATTGTTAGCTTTTTAATACTTGTGGTACAAACAGGAGTTGCTGATGTCTCAAATTGAGGCCACACTGAGGCTAGTTATCTGTTATCTCGGCAGGATTCTTTCCTGAAGATTTCTCACAGCAATCAGTGAGACACACAGACATCAGCGCACTATGTGTTACCTACGGAAGAGGCAATTGAGTGGCACAAAGGGAAACACAACTGCTATAATGGCCTCCACTGTATTTTCTGAGCAGGCAGGCAATAAACTTAATGAGCAGGAGCTTCCGAGTGGATACTCCACTGGGCATAAACCCTCAGCATTTCTTAGCTCTGGCAGTTTTTTCCCCCAACAGGGCTTGACCGTGTTTATTATCACGCTTTTGATACCTTACTTCACGTTTCCAGGCTGTGAAATTATAAAATCAATCTGACAGACGTTAGCAGCTCCTGCCAGTGTTACTGGAGAATGAGACTTCCTCCTGGTGCCGCAAGAGTGACAGACATTAAGCTTCGTCTAGGCCTTCCGCTTTCTATTTCCATCAAGTGCTGCCTGGGATCTGACCCTGCAGTGTCACTTTAAAGAGGATAATTAGATTCAGGCAGATTTATATGTGGCAATGCAGCTACTACAGAAGACTCTTTTTTTTCTATTGCAGCTGTTGGTTTATGGTGGCATTGTAGTCCAGCCACCTCGCAGAGCTTGCATGCTGGTTTAATAAATTGTTGGGACACTTTTTACATCTTGCCTGAAGAAGGGGCCTGAGTTGCCTCTGAGCTTGCATATTGTAATCTTTTTAGTTAGCCAATAAAAGGTGTCATTTTACTTGACTTCTCAATAAAAAATAAAAAAGTAAGAAAAGGCCAATTAGGTATTATGTGTTCGAAAGAATTACAGACAGTCCCCGAGTTATGTACGAGATAGGGACTGTAGGTTTGTACTACAATTTTTTGTAAGTTTGTAAGTTGAATTTGTATGTAAGTCGGAACAGGTAAATAAATTTAATAAATGCTATTGTTGACCGAGTGTAACCAAGTGGTCTGCCAATGAATGATGGAGTTTCACCTCTCTCTGACCTTTTTATTATTTCTAGTTTATTTTCAATGGTGATGGTTTTTCTCTTCTTTACTGTATCACTGCACTTGCATCAGATTTGTGTTTCAGAGACATTGTTAAAGGGTAAAGACAAAAGATTAAGATGAGCTCTTCTGCACAGCACTGTCCACGCTATCACAGCAGGAAGGCACCAGTCGGCAACACGTCTGATGTACTGACAAAAGACAACTTCCTGCTATGTACGTAACAGTACAAGCTGGCTTGCTATTGAGAATGAATGGAGGCATTGACGGGCGGTTCATCACCAGCCCACCTTACAGTCACCTCCACTACAGTATGCTGCCTGCAGCGTCGCCCACCGAGAACGAACGCGGTGCGGCCAGAGGCGGGTAGTGAATCACCCCCATTCAATAGGCAGACATCCGATGCACACTACAATGCTACCCCTCACTGCCCCATTCACCCTCAATGGCCTCCGTTCAGCCACAACCGGGTCACTGCTTGCAGCATTACCAGCCGCCCACCAAGAATGAACGGGGCAGCCGTGTGTGGTGGGTGGGCAGTGAAACCACTTGCCGCCGGGAGCCACCTGAGGGACACTATACTGCGCCGGCAGCGAAATCGCCCCCCTCCAGCCTCCATCCAGCCACCGCTTGCAGCGTTCCCAGGCTGAAGACGATGGAGCGGCAGTTACTGAGGCACATGTGTCGCAGCTGCGGCCCGTTCATAAGTCATAGGTCGGATATTTGTAACCTGGGGAACTACCTGTATTTATGAATGCTTTGAAATCTTCAGTTTTTATTTTTTTTTTTTTGTCCAGTGCCTCCTGACTCACCAGTATGAGAAAACCTCCTCAAATGATATACTATTTGACTTGTCCTGATGTCTAGTTATGCAAGATGTCAAGCTTTTTGTGGTTCCCCCTTTAATTTTTATCCTGTGTCAGAGAAAATACAGACAATTGTGAAGTGTTGGGTCACCTAAAGAAAAGCCCTGTATCATTGAAAGAAAATGCGAATTATAACCACGAGTCACAAAAATGACTGCTCCAAGATGGCGGCACTTCTGGTCATAAGGACTTCTGGCAGGAAGAGGTGGGTTCAGGTAGGCAGACACCGAAAATAACATCAGGGGTGATAAAGCCATAGACATATATAGGTAGACGCTGCATTCACTGTGTTGCCCAGTCGACACGATACGTCAGCGCATCCGCCCTATTGTGAGTGGCAAAAGTGCCATTTAAACTAATACAGGTAGACGTGGAAACCGGTTTTCTGATGAAATAACAATAATGTTTAAAACAGTATCCTTTACGTACAACAGATTTTGGTGAACCGTTTAAATGCAATTATTTATATCCATTTATACACTAATAATGTCAATTATTACAGAATAATAATAATAGTAATAATAATAATTATTATTATTATTATATTATTATTATTATTATTATTATTATTAAATAATTCCTCCCATATAAGTAATATTTCACTGACTGCCTTCTTCCATCTCAGAAACATTTCTAGACTTCGTCCTGTTCTTACGCAACACACTACTGAAGTATTGGTTAATGCCCGAGTCACCTCACGTATAGATTACTGTAATGCTGTTCTATCTGGCATCCCACAAAAACGTATCCATCGCTTACAACTTCTTCAAAATTCTGCTGTGAGGATAATAACCTCCTGTTCTAAATCCACTGAACATATTACACCTACCCTCTCTCAACTTCAATGGCTTCCTGTTATCTACAGAATACAATTTAAAATACCGCTCTGAACATTTAAAGCTCTCCACAACCTCGCTGATCTCCTACAGACTTGCACTCCTCATCTGAAGCTCGACTTTCTGTACCACGCATCAAACTCAGTGCTATGGGAGCTGGAGCGTCTCTCCTAGTGCTCCTCAACTCGGGAATTCTCTTTCCTCTCATATACAGTATGTCAGCTCGATTCAATAACACATTTCAAAACTACCTTCAAAACTTATCTTTCAAACTGACATACCAATTGGGAATTTTGCACTGTTACTGTTTGTTTGCTAATTATTGCTTTTTGCTTTATCATTCTCTTTTTTTAATTTTACTAATGTTTTTTTAATTTTATTGTAAGGTGACCTAAGAAAGGTGCCTATTAAATAAAATGTATTATTATTATTATATTATTATTATTAATTATTGAGACGAAAACTGACCAATGTCTGAAAGTCAAAATCGTAAGACTGCAATTGGCAGTCCGGTCTTTCTTTTAACAGTGAAGTGATCCACTCAATGAAAAAAATAAGCAATTTTATTGTAAACAAATTGGCTTAATAATTTCTGAAAACATTCCACTCATTCCTCTCTCAGTCTCTCTTTTTCTCACACACACACACACACACACACATAATGTAGTTAATTAAATATATACAGGATAGGATCTAAAATCCTTGAAACAGAACTATCTTACATAGATTTTTCCGTGTGTTGCCACTCTGTAATTTGAGAGTATTCTGTCTAGCAATATGGTGGAGCCTTAGTTTGTGGAAGATAGACACAACTAAAGACATGAGCATAAAATGATGGTTGTTAATTTCAAATTGTGTTTCCTCAATGTGCTCCTTGAGCAAAAACACGTCATCTGAACCCATCTCAGCCCAAAGGAAACTGATTGATTAAAGATATACTGACAGCTTGCCCTAATGTCGACTGTCAGATAACATGCTCAGCTACTTTGACCACCTTGACTGTATCCTCAGAAGGAATCATCAAACCTCCTTTGTTTTTTAATGTGAGCAAGTGGTAGCTTTGATCATATGATGCCGGTACAGCATCTGTTACCAAACTAGCACGATACACGTCACAGGACAGCTTTCTCAAAATCCCTTCTAAGGGCTACCTCCCATTGCTTCCTGAGGTGGATTTCTTTGGGAAACCATAAAAGTTTGAGAAATGTTAACAGCTAACAACAATCTACATAGTTAGTGACTAAATACGTTTAGCCAAAATGTTGTTTGGAGGCTCACTTGAGCACATAAATGCATAGCTTTGCTAGTTAGCTGGTGTAGCTAAAGTTAAGATTATAAAACAGTATTTTATAATGTCCAAATATAACCAAAACAATTGTCTTACCTATGAAATGTAAACCCCGTGATCTGGTTTGGAGCGTACAGTGGTTTGTACAATCCCAAACAGCACATGCATGAGGCATCTTTATCCATCACTTCACTCCACAACAGTGCCACTCGCAATATGGCGGCGACGTTGATGTACGAAACTGCTGGTCATGCTGCGTCTAGTAATTCTATGTCTATGGATAAAGCTATCAGTCTTCCTGTCTGCAGAAGGAGGAAGAGGTAAGGTGTTAGTAAACAGTGCCATCCTGTGTTCCGGTAAGAAATTACCATCACCTAAGCCTTTAAGTTGTCCCCAATGCGCACACGCCTTACACCTTCAAAATTACTCCTTATCACAAAACCTAAAAAAAATGGGGATTGGTAAAATAGACATGTGGAGTGCCATTGCATGCTATTCTAAGTGTGTTGATTGCAAATATGATGATATTTTTGATATTTGATTCTTTACTGGTGGTCCTAGGCTTCTAAGAGTCACTCCCATAAGGTTACAAATGGCAAATTTCAATCATAAGCATGTAGCTTATTGTTTTAGACTTTCAAGTTCAGTGGTTACGAATATTAAATTATGAACTTTTACTAGGGATCTAGCCCAGTACAGAACTCTAACAGATGGTAAGCATTGCAAATTTGTATTACAACTGAGAATATTTTAGGCTTTAAACATTTAAATTGAAACAAACTTTTTAATACTTCAAATACGTGATGCAACTACTCTTGTTTATCAAGTACTTTTACCACAAAAGTCATTACGTTTCTTATGAACACCTCGAATTAGAGTGGCATACAGTAATTCAGACTTTTTTTACTCTGTGAATACATCAGTCATCCTAAAGTATCATCGAGATGTCTTCTGAAAGCTACCATGTGGGTGTGTGGGCTCATTATAACCTTGTCTGCAGGGTCAAGCTCTGGATTCTCCAGGCCCTAACTAAAGTAAAGCAAAGAACTTCATGTTGATTTTTGGATTCTTCTATTAGTAGCAGAGGGATAATAAAGACTGAGTGATTGACTGAAGGGCAGTATGGTGGAATAATGGTTAGCACACTTGATGGTGGTAGACACATGTGCATATGGACTTTGAATCAGGCTGCATTACTACTTTGATATGCAAAATGGTGCTGTCTGTACCATCTTCTCCTTTTTTGTCCATAAACATAAGGATGCCCGACAAGATAACTAATGTCATTTCTTCCTCTGTCCTCAGAATTCTTCCTCTTCTAGTACAACTGATAGATACAATTTGGCATTTAGTCTTATACTTGTAACTTTCATTATTTTTGGTTTCTTTTTGGCCAGTCAGCCACATATAGAATTGGGTTTGCTATAAGGTGATTCAAGTCTTTATCTTGCCTTGTGATCCTCTGTTGCATTGCTTTAATTGATCCCTGGGTCATCTTCGGACGAACGAGCCTCTCAAGATTCATTATGAGTTGGCTTAATCTTGTGGAACCTAAGCTTAATACACAAGCACTCTCACACAGAAAGACCCACACATAAACACTAATTACGAGAGATGCCTTCTCAGCCTATCACTCATCAGTACTCCACATGGCACAGAAGTTTAAATATTTTCATTATTTTTTCCTTCTGCCACCATGCTGTTTTGTTTTGCCTGTGGATACTGTTGTGTTTTCTTGTTTCCATGATGTGTTGTTTGGTTGCTGGGAATTGTAACAAAGTGGGTTCTGGCTCCACACTCCAATTGCTGTACAGGAAGCTCTGAACCCAACACCGTCAGTAATGTCACCAATGAGCTAGTCAGTGTAGGCAATAACTGAGCAAGGGGATGGTACAACGTGCAAAAGTGCTTTTATTTAAATTAATTCAAAACAGAGTGTTCAATAAATAAAGTGCAGTGCCAAAGTTCTTCAATAAATAAATAATCCATTAAAAGAAAACGTGGAGGTAAAACCATTAGAAAAATTAATCCTTTAAAACCAAAGGTTAAAACGATCATGAAGCAGTCTTTAAAAACAAGCCCGGTGCCTTCTTTTAAAACTAGCGTCTAGCGTTGGTGTCTCACCTGCTTCTCCCGGTTGGGCTTTGCAACAGGTGAGACGCTCTCAATGCAGCTGACCTTATTGCCTACTTCTGCTCCTGGTGTCAGTTGCCTCACCGATCCTTGGCTCCGGACAGCGACTTGTGAATCCCTTAACGGCCAAGGCTCTCACGTTAGGGACACCGCGTCCCAAGTCCCGACCCCGCTACCTCCTGTGGAGAGTCCTGCGCCTTCCCGGTCACTCCCGCCCTACGAAACAAACTTCTGCGGGGGAGACCACAACCACTTCTCCCGGGTGTTGGCCAAACAGCCAGGCTGCCTTCAGCTGCCTGCGAGCGCTCGCCCGCTTCCTACTGCACCGAGTTGCTCGCCTGCTTCCTGCCCCAAACCTCCGTTTCTTTCTCTTTCTGATCTCGTTCTCTCTTTTTCTTCCCCTTAACCGACTCGCGCTTCTTTTTTATAATGCGAGGGGCCATAGCAGCTGTAACAAATTTGCCACGGGAATAATCACGGATGTGGGCAGTTCCTCACCTGTGCACTCGGTGAGAAACGCCCACACTTGACCGCAGATCACCCCGCGGCATGCCACAACCACTACGCCCCCTCACGAACCACCTCGAGTGCGGTGATTATTTATTAAAAGAAATGGCCTTTGCTCAGCGAGCTGTGGACCCGCTATACCACAGGAATGAAGTCCAAGCAGTTGCATTATGTGACATCACCAACCTAATGGTTTATAAGATGGCAAGAGGAGAACGCGCACATACACATTTTTGGATATTTTAAAGGAGGTTATCAGGTAATTTTGTGTATATCTGCATTAGTGATTCCTTTTTGACTTTGAATCTGGTCAGCTTTCTGTTTTTGACATTAAGTTACTTTGGGATTTATTTTGTTATTTTTCCAATTAATTATTTTTCTTTGTCAGTTTTGATTGATAATAATAATTCTTTGCATTTATATAGCACTTTTTCACTACTCAAAGCACTCAGCAATTGCAGTTTAAGGGCCTTGCTCAAAGGGCCCAACAGAGCAGAGTCCCTTTATTGGTGTTTACGGGATTCGAACCGGCAACCTTCCGATTGTCAGTACAGATCCCTAAATTAGAGCTCATCTCCTGATCCTTTTTTATTTGCCAGCATTTTTTGTAGCAGAGAATTGCAGGTTTAAAAAAGTGGTTTTGGTTTTTCTATGTTGTGGTCAAACTGAACTGCTAGCTCTTTGGTTTGGCATTCTATTGTTATTTTTGTTTTATTCTGTGGCTGATGGGTGTCCCCTAGATACTGGAGGCCACTGCACCTTTTATTGCTACCAATACAGGTGTGTTACTTCTTCTCATACTGTCCCACACTGCATCTCTGACTCATCATTGGCTATCAACAACAGGGGCTCTTTCAAGGGCTTGATGTGGTGATAAGCGTCACAGCATTTCTTTTCTTATCTTTTACCTCTCTAAACTCATTAGTGCCTACATAAAAAAGTTAAAAGATAGTAACACAGCTGTAATGAACATATATATACTCAGCAAAAAAAGAAACGTTCCTTTTTCCAGGACTGTGTATTTCAACAATAATGTTTTAACAATCCAAATAACTTTACAGATCTTCATTGTAAAGGGTTTAAACAATGTTTTCCATGCATGTTCAATTATCCATAATCAATTAATTAACATGCACCTGTGGAATGGTCGTTAAGACCTTAACAGCTTACAGAAAGTAGGCATTTAAGGTCACAGTTCTAAAAACGCAGGACACTAAAGAGACTTGTCTACCGACTGTGAAAAACACCCAAAGAAAGATGCCCAGGGTCCCTGCTCATCTGCGTGAACGTGCATTAGGCATGCTGCAGGGAGGCATGAGGACTGCTGATGTGGCTAGGGCAATAAATTGCCATGTCCGCACTGTGAGACGCCTAAGACAGCGCTACAGGGAGACAGGAAGGACAGCTGATCATCCTCGCAGTGGAAGAGCCCGGATCTCAATCCCATTGAGCACGTCTGGGACCTGTTGGATCGCAGGGTGAGGGCTAGGGCCATTCCCCCCAGAAATGTCCAGGAACTTGCAGGTGCCTTGGTGGAAGAGTTGGGTAACATCTCACAGCAAGAACTGACAAATCTGGTCCAGTCCATGAGGAGGAGATGCACTGCAGTACTTCAAGCAGCTGGTGGCCACACCAGATACTGACTGGTACTTTTGATTTTGAGCCTCCCTTCATTCAGGGACACATTGTGAAACATTTTTAGTTTATGTCTTACGGTGTTGACTCTTTTAGTGTTCATACAAATATTTACACATTAAGTTTACTGAAAGTAAAAACAGTTGAAAGTCAGAGGACGTTTCTTTTTTTGCTGAGTATAGATGTAGAGAAATCCTAAATAAAAAATGCACATTTTGTAAGAGTGATTTTCACAAACACTGCACTTTAAAACGCACGTATAAAAATACTGACACTTTACTGCATTCAGGGTCGCTAGTGACCCAATATGTTTCAGGTAAATAAATGATCATAATAAAATAATTTTTAAAATATTTTGCCATATTGTTTGCTAGTGAATTATTGAAGATGAAAGGAATGAATGAAGCATACCTAGGGAACTGCATCAACATTATCATACAACCATGTGAGAACTACAGTATAAACATAACGTCACGGATCACTAGTGACCCAAGGTATGTAAACAAGGCTTAACAAGTTTCTAACCGTGTCCCCATGTTCTTGTTGCAGAAATAATTTTAAAGTAACAACTGGGATCTACTGTACTAATTCCATTCATAATCTGAAATACTTTGGTCATGACAACTGTTAACCATCTCGTGCGAAAGTGATGGTTTCAACTGTTTCAAACTCTCCTTATAGCTCATACCTCTCAGTTCTGAATCCTCTTTGTCTCTCTTCTGTGGACTTTCTCTGGCACCGCTATGTCTTTTTTGTAACCCGGATCCCAAAAATGCACAAAGTACTCCACGTGAGGCCTTGCACTCTACATCTTGTAATAAACTACCCAACATCCTATCAACCTTCTCAATGGCTTCAGTTCACTATCTGAATATTAATAGTGACCAATCCACAATGACTCCTTGGTGCTTTGAAGTTTCAAACCTTCAAATCTAACATTTGTATTTCCTACATTTAAGACTATGGCTTGTGTTGCACTATTGGTTCTCTGTTCTGGTTTGAGAGTGTACTAAGTAGAGTCTGTACTCTTTGATTACAGTTTTTCATGATCACTTTGATGTAATTCACAAATCTGAAACGTCTTTCTCTTCATTCTTAATGCAGCTGTGAAATCAGTTCTGCATTTTCCTACACATAACACATATTAGTACACACAGCCATTGTGTCTACAATATTTCACTACTAAAGATGTTTTGCTATTGTGTTGACACTTTTCTAATCTAACTCTGACCACTCATGAAAGAAGTTACACATTCATCAGTCAGACCTCTCACGCTCCTTGATGCTGTGCTGCACTGCATTAGAGTTTTCAATCAAATCACTTTAAACTTTCTTCAGTTATGTGTGAAAAAGCAATGCCAGTTACCCACTATCAGTGGTCATAGTAAAAATGCCCTACAATTGAGAATAAATGTAATTCCCAGCTCCCAGAACAGGTTCAGTTGAAACACATGGAAACACATGTTCTCGATATTACATAATAGGTGCATGTCATGGCACTACAGTAAATTACACACAGGCATACTGTACTTGGATGCGCAGGTTTCACCTGGTGCATAGTGTTGAAAATGGAGTAAGAAACAGGTTTCATGCAGGTTTGCTGCTAGTGTTGAACATGGGGTATTTCACAACACAGGAGCCACTGGGCCCTGCAACACAGAGTGGCTCCTTCACTTCGTAGAGGGGCTACACAGTGCCCATGTTCTAGAGAACGAAAGACATACTCAATTAGAGACAGAGGATGATTAGGGGAGCAGAATGACTAGGCCAAGGTGGACAATTTAATCAGGACATCAGAACACATTCTACTTTTTATGAAGAATGCACAGGGAACTTTTATGACCACCGACAATCAGGACTTCAGTTTTATGTTTCTTCCAAGGGACAGTGCCATATTTGGAGCACAGTGTCCCCATCACTGCACTGGGACCTTGCGATCCACGTTCAGACCACAGGGTAAGTGCCCCCCGCTGACCTCGCCAACACTTCTTCCAACAGCCACCCAGGCTTTGTTGGTTGCTCTCCTATTCAAGTACTGGCTGGGCCTGAGCATATTTAGCTTCAGGTGGATGACCTTTTCGTAATCGTGTACCAGCATTTTGCAGACATTTAAAACTGCACTCACTTGATGAGATTTTTATCACTTTTCAGCCTGTTGAAAATGATTATTTTGAAGAAATATTAACCATCTTTAGTAATTAAAACTGGGGTATCAACACAGGCTGTTTACTTTGTTTCCTCTTTAAGTTGTGACATAATGTGGTGTGGGAATTTTAAAGTTACTATATAAGCATTGTGCTGGAAGTGTGTGTTGCCAAGCTGGTGAAGCAGTGATGTGTCATTAACTCTTTCCATATTTTGAACCAGGTTGAGTTGGAAATATTAATTATCTGTCACTTTTTATTCATCTATTTGCAGCTCTTTTTAACCTGATACCTGTGGGACTGAGAGTGGTGGCCATTCAAGGTACAAAGACGGGCCTCTATATTGCCATGAACTGTGATGGATACCTCTACACATCAGTGAGTATGGTGCAAACAGCACATATACAAACATGTGAGACTAATCTTTGAAAATAAAGGCACTTGGCTGGTGAAGTGAAGTAGCTAATTAACTTGGATGAACTTGTGGGAGAGAATTTGAATGAAATACAGAAAGATCAATATGAACTAAACAGCACACGGGCCCTCGCTTCATGAATGGATAATGTGATCAAGAGATTTAGCTCAACGATATCAGCACTGATTAGTTACAAGGGTGAGGAGGTGGCAGCTTTTATTAGTCTGAATAAAGTACTGGGGGTGGATATTTATTATGGACCTTTACACATGCTTTCTTTTACAGGATATTGTTTAAAAATGCCTATTCCTTTTTCTTGTTATTTGCCTTCATATGAAAAACAGCACAAAAAGCAAAATCGGTTTTAAAAGACACATTTAATACTCTATAAGCATTGTAAGCTCGTAAGAAATTTCACAAAGTTACTGGGAAAACTAAACACAGCTTTCTTCCTCACAGCTCCAGGGTCCTGTGCTCATATTCTGGGGTGGTTGCTTTCTTTCTGAACTTTGTTTAGTTTTCACTGTGCCTACATATGCTTTTCACTGGGTATTGTAGTTTTCCCCTGGCATTCCAAATTTTGACAGTTATGTTGACTGGTAAGTAGTGAATTCAATCTGCCCTGGGATGGACTGGAATCTCAAAAATTATACATTTTTTATACCGTATGTTACTCATCCAATGTAGTTTGTAGTGATTTCATTAAACAATCTTGTTAAAAACTGCACTGCCATCTCTCCTAAACACTTCCACGTTTCCATAGGTATGTCATCTGGACCAACGGCCTTTCCATTCTTCATCCTCTTCATAGCTGTCCTTACTTCCTCCTTGCTAATCCGTTACACTTCCTGATTCACTATCTCCACATCATCCAACCTCTTCTCTCTCTCATTCTCTTCATTCATCAGCCTGTCAAAGTACTCTTTCCATCTGCTCAACACACTCTCCTCACTTTTGAGTATGTTTCCATCTTAATCTTTTATCACCCTAACTTGCTGCACATCTTTCCCAGCTCGGTCCCTCTGTCTATCCAATCGGTCCTTTTCTCCCACCTTATTGTCCAACCTCTCATACAACTCATCATGCACCTTTTCTTTAGCCTTCGCCACCTCTCTCTTCACCTTGCTCCTTATCTTCTTGTACTCTTGTCTACTTTCTGCATCTCTCTGATTATCCCACTTCTTCTTCACCAGCCTCTTCCTCTGTATATTCTCCTGTACATCCCCATTCCATCACCAGGTTTCCTTTTCCTCCTACCTCTGTCCAGATGTCACACAAGCACCCATCTTGCTGTCATCCTTACTGCTTCTGCTGTAATTGCCTAACTGTCTGGTAACTCTTCACTCCCACCCAGCGCCTTTTGTACCTCCTCCCTAAACTCAGTCTTGCAGTCTTCCTTTTTCAACTTCCACCATTTGATTATTGCCTCTGCCCTCACTCTCCTTCTCTTCTTGAACTCCCTCGTCATTCTACAGACCACCATCCTATGCTGCCTAACTACACTTTCCCCTGCCACAACTTCTACAGTCTACAGTCTCCTTCAGATTGACCCTCCTTCATAGGATATAATTTACCTGTGTGCACTTTTGTACTTCACCCTATGTTTTTATGTCTTCTTAAAATACGTATTAACCACAGCCATACCCATCCTTTCTGCAAAATTCATTACCAATGGCCTTCTTCATTGTTCTCCTTGACACCATACCTACCCATCACCTCCTCATCCCCTCTGTTACATTCACCAACATGTCCATTGAAATCTGCTCCTATCACCACTCTCTGTCCCTTGGGTACACTGTACATCACTTCATCCAACTCACTCCAGAAAACTTCTTTCTCATCCATCGCACACCCAACATGCGGGGCATATTCACTAACAACATTCATCATCAGCACCTTCCAATTTCCAGCTTCATAATCATCACTCCATCTGACACTCTTTTCATCTCCAAAACACTCTTGACATACTGTTCCTTCAGAATAACCCCTACCCTATTTCTCCTCCCATCCACACCATGATAGAACAATTTGAATCCACCTCCGATCCACCTGGCCTTACTCCCCTTCCATTTAGTCTCTTGCATGCACAATATATCAACCTCCCTTTGCTCCATCATATCAGCTAACTCTCTCCCCTTACCAGTCATACTACCCTCAGGTCCGCTCTCTTTACCTTCCTACTCTCCTCTTGCCTCCGGACATATTTTCCCCCGTCTTCTTCGGCCAACAGTAGCCTAATTTCTGCAAGCACCCTGTTGGCTAACAGTACTGGTGGTGGCCATTGTCAACCTGGGCCTCACCCGATTCAGTATGGAACTCTGTATTGTTGTCCGTATATTGATCCGGCAAATTTTACACCCAATACCCTTCTTGACGTAACCCTCCCTATTTATCTGGGCTTGGGTCTGGCATGAAGAAACTCACTGGATTGTGCATCCCCTATGGCTGGGCTAACCACCCACAAAACACATGGGACATAATCTAGGCTGCTTCCAATTATAAATAAACACAAAGAAAAATATCTATAATAAACAAAACAAACATAAATACATACTGTATGCATGATATGAAATTAGACAAAACAGACTAGAAACACGATTTTGAACCCCAGCCATGGGTGAAATGTTGACTGAAACATAACAATTTTGTATTGGAGTGTGCATGTAAGTACACTCACTTTCAACTCCCCAAAGTTTTAAGAATGCTTTTAATGATAAGAAAGCTTCTGTTAAGTGATACTTTGGAAGTGTTAGTTGTAGTTGGTGGGGTTGAGAGCATTAGAACATTATAGACGAGAACAGGCCATTAAGTCAAACAAAGGTCGCCAGTCCTATTCACAATTCTTCTAAAATAACATCAAGTCATTCATCTATCTACATCTAAGTAGTTAATCAAGAAAGCTTTGTTATAACTCTCTACAGGACATCCTACAGTATGAGCCATCCCCCAGGTTGGCCATAAACTGGGCAGCTAGCCTGAAATGAATGGGCAACTCTAGACTGATGGAATGGTGTGCTATTCAGTTATGAGTCTTGAAAAACAAAGAGCTGGTATTAAGCAGGACTGGAGGACTAAGGAGTGGCTGATGAGGTCATTTAAACAGAAGGGTTACTCTGTAACACAACGCCCCCGTACCCCATGATGTGTGAAAGGAAATGGTACACTATCTGTGCCTCTCTCTCGACCGTTTCCATGTCCATGAAGTAAGCTAAGTCATTGTTCATTCCATTCAAGGCTATTCTGAACAAGGCCTGGACCAAAGACCAATCAAACAAAGAGCTACAATGGAGTTTAAGCATGGTGAACTGATTATCACCCAGGTCCTATCATTATTATTTTGCCAACACTCATTTGAACACGGCTTATTATTTTTGGGCCCGTTAGTGATAATACATAAACAAATGTGCAACTTAACTCCTGCCTGTTCTTCTACTATGTCTAACTGCCTGGTGTGTCGTAAAAGGATGTAAAAAGAAAGGGAAATCACTGAAACACAGTACCTAATGGTGTGGTTAAGTATATGGGATTCAATAGATTTTGTTAAGGTGTAAATAATAAAAAAATTATAAATGGGAAAATAGGGTCACAGACGGCATAATGGCACAGTAGTAGCGCTGCTGCCTCGCAGTTAGGAGACCTGGGTTCGCTTCCTGTGTCCTCCCTGTGTGGAGATTGCATGTTCTTCCCGTGTCTGCGTGGATTTCCTCCCACAGTCCAAAGACATGCAGGTTAGGTGCATTGGCGATCCTAAATTGTCCCTAGTGTGTGCTTGGTGTGTGAGTGTGTGTGCCCTGCAGTGGTCTGGCACCCTGCCCAGGATTTTTTTCCGGCCTTGCGCTCTGTGTTGGCTGGGATTGGCTCCAGCAGACCCCCGTGACCCTGTGTTAGGATATAATGGGTTGGAAAATGACTGACTGAAATAGGGTCACACTAGGACCCTAACTCAACAAAAACAGCAGGGTAACTGAGCCCCTCACTATCGTTTGGAGTCAGTAATCTTACAATTCAAGTTGTGACAGAAGGCAGGAATGGGCTGGCGTCCTGACCAAGATGGTGCATTATCCCTTACCTGACTGTACTGATTGGCTGAGGAGAAAAGCAAGCTGTTCTCTGCCTTTGCCAGGAGGTTGTAAGGAGGTGCCAGCCTCAGAGTAAATAAGCTGGCATCCCAGTAGGAATAGACTGACGATCCTTACCTGGCCAAGAGGCCAGTGTATCAGAGGGAAATGGTGAGACCACCTGTTTGGGCTACTTACTTGCCTGAAATGAGAAATGGCAGCAGCACTGGGATATGGCACTCATACGGATACCTGCAGGGTATGCTTGGAATTGTAGTCCCGTGGGGCAGCCCTCTCTGTTTCCCTGGGTACCACGAGGGGGTGCTGCCGGGATTTGGTGGGGAGTTTATGCCTGAGCTGAAAGTTCTTCTTATGGACAATACACTGGCACTGGAAGTGCTCTCAGGTCTTCTATTAAAGGAGCTGATCTGCTTCACCCAAGTGAGCTGGAGTTGGGTGGAAGTAAAGAAAGCTCAAATGAGGGGACTGGAGGAAGAGAAGAGAAGAGAGAATTGTGATTGTGCAAGCCTTTTGGAGGTATTGCTGAAATAAACCATGTACTTGCACCTGGGACTTGTGTTTGTAGAGTTGGGTCTGGGGTTTGGAGTGCTGCAATGCCCCCTACAGGTCACAAGTCTATTAGCTATTAGGTCACACTGACTAAATGTCATTTCATGCCTCTGTCACATAATTTGTTCCTTTCATTTGCTCATTTTAGAAGCTCAAATTCCTCACCCTAGTGTCCTAATAATTTGGATGAAGACAACAGCCTAAGTTGAAATCTGACTGACTCTAGCACAGAGTCATCCAGGAGTAGGCCATGTAAACTGTAACTCACCTCAGTTACCACATTAATTACAGTTTCTGAGGAAAATGGCTAAGATGGCCTGCATGATTAACTCTCAGAGCATGGCAGGATAGGAATTCTGACAACGACGTCCATAATGCAAAGGCAGGGCAACAGTCAGTCAACCTGCAGGCAGTTTTTGTTAATGAGGCAAAAAGTGAGAAAAGCAGTAATTTCTCATTGTGTAACTAACCATTCATTAATTTATTCACAAATGGATTTTTATAATTTGACATTCATAATTTAATTTCCTTTGCATTTTAATTCTGAATATGTAATGTATGCATTTCATTAAGATAATGTTTTTGTGTACATATTTCATTTTAGTTTGTGCCTTTTTCATGTCCTTCACTTGATTTCCAAAGCTTTGGCAGAGTTGCTTCTATGTTGTGTCATAAAAAGCACCTTGAAATGGAAAAACTGAAAGAATTTGGAGCTGAACAGATGGATGACTGGTAATTATTCTAAAAATGCAAACTGCTTCTTGTCATAAACTCAGCAGAACCAAGTTGCTCCATAGCCCTCACTCTTAGAGTGTCGTCCTATCAGGGGTTCTGCACATGGCCATAAATCAGTCAAGGAAAAAAAGCAACAGGACTGACCTATTTTCAAGTTACTCAGTGAAACAACTACAATGAAGGATCTGCAACAGGGCAAAAAAACAGCAGGGGGCTTGGATGACTGTCTGGGGCACCTCAGCAGAGCAGTAGTAGCAGAGAACTTTTGTTTAAGACTTGGAAAAACAAAGACATATTTTCCTGTCAATGAACCTCAACAGAATTAGTTTGTGTTTTTTCAACAGTTGTGTATGACAGTTGTGGCAAAAGCGCTCTGATGGTGTCGACCCGACACACAATGACAATTTAGGCACAGGTAAAAATGAAACAAAAAGATTTTATTATCTTCATTTGTGGGGCACGTCTTCCCCGTGTCCCACAGGCCCTACACAGTCCCCAAAACACAGAAAAGAAAAACATCAACACACACTCTTCTTCCTCCACTCCTCTCAGGCAGCTTTGTCCTCCTCCTCCTGACTCTGACGTCTCGAGTAGTGGCTGCAGGCTCCTCTTACAGCCCACCCGGAAGTGCTGCAGGTGGTAACCTAATTCAGGCTGCACTTCTGGGTGTGGCTGCAGCCTACATGGGCTCAGGAAGCTGTGCAACTCATCCTGGCGGAGGACACAGAGTCCAACAGGTATGAGCTCCGGTGTTCCAGAATTGTGGCCCCGATGCAACCCAGGTGGCTGCCACCAAGTGTTCCAGGGGAAGAAATAAGCCTCCCAGGGTTGCTCCCCTGGATTCAGTGCAAAAGGGGCATCCCCGCCCGGACGTGGGTCCCGGGTGTCTGCCACACAGCATATATCATATTTTGGAATTTTTTTGCTATATATACATATATATATATACAGTACATTTATATATATAATCCAACATCTGTCTGTCCACTTTTCATGAGAGAACTACTTAATGTATTTAGATCTTTTTTTCTATAATTTGCTTGAATATTCCGGTTCATTTTGCAACTTCTATCATCACGCTAAGTATCATAGTTTGCTTTCAGGAGTAATTTATTCACGCTAATCCAAGACAGAGACTTCAGGCCGAGGGGAGGGGAAAGCATGACGTCAGGAATAGAGAGCTGGGCGAGGCCTTCCTCTTCACATGCCAGCCTCCATTCGAAATAAATATATATACTGTATGTATTTATATATATGTATATGTTGTAATGGATGGCCGGCCATTTATCCCGGCCAATACCCCCAAGCCGCCAGGTGGAGCCCTCCTTGCAGCGTGGAGGTCCCCAGAAGACCAGCAGGGCATCATGGACATTGGAGTTTTTATGCAAAGCCCTGCTGGATGCCGTGGGGGCCACAGGAGGGAGCTGCAGGGAGGACCGAGAGCTTCTTCGTGCCCTGTGACCCGGAGGTTCGTCACAGGAAGAGCGACGGACTTCCGGGTTGAAGAAAAGAGCTTTTACCTGACCCGGAAGTGATTGAGGATCACATGGACTGGGGATTGAGAACACTTCCGGGTCAGGGATTATAAAAGGACTATGGGAACTCCCAGACAACGAGCTGAGCTGGGTGGAAGGGTGGCAACGCGTCTGGGAGCTGGAGGATTGTTTATTATTGAGTATTTGTGAGTTTAATGAGAATTGTGGTGGAGAGTGTGCTTTGTGCACTGTGGCAAGAAAATAAAGTCAACATTTGGACTTTTACCTGGTGTCTGGAGTCGTGGACAGGGGTTCAAGGGAGCGAGAGCGCCCCTTATCGTTCACAATGTATATATACAGTATATATTCACAAAGGGAGAAAATGAATCACGTATCTTAAAATAGTGGTGTCTGTTTCTGACAGTTTGGTCAGAAACATGAACACTAGTAGACAGATGAATGTCATTTTGTGGGGCTCTTCCTTTTCCTCCTCACACAAAGGACCAGATATCATTCCTGCTGCTGGGCTGATGCCTTTTTAAAGCCCTGTCCAGTTCTCCTTGTGTAACGGCATTCACCATATCAATGCGAGCATGTGTGCACAAAGTTGAAGGTCAACCAGATTGAGCTTTACCAGTTATACTTGTTATTCCCACTTTAAATCTTTCGAGCTATTCTTAAACTTTTCATTGAGTTATGCTGTTTTCACTTCCGTACTGAGCTGACATTGTGACATCCTTCAGTGAATTTCAGCAGGTTTGCCTCCCTCCACCTAAAGAAATGATAGATAGATAGATAGATAGATAGATAGATAGATAGATAGATAGATAGATAGATAGATAGATAGATAGATAGATAGATAGATAGATAGATAGATAGATAGATAGATGATATTTATTTGACTCCAAAAGGAAATGTATGTACCAGTAGCAAAGGATTATATATATAAGTTAGATACAAACATTTAAGTACACACTATACAAATAACATTAAGTACACTGGGGTTGTAATCTAACTTTCTAAAACAGGTAATGTAGATGGTGCGTACAATAATGCCAGTGCAATGGAAATTGTGCAGATAATATTACTGCCATGACTTTTGCTGATAGGGTAACATGTTTAAAGTGACACATTTTGCATAAAGGTCATACAGTAATGTGTAAATAGTGAGACAGCAGATGTAGTGCATAGCTAATACAGATAATATAGCTAATGAGCAGAGAAGGAGCATCAGGTCCAGATCTCAACCACCCCTTGCCCAATTTGAGAAGAGTTAAAGAGGTTACTGGCTCTGGGGACAAAAGATCTTTTGTATCTGTCCATATGCATTCTGTGATAGCAGCCTACCACTTAACAAACTCCTCTACTTAATTATGGTGGTGTATAGTGGATCATGTTCATTGTCCATTATAGATAGCAGCTCGCACAGAGGTTCCTTGTCTCTGTCACTGTCACCAGAGCATCCATTTCCATGCCAACCACAGATCCTGCTCAGCTGATCAGCTTGTCAATACAATTGACATCTTTTTCAAGCTACACCCCTGTAGCACATCACAGCATAGAAGAGAGTACTGGCAACTATGAACTAATAGAAAATTTGCAGGGAGATTCTTAGATATGCTAAATGAGCCTAGCCTTTTCAGAAAAGAGCAGACTTTGCCCCTTCCTGAACCGAGCCTTTGTGTTCTCTAACCAGTCCAGCCTCTCATCCACCTGCACTCCAAGGTATTTAGAGGTCTTGATCCACTCCACATCAATCCGTTCAATGGAAACAGATCTCAGTGGTAGCCTAGTCCTACGGTACTCCATGACCATCCCCATGGTTTTGGAAGTTTTCAAGAGCTGTTGGCTTGATTGACATCATCCCACAAAGTCATTAGTACCCTGTACTCCCTGTACTCCACTTGTCCACCCCGACACACCCCACAATGGCAGTGTCATCTGAGAACTTCTGCATGTGGCACGTCCCTGAATTATAGCTAATGTCCTATGTGTACAGGGTGAAAAGGAAAGGCGAAAAAACAGTCCCCTGTGGAGCTCCTGTGCTACTGATTACAGTCTATGATATGCATTTCCCCAGTCTAACAAACAGAGGTTCACCAGTGAGGTAATCTGTAATCCAGTTCACCAGTTGTGAGTCCACTCCAATCCTGTACAGCTTGTCCCTCAGTAAGAGGGGCTGTATGGTGTTGAAGGTGCTGGAAAAGTCAAAGAACATGATCCTCACAGCACTACATCCTTTGTCCAGGTGTGAGTGGGTCCAGTGGAGCATGTAGAGAATGGTATCATCCACACACACCTTCTCTTGATTGACCAACTGCACAGGGTCAAGTGCGTGATTCAACTATGGTCTGAGGAGATGAAGAAGTAGCTACTCAAGGGCCTTCATGATAAGGAATGTTAAAGCCACAAGTCATTGAGTTTGCTGGCTCAGGTTTGTCTCAGGTGGCTGGGAGGGGTGACCTGGCCAGAATGCCCAGGAGGACTGGAAGAGGGCTTACGCCTTCCTCAGACCACGTGGGGGCGACAGCCCTGGTTGCTATGGGGACCACGGGTACAGGGCTTTGAAGCTCAACCCTGTAGGGGCCCGTGGTTACCACCAGGGGGGCGCCCGGATGCCTTGAGAGCCCTGGACCTCAGCACTTCCGCCACACCCAGAAGTGCTGGGGGGAAGAGGAGCAGGGAAACCCGGAGTGCTTCTGGGGATGCAGCCGGCACATCTGCCACACTGGGGCGTGTCGGTGGGAGATTGCCGGAGCACATCTGGGTGCTTATAAAAGAGGCCGCTGCCCTTCATGTGGAGACTTGAGTCGGATGGAAGCAGGACGAGGTCTGGGAGGAGATCAGGAGGCGGCCTGAAGAGAAAGTGAAAGCATTGTATGTGTTTGCCAGGACTTTGGGATTTTTGGGGACTGTGGCACTAATTGTAAATAATGGAGCACTATAATAAACATGTGTGGGGTGATTACAACATGTCTGCCTGTCTGTGCCCTGGTCAAGTTCCACAGGTTGAAGATGTGCAGAAAAGATTCTGTCGATATAGCATCAGAGGCCCTTAGAAGTCTTGGACTCACCTTATCTGGGCCAGTGACCTTCCTAGCCTCCTCAGTTTTCCTCTAACCTCGTTAGCAGTGATGGTGTAAGAAACAGGAGGCAAAGAATCAAGGGGGCAGTAGGCACCTTCTGATGTGCTGCTCTGCTGGCGGGGGGAGAGGGCAGCATGATGTATGCTGGCAGCTTGGGGGAAGTGGTGGATGAGTCACTGTGAGAGTGGCTGGTGAGTTTGTGGCAGTTAAAGCAGGAGCAGGAGAGTTGAACTGGTTGTAGAAAAGATTGAACTTATTCGCTCTCTGCACAGCTGTTACTTTGCTTATAGTCTGTGGTGGTTGTTATACGATTCCATACCTCCCTGATGTTATTTAGCAACTTTTACTCTACCTTCTTCCTGTAGGACTCTTTAGCCTCTCTTAGTTGAACCTTAAGATCCATCTCTACAGTCCTCAGCTCTGCCTACTCCTTGTTTATGAATGCTCTGTTCTTCTTGTTAAGAAGACCCCTAACATCACTGATAATCCAGGGCTTATTATCAGCAAAGCAGCATACAGTCTGAACAAGAACAATAGTGTCAGAACAGTAGTTCAAATAGTCTTTCACACAGTTTGTAATCCCCTCAATATCCTTTCCATGTGGTTCCTGTAGAAAATTCCAGCCAGTAGATTCAAAACAGTCCCCAAGAGCATTTTCAAGTTCAGGAGACCATTTCCTTGTAGTTGTGAGTACTGAGATTGTAGGTAAACAAGATTATGATCAGAAGTCACAGCTGAAGTCACTTCAGTACACATGTACTGTGTCAGCATGCCCATGTCGATCAAACAGAGCAATCTCTGCAGTTTACTTGTGACTTTACGCTGTAGGTAGATAAGTAAATAAATCAAGCTTAATAACCTTTGATTTGGCTAAGTAACATATAAATGCTTCTTATGTGAAGAACATCACAAAATATAATCACAAACTGGACTTTGCACGAATGGTTAGCGAGCTCTGTAAGCCGTGCTATTTCTTTGAAGGACAGGCGTGGGCAGACTGATGGCAGGATGATGTCCGACCTCTTGCTTTATTCAAACGGTGCCATTTTTCACCCTTTTGCCTGGTGCAGCTGCATTGTTCTTATATGTGAGTGGACGTTTCTTGCGGGGAAGGCTTCTGTTCTCTTTCTCTGATGTAGAACCCTCATCCTTATCTGAGTTTACCACTGTTATAGCGCATCTTTATTTGAAAAGTAACAGTGTCAGATCAGGGCGAGCATGAACGCGACTGAGAGAGTGAAACTGAATTAAAAAAAAATGTTAACCATTACAAGTACCATGCATTTACACCAGCTGTTACAGACACAAATGAAATGTATGTTTTTATTCTACAATAATAAGAATAAGAGCAGTTCACTACTCAAAATGGAGGCATCTAGGATTGAACCAGTGACCTTTTGATTACCAGACAGCAGTTCTTACCGCTGCACCACAAAAGCAGTCAATGTGTATCAATGTCGCACCCTAAACAAGTTCTGTTCTGCAGTTATATTCTTGAATGAAAGTGTTTATTTGATATTTAGGCTTCATGCTTCACACATTATACATTTCATGTCTACATTTTGTCAATTATTACTAAAACATGAAATACATTTATTCCAAATGACAATTTATTATTTACCCAATACAACTCCAGGCAACTCACACGCAGGTAAACAGACTTGAGCTGAGAGAACTTTCTGCCTTTCTTCAGTGGTGGGAGGATGGGATAGCAAGCTGCTTGCTGCTTGTGTTGATCAACACATTTACAAAACAAAAGACGCTGACGGAGAGGTGCGAACGGATTTAAGGTGGGCTGGGATTACAAGTTTTTTCATCGGCTTTGGTAATTCTAGTGTTAACTGTTACATGCCTTGGATTACACCATTTAATGTTAACAAACAGTGCAAGTCTCCGACCTTTGCTTTGGCCACAGCATTTAGCATCCCTGTTGACTCGTATGATTGTAAACCCCAGAATGTCCAGTCTCATAATGGGAATATTATTGGTTAGCCATGTCTCTGTCAGACACAATAAAATGCACTCCTGACAGACCTGATGCTTTTTAACTAGTGCTGCTAGCTTGTCTGTTTTGTTGACAAGCAAGTTTACATTCTCCATTACCACCGATGGAATAGATGGTTTGTATTTGCGCCATTTGTTCTCAGGTTTCACATTTACCTTAGCACTGGTTCTGCAATCCCTGATACCTGTGCCTCAGTTCCTCTGGAATGAGCTGCAAGGGTGTCTCTTAGTTCGGAGTGCGAGTTTCTGCTGCATGTGAATGAGCCCATAAACACAGCTGCACTCTCTCAGTTTAGAAGCACCAATTACTTGACTCACATGCATGCCTTTGGGATGTGGGAGGAAGCAAGAGTATCCTCAGAAAGCCCACATTGGCACAAGGAAAACATGCAAACACCACCAAGGCAGTACTCAGTCCAGAGTTCAAACCCACATAACTCAAATTAGCACCCCAAGTATTTATACTGTACAATGGGGATTCCCACATGCAGGTCCAGGGGTCTTTTGTCCACAAAAATTATTGGCTGTCAGTTTAGGATGCTTAACTTTTTACAACAGTGTTTGGAGGGATTGCCAAGTCTTCATTGTTCTTTCTTTATGTTCCATTTTTTCAAATGCCCTGCCTAACTAAAAAGGAGACAATCCTGGGTCAATTGCCGAAGCTTTGGAATGCTGGGAGATGCCACAAAATCCTCATTGAGTGGGAACTCCTTTGGCATTCCATTGGGTATCACCTTGTGACTTTTTTTTTTCTCTTTAAAAATAAATGGTCTTTTTTCCTGACCCACTTTAGTACTGCAGTGTGGAAAAACCCCTGTGGACAGAAGAGGATAGAGAAAAAAAATCATAAGTAAAGGGACAAGCTGAAGTGCATCTTGTACCTCTGACAGAATGAGGTTGGAAGGTTCCTGGTAGCACTAACATACAGTATGACCCCTTGATCAGGCTCTACCATGTCCTCACGTTTGACATGCTGTCCCTATTTAGCCCGGCCTGTGCTCTCCACATTTTTTGCTGGTGTTGTTCAGTTAGATTTTCTTCAAATAGGCAGGAGTTGTGATTTAGTGGTTAAGGTGAGCGCCACATTATGAGACTGGGCATGACGTCTGGTCAGAGAGCACAACCAGTTTAACAACTGCCGTTGCTAAATCTTGTTGCCTCTGGTGGTGTCACATTATATGACTAGGAAGCACAGGGGACACTGATTACATGATTCCCTCAGAATTCCTCATCACAGTTCCACATCTTGTATTCCACCATTAAATTATCACAACTAGGGCTGTCAACCGTCCTCATTTTAAATGCGCCATGGACTGTCCGGGAAGAATTTATAACATATTGAAAATGTCCAGGATTTTGGCTACAAAAATGTGAAAATCTCCATATTCTTATAATTGGTAAAAATTGAAAGCCATACACCAATCAGCATTTGTGGAAGTAGTGCGCACACATTTTTTCCTAGAACCTTCATTTCCATTTCAGTAGTAAACAACGCAGATATTGACGAGAATAGTCGATATCTGTCCAACTTGGCTTTTCACTTTATCTTTTGAGTTTAGCTTCCTGTAATTGGCGAGTAGACAGTTCATTATAAATGTTGTTCCTTTCCTTAATTATTTGTAATCCTAATTCACTGTAACTAAGTGAATTTGTTCAAAATTTAAATGACAATTTCACATTTTCTATGTTAGATCCTATTTTCAATTCTTCTTTCAGCAGCTTGGTTAAACAAGACATTTCATAGATCCAGGTCCAGTCCATTGTATTTAAGTGCAAGTAAGTACTGCTTTCCAATATTTTAATGGAAAATATTGTTATTTCCACTCATTGTTCCAAAATGGATTTATAATTGTAAATAAACTAGTCAACTACTAAAGGTTCAGTTAATTAAAAAAAAATCATATATTTATTCTGTCATATAAATGCAATATCTTTTTAGTTATCAGTTGATGAAGTAATAAGTGACTTCTTCAAGTAATTTAATAATATTTTCATAATTCTTTCATTTACATAAATTCAGGAATACCCATTACACCGAAAAGAAAGTGCAAGTTCACAGACTACTTGAACAGCAAATCTCCTTGTTTTTGAAAGGGCCAAACAGATTCAGTTAAGGTGCTGATGCTCACAAGATTCAGTTTCAGTAGCATGCTATATAAAGATTTCTATTCATATTTATCCAAGAACCCAGAATTACTGAGAAAAACAGCTTCAGTAGAAAAATGTAAAAGAATGTAGATAAATGCAAATAAACTAATTTGAAAAGAGTAAAATTATTTTTATTTTACCGGAAGTGAATTTACCATGTGTATCATTTTTACAAGTTTATGACAGTTAAGCTATTCCTGCAAGAATAGAAGGAATGAAGTCTGTTAATTTAAGAGGCTTAACATATTCAAAATATTTACTAGGTTATTAGTTTGCCAGTGACTGTGATTATGGGCATCATATCATAATTGTAGTGATAAACTGATACTAAAGGTTTACAACATTTTAAAAACTATAAGACAGTATAAAGGCGTACTGTATTAATGGTATTCTAAGGAAAGGTTAAGTTAAACATCTTCATGAACAGATGAGTTGTAACTTGCTTTTTAAAATAATGACTGGAGTCAGCTGATCTCATAAATTTTTGGAGGTCATTACAAAGTCTGGACGTTATACAAATGAAGGCCCTGCTGTCACCCATAGAGTGCAGGTTAGTGTAGATGGCCAGAATCAGAGGACCTTAGTGGGCGAACAGGAGCATAGCAATGGAGAAGGGCACTGATGTAGTCCGGTGTGAGGCCATTTAAAGCTTTGTAGGTTATTAATAGAATTTTATATTCCATCCTGTAAGACACAGGTAGCCAGTGAAGATGAAGCAGGATGGGTGTGATGTCTTCGCTTTTGCTGGTCCATATTAGGACACTTGCAGCAGAGTTTTGAAATAACTGGAGCTGTGATATAAGATTTGAAGGAACACCTGCCAGTAGGTATTTAAAAAAATCAATGCGAGATGTGATAAAATCATGGACGGGTTTCTCAGCATTAGAAAAGGAGAGCAATGACCAAACATGGGATGTGTTACAGGGGTGGAAGTAAGAAAGGGAAGAATCAAAAATGACACCAACATTCCTTGCATCAGAAAAAGGTCTGATTAGATCACCGTCCAGAGTGACCGAGAAGGAGCTCATTTTTTATTTTGCGCTTTAGTGCCAATTTGCAGGAGTTCAGTTTTGTTGCAATTTAATTTTAAAGCATTCTGCTCCATCCATGTTTTAATTTCACTGAGGCAAGTTGTGAGATCAGAATTCTCTGACGAATTTTCACTTTTAACATTAAAACAGAGTTGAGTATCATCTGCGTAAAAATGATAACCCAGTCCATAGCTATGAATAATATGGCCAAGGAGAGATAGATAGATAGATAGATAGATAGATAGATAGATAGATAGATAGATAGATAGATAGATAGATAGATAGATAGATAGATAGATAGATATAGCAGCTCTGGAAGAAGTCCATAGAAGAGTGACTACGACTGAGAGGTATGAACTATGAGAAGAGACTGAAGGAGTTTAAGTAAAACAAAGAAAAAAATTAAAAATGAAAAGGGCGGAGTGATGGCTTTGAGGCTAAGGATCTGTGCTGGTATCTTGAGGGTTGCCGGTTCGAATCCCCGTCACTGCCAAAAGAGATGCTGCTCTGCTGGGCCCTTGAGCAAGGCCCTTAACCTTCAATTGCTTCAAGGGTGCTGTACAATGGCTGACCTGGTGCTCTGACCCCAAGGGGTATGCGAATGCTAACAAATTCCTAATACGAGAAATTGTTTAAGGCGAAATAAAGAGCAAAAAAAAAAGGAGATGAAGAGGTGACATGATGAAGTATTTCAAATTATAAAGGGCACAAGTATAGCAGATTCCAGCTATTGCTTCAAAATGATTTCTTCAACAATAACACGTGGATGCAGACGGAAACACGTTACACAATTTGTTAAAAAGTTTATCTTCACACAGAGGAGACACATGGAACAATTTACCATGTAGTAGGTTAGAGAGTAGGACATTTGGGTCCTCTAAAACTCTACTTGATGACATTTTCGAAGGTGAATCATATTGTTAAACTGGTTGAGCTGAATGGCCTGTCCTGATGAAACATTTTTTGACATTTCAAGATCTAAAGAGAGCAGGAAGTTTACCAATGGCCAATGGAGATAACAGAACTTCTTAAAAGGAACCTTCATTTCTCTAATTGAGCTATGAGGAGAGACTGAAGGAGCTGATGCTTTCCAGTTTAAGAAAACCGAGAGGTGACATGATTGTGTTTAAAACTAGTACAATTAGTAACAGACTTCAGAAATTCTAAGAATGCTAATGCTAGCGACAAATTTGCATAATTTGAAAAAAATGTTCCTAGTTAACCACCAAATCAAATACATTAAATTCTACAAGAAAATTACTTGAACCCAAATTGTATTATTACACATAACACAAAACCTTTACAATATTTAGAACACCTCTGAATCAACAAGCATGAACGTCAAACTGTATTTACAAGTCCAGAATAGCTTAAGTGATGCATTGGCTGGATGTAACTGAAGCGGTTAGAAAAACAACATTCCCCAAAGGAATGATCAACAGTCCTAAACAGCAAATTACAAAGCATGTGTATGCTTCGGACATGAGTTTCCTCCAGAGGGTGAGCAACATTAAATAGAAATGCATTTCAGTGTCCATCACTGGTGCTCCAGGACTGGCTCTTTAGCAATGAAGTCTGGGAATTCTTTTATATTATTTGTAAATGAGCAGAACAAAAAAGATACATCTGACAGCCCACCCACCCCAAGGACTTCTATAGGATAACAAAGAAGCATACAAACTATAATACCCACAAAGCCCCACTGGATCCCTGTTTTAAAACTAAGTCCCCAATTATTCGTAAAAACATAATCAGAGAAAGTAAACGTTACACAGGACATACTAAACACAAAATTAAACTTGACACCAGTTGTTCATTTTAAATCAATTCTTCAACAAAACATGGGAGTACAGATTGTCAAGGGTGTCAAAAGCTGAGATTTGTTTTTTTTATTTTTCAGGGCTGGCAAGGTGGTATTGTGGTACTGTGGTAGCAATGCTACCTTGCAGTAAGGAGACTGGGATTCACATCCCATGTTATGACTCAGGCGCTGCCGTGAGTGGCAGCCTTTCCAGCAGCTCCATGTACAACTTTATTTTTCTACCTTTTTCTCTATTTTACTGATCAATCCTATCACTTTCTTTTATGTGGACTCGTTCCCTAGACTCTCTTTACTACTTGGACGTGGATTTTTACACACAGAGACTAATCAAGTAGTCAATTTCAAGTGCTGAGAACAAATGCCCACACCGGTGTGGTTCCCTATTTACCTGATGAGGTAAGAAGGCGGTATGGTGGCAGCAGAGCCAGAGCTAAGCTAAAAGCCAAGCGACTTATATTTTTATGTGAATTTCCCCTTGGGATTAATTAAGTATCTATCTATCTATCTATCTATCTATCTATCTATCTATCTATCTATCTATCTATCTATCTATCTATCTATCTATCTATCTATCGAGTTTGCATGTTCTCCCCATGTTTGTGTAGTTTCTCCTGCAGGTTAGTTTTGTGTGTGTGCATTTCTCCTGTGGCACAAATTGAACGGGACAGGCTGGAACTTGCTTCAGGCAAATGTACGGTAACTCGTTGTGTGAATGTACAACATGGATGTACCGCAAAGATGTATTTATCTGCTTCAGTTGAATGAGAAGTGAGGTGCATGCAAGTGCCAAAATAATATAAAAGTGCATACACATGTCATCTCAGCAAGTGCAAGTCACAGTTGTATAAGCTTCTACGTCTTTCCATAGAATTCACACCAACTCCCATGACTGTGGTTGAGCGTGAGCAGAGGAGCGGAATGCTCCAAACACACACACACATACACACACAGGTCTTTTGTAGTGAGAACTGAAGTGCATGCAAGTGCTGAAAAAATATATGAGTGCATGCATGCGCCATCTAGTGGCTGTGGTTGAGCGTAAGCAGAGCAGACTGCTCCATACACTCACACTCACACACACACGCACACAGAGGTCTTCAGTTTATATATGTCTGCTTCCTGATTATTCAAGTTTCTGGATATACTATCTAATTTTATCATATGGCAAAAGATTTTGAAAATTAATTAGCGGGTTAAAATCCATCCTGTTCTTGATTCTGATTTGCGTCTTTCATGTTGACTTGTTTACTGTTGACTCGATCCTGGCTACTGACCCTCTCTCTATATTTGTATTCTTCTTTGGTTGCTGTCTCACGTCCTTTGCTTTGCTTGAAAAGAGTATTCTGATGTTTTGGTTGTGACCCTGGCTATTCCTTTCAAAAATCCCTCTCCTGGCTCTTAATTAAATTCTTTAGACTGTTATCTTTTCTGCTGTGACCCCCAAGCTCCTTTTATACCAGATGCAGAATGGTTTCTGGTGACGTGACATGACTTGTGGGGAGTACTTCCGGCTTCTTGGAGAATCAGTGGAGTCCTTCCTCAACAGTGCCCTCTTGTGGCACCCAGGGACCCCAAGAGGGTTGTACTTCCAGACTCCTGTTCCCATGAATTGCTTTAATCCAGCAGTTATTAAAGTATATAAAATACCTAGCCAGAGATGGGTCAAGATTCATCAAGAATTTCTCATTTCAGTACAAACTTCACGAACGATCTCAAGCTCTTTATAATAACATATTGTGAGAGATCTCATATCAGATCTGGAGAACACTAGCAAAGAAATCTCCATGACACTACAAAGAAATAAAGCATGAAAGAAACTGACACCATCGTACAGAATGGGTGGCCAAGCAATTTCTTAATTAGGGACACGTCTTTTTATTGAAGATTGTTAAATGTATGTTGATCAGTATTTTTCTATTTCTTATACTATGCTATATAAATATTTCTTTTTTTATGTCACTCAGTTAAATATATTTGATTCAATTTCATGCTATACCTCAGTCAAAATATAAATATAAATTAATAGATTACATATTTTTTATTGACATCTTTGAGCTTTTTCATTTCATTTCATTTTTCATAACAGTCTGTCTGATGCATCAAGAATTAATTTTCTAACATTGTCCATTGTACTAAGTTCGTTGCAAAAGCTCACAAAGTGGTCTAAGTTAGTATGCAACTTTGTTCTTCTTCTCTGACTCCAGGAAGCGCACATTGTAACTGCACTTAGTCTTAGTCTCGGCCCACTGTTAGCCTGCAGCTTTGAGGAACACTGCCAAACTCGAAGATCAGTCTTGTTACTATAAACATGTACTAAGACCTGAACCAGCAAGGCACCAACCCTATCCAGCATGCCATTAATGGCCTCATTCCATATACCCTACCCCTAACCCTAACCTAAACTGAGCTCATAGCACACTGCAACTAACCCAACATGTATAATCAAGTTAAGTTTAAAAAGTGACACCTGAAGAAAAAAAAATGAAACAAAATGGGAACATTTTAACTACAACTTCTGACCAGAGCATAACAATAAAGGTTTGAAAATGATATTTAACATGAACATGACAGTTTGCCTTTGGGATTTGGAAGGGAAATCTTCAGTACGTCCAAAAGAGCCACCCTGAAACGGGACCGCTACAAAAAATGCCTTCCTAACTACCTATTTGCTGAGCACGTGATGTTCTCAGTCTCCACAGGCATCTTGCTCCAGAATGTAACCAAAACCATTTCAAAAGATACACATGCCCACACACGCTCACACTCTAGGATATGCTGTAATTTCAGCATAATTCTAAAGCAGCACACTCTCCCTCACATCAGATGAAGCCCCATGATATGCCTTGCTAATCTTGCCTCTGCTCTGCAGTTCCATCTCTCTCTGTCGTTACCTGGGCCAAAGTCAGGTTGTCTCCAGCCCTTGATAAATTGCTCCATTTCTCTTGCGCCTCAATGCAGCTCAAAGTCATTTTTTACCATCTCTTTGTTGCTGGTCTTCAGCCTTATTTAAATGCACGACAGCACAGACTGTGTTAAAAAAAGGAAAAATGGGGAAAAAGAATGTGTTGAGGTCACCTGGAACACAAGTGACCTACAGCCAAAGCTCCTTTTGACATAACAGCCTGCATCTCTATGATTTGCCACCCCGCTTCACACAAACTATATTCTGGTTGCTGTCTAACAGAGTTAAATGAGTTTTCATGTTGTGATTCCCGGAACTTGGTTTAAACATACAGTCTTAACAAAGTTCTTTTCCTGAAAAGAGAAGACCTAATGAGAAAAAAAAATCAATATTTCACTTTTAATGTTCTTCTTTTGTTTAGGGTCTTATTGACAACATGCCAAACAGGACAGAGAAGGCTACCATATCCTGTCCCTGACAAAAATCCCACCTTTTGGGAAATTCCTAAATAATCCCAGTCTAGCCGAAAAATAGAACTGCTCCTGCTTCTCTTGGATCTGCCACTAGGTCTTCTCCTAAAAGTGCTGTGACAGAGAATCCACCATGAAAGGCACCTGAGAGCATCCTAGATCAAAGCCCAAACCACCTTGACTGGCTTCCTCCAATAGAGAGAAGCAGTGGATCTACTCCATGTATTATGATATGAGAGTTTCCTCCAAGGCAAAATGGGGGAGGCCACCAAAAAGAAGCTGAGGAGAAGACCAGAATCCTCTCTGGTCACATAACTTCAGCTAGGCCCATAAGGCTAACAAAAAATCTTCATAAACTAAATCAAAGATTTACTAAAAAAAAAAAAAAACATGTATGTGTATGTATATATATATATATATATATAGGGCGGCGCAGTGGTAGCGCTGCTGCCTCGCAGTTAGGAGATCCGGGTTTGCTTCCCGGGTCCTCCCGGCGTGGAGTTTGCATGTTCTGCCCGTGTCTGCGTGGGTTTCCTCCGGGCGCTCCAGTTTCCTCCATCAATCCGAAGACATGCAGGTTAGGTGGATTGGCAATTCTAAATTGGCCCTAGTGTGTGCTTGGTGTGTGGGTGTGTTTGTGTGTGTCCTGCGGTGGGTTGGCACCCTGCCCAGGATTGGTTCCTGCCTTGTGCCCTGTGTTGGCTGGGATTGGCTCCAGCAGACCCCTGTGACCCTGTATTCGGATTCAGCGGGTTAGAAAATGGATGGATGGATGGATGGATGGATATATATATATATATTTACTGCTCAAAAGAATTAAAGAAACACTTTTTAATCAGAGTATAGCATAAAGTCAATGAAACTTATGGGATATTAATCTGGTCAGTTAAGTAGCAGAGGGGGTTGTTAATCAGTTTCAGCTGCTGTGGTGTTAATGAAATTAACAACAGATGCACTAGAGGGGCAACAATGAGATGACCCCCAAAACAGGAATGGTTTAACAGGTGGAGGCCACTGACATTTTCCCTCCTCATCTTTTCTGACTGTTTCTTCACTAGTTTTGCATTTGGCTACAGTCAGTGTCACTACTGGTAGCATGAGGTGATACCTGGACCCTACAGAGGTTGCACAGGTAGTCCAACTTCTCCAGGATGGCACATCAATACGTGTCATTGCCAGAAGGTTTGCTGTGTCTCCCTGCACAGTCTCAAGGGCATGGAGGAGATTCTAGGAGACAAGCAGTTACTCTAGGAGAGCTGGAGAGGGCCATAGAAGGTCCATAACCCATCAGCAGGACCAGTATCTGCTCCTTTGGGCAAGGAGGAACAGGATGAGCACTGCCAGAGCCCTACAAAATGACCTCCAGCAGGCCACTGGTGTGAATGTCTCTGACCAAACAACCAGAAAGACTTCATGAGGGTGACCCAAGGGCCCCATGTCCTCTAATGGGCCCTGAGCTCACTGCCCAGCAGCATGCAGCTCGATTGGCATTCGCCATAGAATACCAGAATTGGCAGATGCACCACTGGTGCCCTGTGCTTTTACAGATGAGAGCAGGTTCACCCTGAGCACGTGACAGAAGTGAAAGGGTCTGGAGAAGCCATGGAGAACATTATGCTGCCTGTAACATCATTCAGCATGAGCAGTTTGGTGGTGGGTTAATGATTGTCTGGGGAGGCATATCCATGGAGGGTCACACAGACCGCTACAGGCTTGACAAAGGCACCTTGGCTGCCATTAGGTATCAGGATGAAATCCTTGGACCCATTGTCAGACCCTATGCTGGTACAGTGGCTCCTGGTGCATGACAATTCCTGGCCTCATGTGGTGAGAGTATGCAGGCAGTTCCTGGAGGATGAAGGAATTGATACCATTGACTGGCCACCACACTTTCCTGACCTAAATCCAATAGAACACCTCTGGGACATTATGTTTTGGTCCATCCAATGCCACCAGGTTGCACCTCAGACTGTCCAGGAGCTCAGTGATGCCCTGGTCCAGATCTGGGAGGAGATCCCCACAACACCATCTGTCATCTCATTAGAAGCATGCACCGATGTTGTCAGTCATGTATACAAGAACACAGGGGCCATACAAAGTGCTGCGTACAATTTGAGTTGCTGCAATTAAATTTTGGCAAAATGGACTAGCCTGCCACATAATTTTTCACTCTGATTTTTGGGGCGTCTTTGAATTCAGGGCTCTGTAGGTTGATCATTTTCATTTCCATCAAGCGATGTGGCATCCTTTCGTTCCTAACACATTACCCAGTCTATATCAGTATAGATATCCAGGAGGATTTCTTTTTCCCATTGAGATCTGATGTGTTTTCAAAGTGTTCTTTTAATTTTTTTGAGCAGTTTATATATATATATGTATATATATGTATATGTATATATGTATATATGTGTATATATATATATATGTATATATATATATATATATATATATATATATATATATATATATATATATATATATATATACACTAGGGGTTTCCCCCCTGTTCGATTCACTTGTTACGTGGCAGCCACTTTGCGTCTCTACCACTCACGTTGTGAAAAGGGGAGCTGAATGCACCCCAAGGAGACGCGGTCACTCATCCAAAACCTGGGAAACAAATACCATTTTTATTTTACCTCCTCTTTGCTCGATCAGTTGCTGGCTTGCTGCTGCAATCTGCATCTTGTGCGGTGCTTCAAACATTTAAAAGCCTGTGCTGCAGCTGTCCTACTCTTTGTCTTTTATTTCTGGCCCTGGGCATGGTTAAATCTCTTGGCGCAAAGTCTCGTCTCGTGGGGCATAAGTTCTTGATATTTTTTAGTTTATAATTTAAAAATTGAAGAAGAATCTGAAAATCTAACATCACATTAAATTTCGATAAATTCTGAAAAGAATGATACCAAACATATATATGTATGTTTTAAATAAATTAAAGCGTGACAAAAAAGTGACATAAAATCATTGCACAAAATCAATGCACCTTTAGTCTTAGGATTTTATATATATAGAGCATATATATATATATATATTTATACTGTAAATTGTCACAAAAATGACCCGTATAATATTTCCCGGCTGCAAGACTGATTAATAAGAACAGACATGTTCACACGACTGTGTCCAAAACAGAACTGATTAACTAGAAGCAAGATGGTGGCTTTAAAGGCCAGTAGAGGAAGTGATGTCATCAGGACCAGAATCGGAAGTGACTTTGTTGGTCGCCCCAGAACTGGGCGGGATTTCTCGAGAATGGTCTGCAAGGGATTGAGAGAGAGAATTAGTACACTTCGCCCCCCCCCGGTCCAGCGTGGAATTACATCTATTCAGGCCCTTTAGTTGACCTCTAAACACACATGTGTGACTAATATATTTATATATATATATCTATGTATATATATATATATATATATATATATATATATATATATATATATATATATATATATATATATATAAAATGAAAAGGGCCTGAAGCAAAACTTTGGCACCCAGCATGGTCAGTACTTAGTAAGACCCCCCTTTAGCAAGTATCACAGCTTGAAAACACTTTTCAACACTAAGAGTCTGTCAGTTCTTACTTGGGGTATTTTCGCCCATTCATCCTGTAAAAGTCTAATTCTGCAAAATTCTTATGCCATCTTGCAAGCTCTGCTTTTTTGAGATCTATTCACAGATTTTCAATGATGCTTAGGTCGGGGGACAGTAGAACAATGTGCCACCACTCCCGAGACTCGTAAAACTTCTGAAAGGTATTTTGAAGTCAAACAAGTGATTTTATTTGCCTTTCTAGTGATCCAATGAGCAGTTTTTTCAGAAAGTTTCTTAGTCTTACAGACCACAACTTGACCTTCATCATTCCTGTTAACTGGCATTTCTTAATAACGTTATGAACTGAGGACACAGCTACCTGAAGACATTTTGCTATCTTCTTGTAGTCTTCTCCTGGTTTGTGATCATTGATTGTTTTATTTTTCAGAGTGCTAGGCAGTTGCAGGTGGCACGGTTGCGCAGTGGTAGCACTGCTGCCTCGCAGTTAGGAGACCCAGGTTCGCTTCCTAGTGTGTGCTTGGTGTGTGGGTGTGTTTGTGTGTGTCCTGCGGTGGGTTGGCACCCTGCCCAGGATTGGTTCCTGCCTTGTGCCCTGTGTTGGCTGGGATTGGCTCCAGCAGACCCCCGTGACCCTGTATTCGGATTCAGCGGGTTAGAAAATGGATGGATGGATGGATAGGCAGTTGCTTAGAGGAGCCCATGGATGCCGATGTTATTACAAAGTTTGAGATCACAGAATGTATACAGCCTTGCCATTTGCATCAGCTGAGGTTTCCTTATGAGCCAATGAAGGTTTGAGACATCAGGAAATGATATCTGAGATCTCAGATATCTTGGGTGCCCAAACTTTTACATGGAGCTCCTTTGCTTTCTTCACTGTACAATTGTACAAATCAAAAACAATGCACTAATTTTGCATAAAATGCTGAAAAGAGATGTGTCATCTTTTACTTTATGCCTTTTTGGTGATCAGTTCTTCTTTTGCTCCTTTAACTCTTCACAGTAACGGACATTTTAAGCAAGGGTGCCCAGACCTTTGCATGCCACATCAGCAGACAAGTTCAGTGACATCTTTAACATACAGTAGCTGACCACCAAACCCCTTCAATTTAAGACCCTCTGTGATTGGATTTTGGACTTCTTTGGCAAACAGTTCATATTGCAGACTGGTAGCATCAAATCCTGCACTTTGACCCTCAACACTGGCATTCTACAGGGTATTGTGCTGAGCCACTTTCTGTACTCATTGTTCTCCGCTGATTCAGCGTGGCCAGACACAGTGCCAACTCCAACATTAAACGTGCTGATGACACAGCCAACATAGACCAGATAAAATAAATGATTGGATGGCTTACAGAAAAGAAATCCACTTGCTGACTCAGTGATGCCAGGACAACAAAATCATCCTTAATGTCAGCAAAAGAAAACAGCTGGTCACAGATTTCAGAAAGTAGAAGGTAGGCCATACAGAGAAGATGTTGTTAAAAGAAAGAACATTTGGGGGCTTCCAGGACTTTAGTCCCTGATCTCAGAGAAATCCCCACCCCAGCTGTCATATGGACTTAACCTGTCTTTGCGAGTCCAGCCCTTCTTCCTCCCATTCAGTGCTCCAACATACATGAATAACTTCGCAAAAACTCTGCCTGGTACTCCCTGCCCCACCCATTGACTACACGAAAAGTCCACTTTTGTATCTAAAGAATATATTAAAATAATGGTATCATCAGAGTTGGGGACTAAGCCCCTAATGTTGCAGAAGCTAGTGACACCCCTGACCACAACTAAGCACTGAGTAAAGGGTGTGATTACTTGTATCAATTTTACATTATAGCTTTTTATTAATTTTCAAACACTTCTAATATTCTGTTTTTTTTCTAATGTATTGAGTGCTGCTGCAACAAAACAAAATGTGAAAACCTAAGGGATCTGAAAACTTTCTAAATCCACTGCATATATTGCTGGCCAATACACTTTTTATACTGTATAATAAAAGATAAAGCTTGTGTGTCCGGTCCCTCTGAGCAATCTGATTAGTCCCTTTGGCTTTGGTGTGATTGGTCAGTTTGACTTTGTGGACGTGACAAAGGTGGGAATTGTTAGTGTGAGATGCATGAACAAGAGAATTGGCATGGGAGGCTTGCCAAAGATGGCGTTATAAAAGTGGACAGGATGCGAAAAAGCCACTCCGAAAATCATATCAGAGCCTGTAAAGTAGGCCTAATGGGAACACACTCGAGAAACGTCTACACATACACGAATACAGAGGAAAGTAGCTGAAAGTACATGTAGGGCAAGAGATAGCAAATATTTTTAAATGATTCTATTACCTGTCTTCAACAGGTAGTGTGGCTATTTGAATATAATTGTATAAATATACACTCAGCGGCCACTTTATTAGGTACACCTTGCTAATACCAGGTTAGACCAGGTTCCGCAAGGCTCCATACTTGGTCCTTTGCTATTTTCGTTGTATTTCCTACCTCTTGGCTCTATTCTTAGAAAGCATAAAATTGCTTTCCATTGTTATGCAGACGATACTCAAGTATATGTACCCCTCAAACGCAAGAGTGCTTACTCCATACAAATGTTGGTTATGTGCCTAGAAGAGGTGAAAGCTTGGATGGCAGTGATTTTTTTAAGTTTTAATGAAAATAAGACAGAGGTTATAGTTTTTGGTCCTGGGGGCAACTGTGGGTCTTTTTCTACTTCTGCTCCTGTGGATTTGGGTCCCCTTGCACAATATGGTACGCCTGTCATTACAAATTTGGGTTTTAGGATAGATGAGAATCTTAGACTGGATGGTCAGATCAGTGCGGTGGTGAAATCTGTTTTTTTTCAGCTAAGACGTTTGGCGAAGATAAAAAACATTCTTTCCAAAGATCAATTTATAACAGTAATCCACGCCTTCATTACAACCCGATTGGATTATTGTAATTCGTTGTATGTTGGTGTTAGCCAGTCCACCCTGTCTCGGCTGCAGCTGGTGCAAAATGTTGCTGCACGCCTTTTAACTGGCACGCGAAAGAATGAGCACATCACACCTATATTATCCTCACTGCACTGGCTGCCTGTTCAGTTTAGAGTTCATTTTAAGATTCTTTTATTTGTTTTTAAGTCCTTAAATGGGCTTGCTCCGCCCTACCTCGCTGAGCTGCTGCATATGCACTCTCCTTCCCGCTCACTCAGATCAGCTGGTCAGCTGCTTCTGGATGTTCCTAGGACTCAGCGAAAGCTCAGGGGGGATAGGGCTTTTTCCGTTGTGGCTCCAAGGCTCTGGAATTCACTGCCGATCCACATTAGACAGGCCTCCTCACTGCCCATTTTTAAGTCTGCTCTTAAGACCTATCTTTTTGGTTTGTCGTTTGATCCTGTGTGAGCAGTTGATTTTACTCTGTGTTAACTCTGTTTAGTTGTTTTTACTATGTTTTAATTTGTTTTATTTGATTGTATTTTATCTACTTATTTATTAGTTTGTTTTGTTTACATTTATTTTAGCCTATGTTCAGCACTTTGGTCAGCGGCTGTTGTAAGTAAAGTGCTTTATAAATAAAGTTGACTTGACTTGACTAGACCTCCTTTTGCCTTCAGAACTGCCCTAATTATTTGTGGTATAGACTTAAAAGGTTGTTGGAAACATTCCTCAGGGATTTTTGGTCCATATTGACATGATGGCATCACACCGTTGTTGCAGATTTGCCAGCTGCACATCCGTAACGTGACCCTCCTGTTCCACCACATCCCAAAGGTACTCTGTTGGATTGAGATCTGGTGACTGTGGGGGCCATTTGAGCAAAGTGAACTCATGGTCATGTTTAAGAAACCAGTTTGTGATGATCTGAGCTTTGTGACATGGTGTGTTATCCTGCTGGAAGTAGCCATCAAAAGATGAGCACACTGCGGTCATAAAGGGGTGGACATGGACAGCAATAATACTCAGGTAGGCTGTGGCATTTAAACAATGCTCACTTGATACTGAGGTGCCAAAAGTATGTCAAGAAAATATCCCCCACACCATTACACCACCACCACAAGCCTGAACCATTGATACAAGGCAGGATGGATCCATTCTTTCATGTTGTTGATGTCAGATTGTGACCCATATCATCTAAATGCTGCAGCAGAACTCAAGACTCATCAGACCCAGCAACGTTTTGCCAATCTTCTATTGTCCAATTTTGGGGAACCCTTGTGAACTGCATGCAGCCTCAGTTGTCTGATAGGAGTGGCACCCGGTGTGGTCTCCTGCTGGATTAGCCCATCTTCTTCAAGGTTCAATGTGCATTCAGAGATGCTTTACTGCATACCCTGGTTGTAGCGAGCGGTTATTTGAGTTAGTGTTGCCTTACTAACAGCTCAAAGCAGTTTGTCCATTCTCCTCTGACCTCTGGTATTAACAAGGCATTTTCACCTAGAGAACTGCCACTCAGTGGATATTTTCTTTTTCAGACAATTCTCTGTAAACCCTACAGATGGCAGTGCTCCAAAATCCCAGTAGATCAGCAGTTTCTGAAATACTCAGGCCATGTGGAATCAACAACAATGCCATGTTCAATCACCTTTTTTCCCCATTTTAATGCTTGGGTTGAACTTCAGCAAGTGGTCTTGACCATATCTACAGGCCTAAATGTATTGTGTTTCTGCCTTGTGATTGGCTTTTTAGATATTTGTATTAACAAGCAGTTGAACAGGTGTACCTAATAAAGCTGCATGTTGAAAGGAGTGGCAAGAGGCGGGTCAAGAGCCAAGCCAATGTCACTGTGTTAAGGATTTGCCTGTCACCAGATCTCGGCTGGAATATCCAGCTGAAGGACTTTACTGTCTCTTCTTTATGGTTGTCAGATGCTCCAGTTCCATTGAATCCTCCCATGTTAATGATTCAGCACTCTGCTAAGGCTGCCTCCAACAGCAGTATAAATAATGAGGGTTGCCAGCAATGGATTATTGATACCTGCCAAGTTAGGTTAAGCTAAAGTGCTGTGTGACAAAATAAAAAATTGATAGATTAATAACCTGAAAAGTGCAACATCTTGATGAAGTGATGAAATGCAACTGGTAAGCCAATGCACTGAGCCTTGTTTCAGTTTTTATATGCTTTTTATTTTTTGCTTTGCAAAGACTCACATTTGTAGTTCTTGTTTTTAGTCTTGCACCACTTTGAAAAAATGATACCCCTACTCCAGGCTTTCTCTGTCCCCTCAGACCTGCTCTCTCTCTTGGCCTCATCCCAACAGTGTTTTTAATTTAACTACTAGAAGCTGGGATTTATTTCCAGCTAAGCTTCTAACCAAATCTGTCTTTTTTTATGGAAATCCTTTCCTAATAAGGGCATGTCTTTTTATCATCTTCCAAACTTTGCAGGTAGGTTTAAAAATAGCCTACACAATGTCTTTACCGATTTCACTCCAGAATAAAGATGCCAACTGTTTCTTTCAGTGGCCTTCTCTATTAGCCTAGTTCAGTTTTTCTAGGTCACATGCTGTTTTATCCAAAATGTTGAATACATTTAGACTGTGAGGTTCACACAGTTCACATATCCTGAGCCAGGGACCTTTCAGGTCTTAATGAGGACCTACGCAGTATGCCTACCTTTGATTTGGGCCTTGTGTCCAGTGCTGCTGGGATTGGCTCTGGCATCTCACAAACACGAAGAGCATTATGTTAGTGTAGCGCTTTCTTTACCCTTTAGACATAGGATAGCGCCCTAAATACGTAAATTCTATTTCCCTAAGCTGATTTATAAAAACCCCTTTAATTTTAAATATGTGTTTTTAGAGAACAAATTACTGTAGAATCTCTTAACTAATACCTACTCCCCAGTAATAAACTGCCAGCTGTTTCACAATTAGTAACTTGTAACACAATTCACAATACAAATATGTTCCCAAAATATAACAAAATTTATTGACTAAATTGGAAAAATATCTAAAAAAAAATAAAACTAATAAAACCAATCACAATTCCCACAAATTACAGAAATTAGAAAACTCACACAAATTGCAGAATATTTACCCTTCACAACAAATACCTATCAGTTCAGGCAGTGTACTTAAACCTTACAAATGTACTTTTAGCTCTTTGCTTTTACCGGAACTTAAAACATACCACTGTTAAAGAACAACAACCAAATCTATAACATGAGCAAACTTAATTACTAAAACCTTACTTTAACTTAACAACTTTTGGGCCAACCACACAAATACACACACACACAAGCCAGCAGCCACCATAATAAAAATAAAATTAACACAAACCTCCCTCATTGCAAGCCTGGTCAACGCTTGGGAACGTGGTGGCCAAAAACGTTAAGGCCCATTCACTCTAATGAGCCAACATAAAAGGTCACAGTGCTCACAAATAAGCAGAGAAAATATCAGTGTCCATTGTCCAAACACAGCACTTCCACGCTGTGGAAAAACAATGGAGTCCTCCTGCAGGCAGGCTCAAGGCAAAACGCTGAAAGCAAAAAGGAGCTAGTCTGTCCAAATGGGGTGAAACTTGCTGTTTTTCCTGGTTGCCAGAGAAGCTGCCAGGCTTTCACTTGGCCACCTGGAGCACTATCTAAAGTATCCTGTGCCTCTTCGCAGGCTAACTCAGCTAGTTCACCTGTGATACTAATCTCAACGACACCGCTTCTTGAACGACGGCTTCTTCCTGTCTTCGCGTCCAACAGGTTCTCTCATGCGTACACCACCCGGAGCTCAAAAGCTTCCGCAACAACGTTAAACTAAAAACTTTTTTTTTTCCCAAAGTCTAGTGTAGTCATTCTCTTCTCTTATCTGTGTACGAGCCCCGCCTGTCCTCTCGCCCACTTAATCACATTACAGAAACACTGACATAACTATCCATCCATCCATTTTCTAACCCGCTGAATCCAAATACAGGGTCACGGGGGTCTGCTGGAGCCAATCCCAGCCAACACAGGGCACAAGGCAGTAACCAACCCTGGGCAGGGTGCCAACCCACCGCAGGACACACACAAACACACCAAGCACACACTAGGGCCAATTTAGAATCGCCAATCCACCTAACCTGCATGTCTTTGGATTGTGGGAGGAAACCAGAGCGCCCGGAGGAAACCCACGCAGACACGGGGAGAACATGCAAAGTGAAACCCGGGTCTCCTAACTGCGAGGCAGCAGGGCTACCAATGCGCCACCGTGCCGCCCCTGACATAACTAAATAATAATAATTATTCTTTTCCAAGGAACCAGTAAACACTATTAAGGGGAATAAGTATAGGGTGGTCCAGAACTAATTATGCAATTTTCATTGCGCTATAACTTAAATTTATTACATAGAAAATCACCCAAAAAATCCCAGACCATCGAGAAGTGTATGAACTGACGACATGAAGAATCGTCTTTGCGCCAAGCTGAAATCATCCCTGCATAAATCAAAGTCATCCAGAAGATCTGGATCTGCATAATTAGATCTGGACCACCCTGTATTATATGAGCTTAGGGCTACATAAGGTTGAGACCCCAGTTCCTATTTACCTCTCTACTCTTTGTTGGTTGGGTGGTCCCCCACTGTCTAGGAGGTCCTAAGTGGTTTCTTAGCTTTGCTTTAACCAGATGAAAGCACCTTAACTGGGCAGATGATACTCCATTTGGAGGGTTAGCAAACACTGTGGAGGCAGAAAAAATAATTTGAAAATCTCTGAATTAGTCTAAGTTACCTTAATTCAGCATCTCCATAAGAAATGTAATGATTTACTTCAAGATGGAGAAATGCAAAAAAAAAAAAACAAGAATCAAATATTTGAAACATTAAGAGTTGTGCTTCAGTTTTAAAATGTAAAGACTAAATATTATCGATTGTAATAGAAATTTGTCAATAGTCACCCTCTGATAGAGGTCTAAATCCCCAGTAAAAGCTCAAAAATCAAAACTGACATCCATCCATCCATTATCCAACCTGCTTTATCCTAACACAGGGTCACGGGGGTCTGCTGGAGCCAATCCCAACCAACAAAGAGCGCAAGGCAGGAACAAATCACAGGATGGGCGCCATCCCACCGCAGGGCACAGACATACACCCACACCCCAAGCACACACTAGGGACAATTTAGGACCACCAATGCACCTAACCTGCATGTCTTTGGACTGTGGGAGGAAACTGGAGCACCCAGAGGAAACCCACGCAGGCACGGAGAGAACATGCAAACTCCACGCAGGGAGGACCCGGGAAGTGAACCTAGGTCTCCTTATTGCGAGGCAGCAGCTCTACCATGCCACCCCAAAACTAACATCACATTCATAATCACTGACCATAAATAGTCTAAAATGATACCCCATATTCTTATGTGATTTTTAACCTTCTAAAACTGGTAAAGAGTAAAATATTGCTGAATATTATCATATTTGTGTTCAGCAACCTCAAAATAGCATAAAACGACACTCCATATGGTTATATTATCCCATCTCCATTTTGTCAAAGTTTTGTTGAAAGGAGCAACTTTGACCCCTTGGGGTCAGTTGATGTGTCCTGCACGGCTTCAGCTCCTTCTGATCGTTTTTGGTGAAGACGCCTATTGGTTTACTCTTTATCATAAGGGTATAATTTCTTCACCAATATATGGTTCAAAAATGTGTGTTCTTTTGGGCTTAGAGAGTCAAAAAATTTGGGAAGCGCAAAAAAGCTTAATATCCTCCATATCTAGAAATATCAAGACAAGTTAATGCTATATCATATGTGGGAGTGTTCTTGTACAAGTGAGTCAGGAGACGCTGAGCAAAATGATTTAATTGAATTTATAGGTTATTCTTATGAACACAAAAGACTTGGATGAGCTTCAGAACTGGAAGATCATTTGGAAAGTGCAGTTCATGCAGAAAAGTGTAAAGTGCTACATGTGAGAAAAAGGAACAATAATTGTAAATACAAGATGGTGAACACTATCATAGAAGAAGCAACTCTGGAATTGGATTTAGGAGTTTATGTTGACCCAACAATCACATCATTAAAGCAATGTGCATAAGTGATTTAAAAAGCAAATAAAATATTAGGTTATTTAGTAAAAACTGTTGAATATAAATTGATGGACCGTATGCTCAGACTATGTAACACACTAGTAAGACCATATCTGGAGTACTGTGTGAAGTTCTGTTCACCACGCTAGAAAAAAGACATAACAGCACTTGAAGCTGTGCAGTGAAGAGCAACCAAGTGCATCCCAGGACTTCAGGACATGTCCTACTGTGACAGACTCAGAGAGTTTAACCTGTTTAGTTTTGAGCAGAGGAGACTGTGTGGGAAGCTCATCCAGATTTTTAAAACTTTCTAAGACATAGAAAAAGAAGATTGAGCAGAATTCTTTTACAAAATATGTGCTTGGCGGAGCAGCGTACTTAAGACTGAATCCGGGAAGCACTTCTTTACTCAAAGAGCTGTAGGAATCTGAAACAAACTATGGAGATATGGAATTGAAGCAGAAATCTTGTCAGTCTTAAATGCAGGATCTCTCTCTGTTTTACACACAGTCAAAACAGTTCTTACAACCTTAAACTAATTCAGGCTGCTTTCTTTTTTGCATGTGAGTCGTATTACGTTCATTACAGTATGAGGTGAGTAACTGACAGATGAAGTAGTGAAGTAGTGAAATTCAACATTTTATTTTTAATAAATTTGTAAATAAAATCTAAAATCCTTTTTGTGCTTTTAGATTCTGAGGTAATGAGTGTTGCTTGATCTGGGAATAAATAAATTTGAGACACTTTAGCAAAAGGTTGCACCATAAGAAAAATAAGAATATTTTTCTAAACCACTGCATACCAGAGTAAAAAACACCAACTGTGCTTGAAAATATAGGGAGATAAAAGTGAAAATAGGCAGAAATGTTTAAACTCAAATAAAGTAAAAACATTCTGAAAACATACTGAAATTCAGAAACAAAAGTTTTTTTACTCTAAATGTTCAAATCACTTGAAACAAAGGGTCATTTGGACACTCAGGACTCTTGACACTCAGTTAAAGAGATCAAGTGACTCCGAGATGCCAAGAACCTCCTGGTCAGCCCTGCAAAACCCAAACGGGAAGTGAGGGCTTGCTGGGAATGACTACCTGATGCCATTGTTAGGGATGAGGTCACTTCTCACCTCTGAAAGAGTGTCTCAGGAGAGGTCACCTAACCTAAATGAATGCCAGGTATGCTACTGCTTACTATCTGTTTCCTTTAGGGGGCGATATAGCTCCCTAATTGGAATAAATTCTTCTATAATTGCAATGTTTTAAGTAACCGAAAAATATAGAAATATGACATTAAAAGGTGATATCTCTCCCATAGTGATACGGCGGTAAAAATCACATAAGAGAAAATAACTTAGCTTTCTTTACTGACGATTTACGTGGCATTAAAGATGGGAAGCCATAATAACAAGACAATACCAAGGTGGGATCTTGGTCTATACTGTCTGTCATTTTTTCGTCACTGCGCTGGAAGGCTTTTCGGGACAAATGACGATATCACCCATCCGTCTGTCCATTGGCTTCAAAGTGTTTGGCTGCACTCCAAGTATTTATACTGTCTTCTCCACGTGTAGGCCCTTCCTTGGTTTCCAAACAAGGAAAAGAAAGGATTCAATTTCATCTCTAACATAGGACAAAATAGCATACACCTGTCTTTTAGGCTGGCTCCGCATTATTCAAGCTGTCTCCATCCATCTTGTCCTATGCTTGGCTAAGCACTTCTAAATGCTGAGAACCTCTTTTGGCCTGGCCTGTACATGTTAATGGATTTATAAAATAATTTCTTCTACAGAGCACAGTGACATTAAACTTACATTCTTGTTACACTATCCAGTATGGAAATAAACCAGATCACCTGATTATTAGTGCATTTAATGGAGATCTGTGTGCTGGTTGTTTTGGATCTTATGATGTTTTGTCACAAATGGTAATAATATGTGCAAACATCTCTCTACACATCAAAGAGCCCCAATGTCTGGCCACTATTCAGGGAGTGGATGTTGAAGTGGTGCACTCCTACAAGTACTTGGGGCTCCACATCAATGGCAGGTTGTGTTGGTCTCATAACACAGAGGGACTGTATAAGACAGGGCAGAGCAGGCTCTTCTTCCTTAGGAGGCTGCATTCCTTCAATGTGGGTAGTGACATCCTTCACTCTACTATAACTCTGTGATGGCCAGTTTGTTGTGCTGGGCTGGCAACATCACATCAAGAGAGGCCCACCAAATCAACAAGCTAATTCAAAGGACAGGCTGAGTTATGGGACACACTATGGACCCTCTGGATGTTGTAGCAAAGGAGAGAATGAAAACAAAACTGAGTGCCATTATGAACAAAGCCAGATAGATAGATAGATAGATAGATAGATAGATAGATAGATAGATAGATAGATAGATAGATAGATAGATAGATAGATAGATAGATAGATAGATAGATAGATAGATACTTTATTAATCCCAAGGGGAAATTCATATACTTCAGCTGCAGCATACTGATAAAAATAAACAATATTTAATTAGAGAGCAATATAAATGCAGGTAAAAACAGACAATAACTTTGTATAATGTTAACGTTTAAAAGGTGGAATTGAAGAGTCGCATAGTGTGGGTGAGGAACAAACTCCTCAGTCAGCCAGTGGAACAGGACAATGACAGCAGTCTGTTGCTGAAGCTGCTCCTCTGTCTGGAGATGATCCTGTTTAGTGGATGCAGTGGATTCTCCATGATTGACAGGACTTTTAGCCATCAGATCATTCAGAAGAAGTTTGTCAAGAAACCTTTACACCAATAGCAATAGGCCTGCATAATGCCCTACTGAGACTGGGACTGGCAATAATGTGTTCAGAGCAAAATGTGTTTGTGTTTTTATATATATATATATATGATACAGTACCTGCCAAATAATACAATGTGTTTCAACCTAATTGGGGCTCTTCAGGTGTACACACCTTTGCTTCCCTTTATGGACATCAGCACCTGAGGCAAAGCCTCTGACATTGCGCCATGGTGGATGGTTTGCTTACCTGACAGCATGAAGACTGGAGTATTACATTCATAGATCTGAATTACATTCAGGATGGTTGCCTACCAGGTAACGCTTGCGGTTAGTCAGCCAGTCAGCAAATATGCCACATCTTCTCAGTTGCAGGAAGCAAAGATGTGTACACCTGATGAGCCACAATTAGGGCAAAACATGTGTCTTGTATTCTTTGTACTGATAGGTACTGTATTCTTCAGCTGTAACCAGGGCTTTAGTCAAGGTGGATGGAATCATGAAGACCTCCAAGTATCAGTCTATTTTGGCACAAAACCTTCAAGTATCTACTGGGAAGCTGATGATGATGAGAAACTTCACTTTTCAGCTTAACAAAAACCTAATGCATACATCAAAATCAACAAACAAAAGCACACGTGGTTTGCAAACACTAGAGGCTGTTGAGAGTTTTTGGTCTGTTCCGTGGTGTGAGATTTAAATAAAAGAATACATTTTGCTCTTAAAAATTTGGGTTTTGGTTGCCACTAAGGAACCGTGTGGGAATATTTAAAGTTTTTTTTCTCTTTAGAAGGTTTTTGTTCTTTTTTTGCTGTTTTTTCACCCAAACAAGAGCAAAAGCAGCTGGGTGTTTGGAGGTGCGCTTGGAAAAGTTACTTGTACTTGTACCTGTACTTATTCTTGTAATCTGTATTTGAATTAGCATCGAGGAGGCAGAGTAGAAAGCAGCAGTAACTGATATCGGCATTTGTAAGCAAATAACCACTTCATCGTAATAGCGATTCCTTAGTTTAAAGGAAAAGAAAACAAGTCCGCGGATGACTTTAAAGCAGTAAAAGGGGAAGGCTCAGCGGTGCACAGGTAAGTGGTCTGAGTTAAGACGCCGATCATGCACAAGGGGCTGTAGGAGCAAATAAGGCAGTAAAGTTTTATTTATTTGTTTATTTTAGACTAGCAAAATACCCGCGCTTCGCAGCGGAGAAGTAGTGTGTTAAAGAAGTAATGAAAAAAAACAAGGAACATTTTGAAAATAACGCAACATGATTGTCAATGTAATTTTTTGTCACTTTTATGAGTGTCGCTATACATATTTATATATGTATATATATAAATATACACAGTATATACATATACACATATACATATATACATATATACATATACACATATATATATACACACATACATATATACATATTTACACATATATATATATATATATATATATATATATATATACCCTTTGGGGTGCGAGCCACTGTTGCTGGGGGTGCCAGATTCCATCGAGGAAGAAAAATGAAAAACATTATTTGTACAAAATCTTAATTTATTTATCCATTCCTAAATAATTAAATGGGCAGACTATTTCGTATCAGTGCAATACGCTGCTTTTTAAAACGGATGACTTCCGCTCTTACGTGCACTTAGTGCTGCGTGGGCATTATGAATTATTGTATCTGTTCAAGTTCTATTTAAATTTTAAATATAAGTAATTTTTATTTAGTCGTCAGAAATATCTTTGGTAGGAATGTAAGTTAAATTTAGTCATCATTGCATAAATTTTTCTTCACCATAGAAATTTAAAGACTAAATTCAACTTACATTCCTACCGAAGATATTTCTATCGACTAAATAGAACCTATTTATATCCAAATAGAACTTGAAAAGATATATTTTTTCGAATCTGATCGAGCATTTTAGATCAACTTGACATGCACTACATGGAGCCCGCGCACTATGGTGCTCTCGCCTGTCTGCCTCAATAAGTCACCGTCGCTTCGTTCTTACTTTTTTACCGTTCATTTAATCATAGCTAGTCGCAAAAAAATTAGAAAATGGAAGAAGGATTACACTGAGTATGGCTTTACCAAAACAATTATTGATGAAGAATAAAGCATCCATTATTCATAAAGCTTCAATTGGTGATCTGTTTTTCTGCGTTAACCTCATATTTTTTCATACTTCTTCTCAAACCAAGGGGGTGCGAGGGTAAAATGAATCGGGAAGCGCTGATATTTATGTATGTATGCGTGTATATCTATACTAATAAAAGGCAAAGCCCTCACTGACTGACTGACTCATCACTAATTCTCCAACTTCCCGTGTAGGTAGAAGGCTGAAATTTGGCAGGCTCATCCTTACAGCTTACTTGCAAAAGTTGAGCAGGTTTCATTTCGAAATTCTACGCGTAATGGTCATAAATGGAACCTATTTTTTCATCCATATACTATAATAGACTTCTGCTCGTAATTTAGTGCCTGCCCATTTAAGGCCGTCCGTCAGCGGCAATACAATAGAAACACTCTGCCGCTAAATATTCACAGGTGAAGGATTGTGCTTATGCAGAGGAAGATGAGATGGTCAGGGTGGTGTTTGGCACAAACTTTTAAGTGCCGGGTCTTAGCTAACATTAATTAAAACCATGGACATTGCACGAGATGGCACAAGCAGAGCTGGGAACCTTCGATACATGTACACCGAGCGGCTCACGTGAACTGATGCAGTGCACAGACAAAAAGCAACAGTTCCAAAGAGTGCTGAACAAAAACCAAATTACACAATTGAGAAGGCAGCAAAAAAATATGAAGCGTCTGACACATACAAGCATATTCATAAGTGCAACTACTGCGGAAACAAAGCACACGGTGGAAAAAGTCAATGTCCAGCTAAAGGAAGACAGTGTAAAAAAAACAAGTGCATGCAGTGTGTCACATGTCAGATAAAGAGGAAGATGAGCTGTTTATTGATGAGATAAGAAACGAATCGATGAATGAAACCTGTCATCTTTACAACGATTGACAAACACGGAATGTAACTTGAACACAACACATCCTACAAATACGAACCTGATTGAAAGAAATAATGATAATCAAATCCTTGATGACAGCAACACTCATAACACTCACAAAACAATTACTCTATATTAACAATCATGTTACGTTATTTTTAAAATGTTCCCTTTTCTTTTTCATAACTTCTTTAACACACTACTTCTCCGCTGCGAAGCGCGGGTATATATATATATATATAGTTAGAGCGAAACATGTGTTGCGTACTCTTTGCATTATTTCACAGTAAAACTATTTCAATATATATATACATACATATATATAAACACACATACATATATATCAGCGCTCACCGATTCATTTTACCCTCGCACCGCCTTGGTTTGAGATGTATGAAAAAATATGCGGTTAACGAGAAAGACAGATCACCAATTGAAGCTTTATGAATAATGGATAATTTATTCGCCATCAATGATTGTTTTGGTAAAGCCATACTCAGTGTATTCATTAGATAAACGGTAAAAAAGTAAGAGCAAGGGGAGGGTAACTTATTGAGGCACGCAGGCGAAAGCAGAATAGCACGCAGGCTTGATGTACTGTAGTGCGCGTCAACTTGATCTAAATTGGGCGATCACATTCAAAAAAATATATCTTTTCAAGTTCTATTTAGTCGACACAAATATCTTTTGTTGAAATGTAAGGCGAATTTACTCTTTACATTTCTATGGTGAAGAAAAATGTATGCAATGATGCCTACATTTAACTTACATTCCTAACAAAGATATTTCTGTCGACTAAATAAAAATTCCTTCTAGAACTTGAACAGATACGATAGTTCATAATATCCACGCAGACTTGCACGTAACAGCGGGAGTCATCCATTTTAACAAGCAGCGTTTTGCACTGATACGAAATATGCTGCCCATTTAATTATTTAGGAATGGATAAATAAATTAAGATTTTGTACAAATAATGTTTTTCATTTTTCTTCCTTGATGGATTCTGGCACCACCAGCAGCAGTTGCTCGCACCCGAAAGAGTGTATGTATATAAATATATATATATGTATTTGTGTGTATATATATATGTGTGTGTAGCCACAATAAATGCCTTTATTGAATAGACAAACCAGGGGTGAACAAGTTCCTTTCTACTGCAGCCACAGGTGCGACACACATAAAAAACATCAATAATAACTCATAAACTTGCAATATTATTTAGGAAAATTGCAATATTTTACTCACCAAAAATTCTGATTATTTGTAAACAAAATCCATCCTCCTCTCTTTCCTCAAAAACAGTTCAATTCTCTGTCGTACAGATTATCCATGCGCTTCAGTTCCATCAAAAAGTCCCTTTCTATCGCCATCGAAGCTAATGCTGAAAGTCGAACCTGCCCTGTCGTATTTCTGTCATAAGTTTTAATTCGCTTTAGGGCTGAAAATGTCCGCTTGACAGAAGCAGTTTACACAGGAATGGTCACCGCCAAATATACCAATGTGAACAGCTGACCCACGCTCTCAATCAGATTTTGCTGATGAAGGAAGTCAAGGAGATCAGTGGGAGATTTTCCTGCAAAATCATCCATGGCATACATTACAGTCAGTTCTGGTTTTAGCCGAGACAGATCAAAAACCGGTCTGTGGGTCTTGTGTTAAACTGGAGAAGGCTGCATGCGTGAAATTTTTCTTGTATTTCCAAAACTTCTGGGGCTCGAGGAGCGTGACAAACATCAGGTTTTCGTGGTCTTCAAATCTGGTCTGGTCAATATTGTCCAGAATCCTGCCATGGAGTTGGCCGTAGTGCGCACAAAGATCTTGTGCTCGGAGTGTTTGCGGTGCATTCAGTGGCCTCGTAGAGTTCCTCATATCGGCTTCTATCCAATCAATGGGTCTGAATACGGTGACGTTGCCGTACACCTGCTAGAGGGCCCTACTGACACCAACTCAAAATCTGATTAGTTGAAGCAACAGGTTAATCAACATTTATTCTGTGTTAGAGTGCCTGCACAGCGTATTGTGAAGGCCTCTCTGCCTGGCAACAAATGATGGCTGAAATGTGATTGGTTAAATGATTTAATATGAAAATACATGCCTGGAAGCAGCAAAACCATTGGAAAAGCTATGAAAGGAAGCGAACAGACTATTTGGAATTATTTAATAAGTATTCATGGACAAAATTAACATCAGTTTGTGATTCAGATATTTTTACTTATGAATATGCTAAGCACAGTCCTTGACCCGCGAATATTTACTTTATATGGGCAGGCACTCAATTACGTGGGAGGTGTGATGATGCGAGACGCAACTCCGCCTCCCATGGCCATCGAGCTGCAGTTTAATACAGTATATGGACGAAAATAGATTCCAGTTATGACCATTATGCATAGAATTTCGAAATGAAACCTGCCCAACTTTTGTAAGTAAGCTCTAAGGAATGAGCCTGCCAACTTTCAACCTTCTACCTACACGGGAAGTTGCAGAATTAGTGATGAGTGAGTCAGTGAGTGAGTGAGTCAGTCAGTCAGTCAGTCAGTGAATGAGGGCTTTTCCTTTTATTAGTATATATATATATATATATATATATATATATATGTGTGTGTATGTGTGTGCATATATATATATTGAAATAGTTTTACTATCAAATAATGCAAACAGTACGCGACACGTGTTTCGCCCTAATTCTGGGGTCATTAGGCGTACACACTCACTGCACCCCTTCTCGGGAATCGAACCTCAGATGTCAGCGTTAGAGGCGAAGCCTCTTGCGTTGCGGCACGGCGTGTGGTTCGTTTATTTGACAGTATATAGATCGGTGTGTATATATATATAAAAAAAAAGGGGGACCGGAGGGTGTATTCCAACTACAGAGGGATCACACTCCTCAGCCTCCCTGGAAAAGTCTATTCGGGGGTTCTGGAGAGGAGGGTCCGTCGCATAGTCGAACCTCGGATTCAGGAGGAACAGTGTGGTTTTCGTCCTAGTCGCGGAACAGTGGACCAGCTCTACACCCTTAGCAGAATTCTGGAGGGTGCATGGGAGTTTGCCCAACCAGTCTACATGTGTTTTGTGGACTTGGAAAAGGCGTTTGACCGTGTCTCTCGGGTAATCATGTGGGGGGTACTCCGGGAGTATGGGGTACCGGACCCCCTGATAAGGGCTGTTCGGTCCCTGTACAACCGGTGTCAGAGCTTGGTCCGCATTGCCGGCAGTAAGTCGAGCCCGTTTCCAGTGAGAGTTGGACTCCGCCAGGGTTGCCCTTTGTCATCGATTCTGTTCATAACTTTTATGGACAGAATTTCTTGGTGCAGCCAGGGTGTTGAAGGGGTCCGGTTTGGTGGACTCAGGATTGAGTCACTGCTTTTTGCAGATGATGTTGTCCTGTTTGCTTCATCAGGCCGTGATCTTCAGCTCCCTCTGGAGCGGTTCGCTGCTGAGTGTGAAGCAGCTGGGATGAGAATCAGCACCTCCAAATCCGAGACCATGGTCCTCAGCTGGAAAAGGGTGGAGTGCCCTCTCAGGGTTGGGGGGATCCTGCCCCAAGTGGAGGAGTTCAAGTATCTCTGGGTCTTGTTCACAAGTGAGGGAAGAATGGACCGTGAGATCGACAGGCGGATCGGTGCGGCATCTGCAGTCTGCATCGGTCTGTCGTGGTGAAAAAGGAGCTGAGCCGTAAGGCAAAGCACTCAATTTACCAGTCGATCTACGTTCCTACCCTCATCTATGGTCATGGGCTATGGGTAGTGACTGAAAGAACGAGATTGCGAATACAAGCGGCTGAAATGAGTTTCCTCCGCAGGGTGTCTGGGCTTTCCCTTAAAGATAGGGTGAGAAGCTCAGTCATCCGGGAGGGGCTCAGAGTAGAGCCGCTGCTCCTCCGCATCGAGAGGAGTCAGATGAGGTGGCTCAGGCATCTGATCAGGATGCCTCCTGGACGCCTCCCGGGTGAGGTGTTCCGGGCACGTCCAACCGGGAGGAGGCCTCGGGGAAGACCCAGGACACGCTGGAGGGACTATGTCTCCCAGCTGGCCTGGGAACACCTTGGGATTCTCCCAGAAGAACTGGAAGAAGTGGCCGGGGAGAGGGAAGTCTGGGCCTCTCTGCTTAAGCTGCTACCCCTGTGACCCGACCCTGGATAAGCGGAAGAGGATGGATGGATGGATGGATATATAGCAAAATACCCGCGCTTCACAGAGGAGAAGTAGTGTGTTAAAGAAGTTATGTAAAAGAAAAGGGAACATTTTAAAAATAACGTAACATGATTGTCAATATACAGTAATTGTTTTGTGAATGTTATGAGTGTTGCTGTCATCAAGGATTTGATTATCATTATTTCTTTTAATCTGGTTCGTATTTGGAGGATGTGTTGTGTTCAAGTTACATTCCATGTTTGTCAACCGTTGTAAAGATAACAGGTTTCATTCATTGATTCCTTTCTTACTGCATCAATAAACAGCTCATCTTCCTCTTCATCTGAGACATCACATACTGCATGCACGGGTTTTTTTTACACTGTCTTCCTTTAGCTGGACACTGACTTTTTCCACTGTGTGCTTTGTTTCCGCAGTAGCTGCACTTATGAATATGCTTGCATTACTTGCTTCATATTCTTTTGCTGCCTTCTCAATTGTGCAATGCTTTTTTTTTTCATCGCTTTTTGGAGCTGTTGCTTTTTGTCTGTGTACTGCGTTCACAGTCAGTTCACGTGAGCCACTCGGAGTACATGCATCGAAGGTTCTCAGCTGTGCTTGTGCTATATTGTGCGATGTCTATGGCTTTATTTAATGTTAGCTAAGACCCGGCACTTAAAAGATTGTCTCGCAGTTTCGCTGAGTTTGTGCCAAACACCACCCTGACCAACTCATCTTCGTCTGCATAAGCACAGTCCTTCACCCGTAAATATTTAGTGGCAGAGTGTCTCTATTGGATAGCTGCTGACAGACGGCCTTATATGGGCAGGCACTCAATTACATGGGAGGCGTTCCGATGAGGGACGAAACTCCGCCTCAAAAGGCGACCGAGCTGCAGGCTATGGCCGGTATATATGTACATAAGTAGGTTCCAGTTATGACTGTTACGCGTAGAATTTTTGTAAGTAAGCTGTAAGCTGTAAGCTGTAAGGAATGAGCCTGCCAAATTTTAGCCTTCTACCTACACGGGAAGTTGGAGAATTAGTGATGAGTGAGTGAGTGAGTAGTGAGTCAGTGAGTCAGTCAATCAGTCAGTGAGGGCTTTGCCTTTTATTAGTATAGATTAAACAGTCCTTAGCGGTCCAGAGGTAGAACAGTTAAGTGGGCGGCAGCGTAAGGGTTCATTAATATGGGGGAATACAAACAGTGCGAGTGGAGAGCTTATAAGTAAGAGGAGCAAAGTTAGGAGAAAAAACAGAGAAAAGTTAACCTCATAGAAAGACAAATAGGAGGCAGCTGAGTGGTTGTCTATGAGGGCTACATCTGCAGGAGATACCAGCTGATCCAGCACCTTGACCTCAGGGTCGCTGAACTGGAGGAGGAGTTGGCTGACCTGCGTTGTAATAGAGAAGTGGCAGACTTGGCCCAGGTGTCCTTTAGAGAGATAGTGTGCACCCCCAAGGTGGCGCGGGAGGAGATTCCAGACCAGACAGGTAGGAATAGGTGGGTCACGGTCACAAGGTGTAAGGTAAAGGGTGCACACTGTCTGGGGGCATCAACCCCAGAATTAGAAGTGTCAAACCGTTATCATGTCCTTGCGGAGCTGGACGGTGTCTCTGATAATTCTGAGGTGGTAGGCAGGAATGAGGAGCCCCAAAGGGCCACCTGAAAACCAGTTCCCAAAAAGAGACAGGAACTGATAGTTGGGGACTCAATCATTAGGGTAATTGAAGAGCAGGTGTGCTCCAGAGAGAGAGAGTCTAGCACGGTGTGCTGCCTTCTGGGAGCACAGGTGGGAGACCTCCCTGGAAGGGTGGATAGCCTCTTGGCCAGAGTGGGGGTGGATCCAGTTGTCATTGTCCACGTTGGAACAAATGACATACATAAGGATAGTCTGTGAGTTCTGCAATCCAAATTCAAAGAGTTAGGTGCCAAGCTGAGGAGCAGAACTGACAAGGTAGTCTTCTCTGAAGTTCTGCCTGTGCCACGCGCCAGTCCAGGTAAGATTGAGGAGATTAGAAGGCTTAATGCGTGGCTCAAATCTTGGTGCAGGGTAGAAGGGTATAGGTTTATGGGGCATTGGGACTCCTTTTGGAACAGATGGGACCTGTTCCGCCGTGACGGGTTACATCCGAACTGGAGGAGCACCAATGTATTGGGGGGGCGTATGTGTAGGTTAGCGAGGATTGAGGAGGGGCAGGGAGTTTAGGACAGGCCAGGTTTAGATCTATACATGGAGGAACAAACAATGGTGTAGAAATAAAAATGCATAGTAATGTAAATTCTAAGCAAACATTTAAATGTCGAAGGAATAACACATTAAAAATAACTTGCCTTAACGCTAGAAGTATCAAAAATAAGGTAAGTGAGTTGGAGTTGTATGTAGCAGAGCATAATTATGATATTATAGCAATAACGGAAACCTGGCTAAATAACAAAGATGGGGATGAGTGTAACATAGAGGGATACACATTTTTAGGAAGGATAGACAGAACAGAAAAGGAGGTGGGGTTGCTGTTTATGCCAAACAGAATTTAAATGTAAGTCATCTTCAGTTGGATGATGAGCCCCATCTTAGTGAGGACATGTGGCTTCGCCTGGAAAATATTAGGGAAAGAGGTCTTATTTTAGGAGTGTGTTATAGACCACCCAATTCAGACAGTAATTTCAACATACATCTATTTAGTAATATCAAAAAGGCAAGTTTACAGGGGATATTATAGTCATGGGGTTGCAGATGGAGGAGCACAAGAATTTTTAGAAGTAATCAGTGACTGTTTTTAACACAGCATGTTAAAGCACCAACATGGAGTGAAGCCTGTCTGGATTTAGTATTCTGTAATAATCAGGATAGAATTGAGGGTGTAGAGGTGATTGAACCACTAGGGTCAAGTGACCATAATGTAATACAATTCTCAGTATTTTGTAAAAGTGCAGATACAAAGACTAAAATTGTTAAGTTGAACTTTGGTAGGGCTAATTTTGAGCAGATGCACAAAGTCTAAGTAGGATAGACTGGGATAAGCTTTTAAATGTGGAGACAGTCGAGGAGCAGTGGAACAGGTTTAAAAATGTTTTACATGTAATGCAGGACAGATACATACCTAAATTTGGAATTAATAGAAAACTAAAAAAAAACTCCGCGATGGATTAATAAAGATTTAAAAAAGAAGTTGCAAAGAAAAAACTGCTTTATAAGGCATATAAGACTAATGACTGCAAAGAGAACCGTAGCGCGTATGAAAACATGAGGGCAACCATTAAGAAGGATATCAGGGAGGCTAAAAGACAGTTGGAGAGGAATATAGCAGATAAGGCGAAAGAAGACCCCAAGAGATTCTTTCAGTATTTTAGTAGTAAAAGAACAGTTAAGGAGGAGGTCAAGTGCATCAGAAACAGTAAAGAGGAATTAAAAGATACAGACAATGAAATAGCAGATGCCCTAAACTTACATTTTTCTGAGGTGTTTACAAGTGAGCAAGTGGCTAACCTCCCAGAGGTACACACGACTACTAAGAAGGTACTGAGGGATTTGGAAATTGTAGAGGGAGAAGTGCTGCTCAGATTAAATAAGATGAAAGGAGGCTAGTGAGTACATATATAAACCCTTGACACATATTTTTAGGAAGTCACTGTGCACTGGAGAGATTCCGAAGGACTGGAAAATGGCAAATATCATCCCATTATATAAAAAGGGTGACAGAGCAGATCCAAGCAACTATAGGCCAGTAAGCTTAACATGCATGACAGGAAAATTAATTGAAGGAATTATTAAGGATAAGATTGAGCAGCACATGGCAAGGACAGGAGTTTAACTGAACAGTTAGCATGGGTTCAGAAAAGAAGGAGGTTGTGTTTTACTAACATTCTGGAATTCTGTGAGGAAGCAACAAAAGGATATGATCAAAGTGGAGCTTATGATATTATTTATCTGGACTTTCAGAAAGCATTTGATAAGGTGCCACATGAGAGGTTGGGCATCAAGTTAAAAGAAGTGGGAGTCCAGGGTGATGTTTTTAGATGGATGCAGAATTGGCTCAAACATAGGAAGCAGAGGGTGATGGTGAGAGGAACCACATCAGAACTGGCCGATGTTAAGAGTGGTGTTCCACAGGGGTCAGTGTTAGGGCCGCTGCTATTTGTTAAATATATAAATGATTTAGATAGGAATATAAGTAGCAAGCTGGTTAAGTTTGCAGATGATACCAAGATAGGTGAATTAGCAGATAATTTGGAATCCGTTATATCATTACAGAAGGACTTGGATAGCATACAGGCTTGGGCAGATTTGTGGCAGATGAAATTAAATGTCAGTAAATGTAAAGTATTACACATAGGAAGTAAAAATGTTAGGTTTGAATACACAATTAGAGGACTGAAAATCAAAAGTACACCTTATGAGAAGGATTTAAGAGTCATAGTGGAGTCCAAGCTATCGACTTCCCGACAGTGTTCAGAAGCCATTAAGAAGGCTAACAGAATATGAGGTTATATAGCACCCTGATGTGTGGAGTACAAGTCCAAGGAGATGATGCTCATGTTTTATAACACACTGGTGAGGCCTCATCTTGCGTACTGTGTGCAGTTTTGGTCTTCAGGCTACAAAAAGGACATAGCAGCACTAGAAAAGGTACAGAGAAGAGCGACTAGGCTGATTCCAGGTCTACAGGGGTTGAATTATGAGGAAAGATTAAAAGAGCTGAGCCTTTACAGTTTAAGCAAAAGAAGATTAAGAGGTGACATGATTGAAGTGTTTAAAATTGTGAACTTATTTTAAAATGAGTTCATCAAGAACACGGAGACACAGTTGGAAACTTGCTAAGGGTAAATTTCGCACAAAAATTAGTTTACACAAAGAACGATAGACACTGGAATAAGCTACCAAGAAGTGTGGTAGACAGTAAGACGTTAGGGACTTTCATAACTCGACTTGATGTTTTTTTGGAAAAAATAAGTGGATAGGACTGGTGAGCTTTGTTGGGCTGAATGGCCTGTTCTCATCTTGAGTGTTCTAATGTTCTAAAGTAATGGCTTCAAAGGATGATCAAAGTTCTAGAATAGTCCAACCAGAACCAACACCATAATCCAACTGAAAATCTCTGGGTAACCTGAACTGTGCATAGGAATTTGACAGATTTGGAAATTTTCTACAAGCATGAGTGGGCAAAAATCACCCAGTCGAGATGTGCCAAACTGACAGACTCTTACTCTTACTTTGATATTAATGTCACTTTAGTATCTGCCACCTTAACATTATGTGCCACCCATCATTTTGGTAGTATAGTATTATTTGCACAATTCCAATTGCACTGGCATTCTTGCATGTGCCAGCTTGTGATTACATTCTTTGTATAGTATTTGTTATTTGTATGGTGTGTACTTAGATGATTATTTAACTTGGTGTACTTCTTGACTACTGATACTTAGATTTATCTCTGGATTAATAAAATCTATCTATCTATCTATCTATCTATCTATCTATCTATCTATCTATCTATCTATCTATCTATCTATCTATCTATCTATCTATCTATCTATCTATCTATCTATCTATCTTCACTTTAGCTTGTCTAGATTGTTTGTTATGGTTATCATCTGTCTTATCTTGTGTCGGCAGGAACTCTGGAGGTTTCTTCTTCCATCCTTCATGATTGGCATCTTTTTTGTGTATTTTACAAAAGTTGCTTTAAGAATGTTTAATGATGTTATTTATAAGAGGCGACCCAAAAATACCCAGACTTCATAAACAAAATTAACTTGCAACACACAGCAATTTCATTTTAGTCACCGTCAATATATTCCCCATGAGATGCAATACACTGCATCCATTTGTGAAAATATTTCAGGTACTCGTCTTTTGTGTCTAGAGCCTCCTATGATTTTTTTACCCTTTAACGGTAGCAAATCTTCTTCCTTTCAGTCTCAATTTGAATTTCAGGAACAAAAAGAAGTTATAGGGAGTGAAATCTGGTGAGTACAGGAGGCGTGAAGCAATACCCACATTGTTATTGGTCAGAAATTCTTTGACTGACAACATGGTGTGTGGAGGTGTGCTGTTGTGGTACAAAGTGCAGTTTTGCATGCGCCGTTGCTATGGACGTTTTTTTCCTGATGCTTTTCCAAGAGACACCTCGGTAGTTCAGTGTAATGTTGCTGATTAACAGTCTGTTCACCGGGAACAAACACTTTATTAACAAAGTCCGGCCATGTTGAAAAATGCAATCTTTATTGCATGTTGATGTTGAATATGATCTTTTGTGCTTTTTTCATTCTGGAAAAAAATAAATCGCCAAAGTCATGTGCACAGTTGTGGAATATATGTCATAGATATGCACTTGATCAGATCAGCAAGATGCCACTTAGCGGACTGATTAACAAGCCTGCAAACATACAATGCCTAGCAGCATAGTCAAAATTTACACTCTAGTCCCGTGCTATTGGCTGATTCTGGGAATTTCCCGGTCCCACCTTATATGCTGGGACCTGTAATGGCATTTTCCTTCAGCACTCTGGACAAAACATATTAAAGTTGATCGATTTCAAGATTAAGATAAATCTGAGTTGTTTTTTACAAACCTTAATTTAGGCTTCCTGCTTTGATCAGTGACCTGAAATCTGCCTGGTATGCGTAGACATACAGAGGTGTGCTTGATGCCCCGGCATCCATGGCTGGCACCTGTTACGTTTCATTTCAGTTTTCCTGTAGTAGAAAAACTGGTGTCAGAAAACAGATGAATGGATGGGTATATTAAAGAAGTCTTTGTCGCAGTGTCCGGGAGTCATCATTCAGCACTCTTGTCTGAGTGTCTTATTTCTAAATTTCAAATACTTTCTACAGGGTGAGTTTGATGGAGAGCTCTGACTGCCAACCTGTGAACAAGCCAGCATGAGGAATTATAAAAACTCTCTTGAAAGGCTTTTCCCTTGTTCACCGGTTTTGAAAATCCAATTAACTGGCCGCACTTTGCTGAGAAAGCAATTGTGAAACTTGGCCCGGAGATCGGAGTTTCTCTAATGGCTTTCTGGAGTGGCGCATCCTGCTGACTGACGGCTAGGTGACTTCTTAACAGCAATTTAAATCTGTTAGCAGAAAATTAAATCATTTCCTCTTGCCAGAGGACTCGCACTGTACACGTGTGCAGTCCGCAGAGCGGATCATTAGGCAAGTCTGCCGCCACCTCTGGATCACAAAAACACTGCTGTTGCTTTAACTTTATTTATGAAGAAGATTCCCATCTGTTGTAAAAGAGTTTTATCAGCCAATCAATCACTCTTTTACTGAACAACTTTTATAGCCCCAGGAAATCTCGGGCTAATAGGGCTGGATTATGGACATCATAGTGATGACGTAACTGACACACATTTGCAGAGCTTTTAACGCAATTAACTACAAATTATAATTTCACAATGTGCTTACCTTGCGTTAGACCATAAATCACAAGGCAAGGCAAGATCTAAGTTAATGTGAAATAAAACAAGAGGTGAAAGCTTTATTAAATTAACATTGAATATTTCAATGTAGGGATCTGAGATACACTGGCATCCTGTCCACTGTTGGTTCCAAGATTTTGCTTTATGCTGCCAGGATAGACTCGGCCCCATCTGCAAGTGAGTTGTACCAAGTGAGTCTAAGAATGTTACATTACAATGCCTATAAAGAGAACTCGCCCTTTTGGAAGTTTTTTAAATTTTAATGTGTATGAGGCACAAAGAATGAACAGGCATCCCAGTAGGAAATCGGGAAGGTCCCTTAACTGGAAGGGAAGCCCCAAGCAAACAGGAAAGCATCCCGGGCAAGAGAGAGAAGGATGGAGCAGCCGGACAAGACTGTCCTAAGGGATGGATGATCGTCCCAGCCAAAGAAGATTCCCTACTTGGGTGGGAAGCCCCAAACAAGTGGACAAGCATCCTGACCGAACCTATACCTAATACCTTCCCTGGCTGGGAGAAAAGAAGACAAGAAAGCACTGTTGAAGAGGGGTATTTACTTCCCCCAGGTGTTAGATGGCAGCAGCCTAACATATCGGTGGCCATTCGGGAACCAGCAATGAATTCTGGGAGCTGTAGTCCATGGGACCGTGGGTGCCTCAAGCGGGCGCTGCAGTGAGATGTGCTCCCCAATTCATGTGACTTCTGTATGAACCAGAAGTATTTCCATCAGGCAGTGGCCCTGGCACCGGAATAAAAGTGCAGTGGTGAGGGGAATTGTGGAGAGCTGATTGGAAAAGAGGGATTATGTGCCTGTTACTTGGAAGAGGTAGTTTTGGTTAATAAACCATTCTTTATTTGAACCCAGGAGTTTGTGTATGCTCATGTTGGGGATTGGGGCTTTCTGGACATCCTGTTTCTATCACAAATGTTATATAACATTAAGTCACAAGGATTTAATTTGGCTTTTTTGATATTGGCCAACACAGAAAGTCTCTTTAATGTCAAAATAAAAACAAATCTCTGCAAAGTGGTCTAATTTTATAACAATTGATCTCATAAGTACTCTCCACCTTAGTATTTACACACTTGGCCGCCATGACAGCCTTGAGTCTGTGAGCACAGGTCTTTGTCTCTCTATCAGCTTTGAATATCGGGATATTTGTTCCTATTCTTTGCAAAACTTCTCAGTCTCTATCAGTTTGCATTTCGATTGTGAATGAAGAGCCTTTTACAAGTCCTACCACAAATGCTCAGTTAGACTGAGATCTGCACTCTCACTTGGCCACCAGAGGTCATTAATGTTGTATCAAAGTCATTTCTGTGTAACTTAGGTTTCCTACTCGGGCTCATCATCTTGCTGGAAAACCAAACTTCTCCCAGTGTTTAATTGTGTAAGGTTCTGTGGTGACCCATGTAATGAAACAAAGAAACAAAAAAGAAGGTTACTGCAAAACCCACAAAACAAAGTGAGTAATCATAAAAGACTGAGTCAAAATGTTAATGAATTGGTGAGTGGTGTGCTCGGGCTTTATAAGTGCTGGGAAGTAAGAGGCAGGATTGGGCTGGAAGTGATGTCTGCAGGAGGGCGTGGACTGGCAGTTGAAAGAGCTTAAGTTGGTCTTCCCTTCTGAATGTCTGTGGGAGAGGGTGAAAAGGTATTAGTGCAGTTCATCAACCCTCAACATTGCATCTTACCCTCAGTTAAGTCCTTAGACTGCTTCCCATGTGCATGTGTGTGACACCCTATTTTCCTGTTTTATATTCTTTATTGTGTAGACCTTAACAAAATGTCTAAAATCGCATACACATAGCACTCTGTGATCAGTTATCTTAGCACTTTTTCACTCCTTTCCCTTCTACATCTGTTACTGCAGGCAATTTGAGAGAGTTAACAAACAGGCATCAGTTAAGTTACACATTTATATGAAAATTTACATAAAATGCCCAAAAATATTAAGAAAGCAGAATACAATGTGAATATTGGCAAACCACATCATTACAACCAATGCAGCAGTGCATTTTGTGTCCATAACAGCTCTCAGCTTATCTTCAGTTTGGCTGGCTTTGCTACCACGTGGACTTTGATTGGAATATTGAAATTGGCCAAATGCTTGTCTCAGTATGGCTGCTGAGAGTTGTCTTCATCATAATCTCCATACAGAATACATTACATTCATGATATTACAGCTCTCTAAACATTTTAGAATAGTAAGATGTATACTTGATATCATTTTCATGATGAATTGCATTAAAGCTTGTATTAAAAATGTGATGGCACTGTGGCACAGTGGTAGCGATGAGCTGGCACCCCGTCCAGGGATTTTTCTTGACTCCCCCATCCAGGGATTGTGCCTACTGTACCTCCCACAAGATGCTTGTTGGGACATACGTGATCCTTAATGGAATAATTTATTGCAGCAGTACTGTCTCTGTTAAACGTACCAACCCCCAATTCCTGTCCTTCTGTTTTCTATCACCACATAACCAATTGCCACCCAATAAGCCCCGTAATAAATGTCAAACCATCTGTAAGCTTAGAATGCTGATTCTTCAAAATTTCTATGGAACATTGAAAAATCTTTGATGTACATGTTTAATTATTCCCTCAATCCAGTGTTGCTCCAGTCCCAGCAAGCATCAAGCGGGAGGCAGGAACAAGTTCAAATAGTTCAAGTTCATGGCTGAGTGTAATCCATGCAGATGTTGGTGGCATTCCTAGCGCAGTGTGTGTTCTAAATATCCTCCAGGCTTGGAAGCGGTATCCCAATAATCCTCTGCACTCTCAACACAACCCGCCGTAGAGCTTTCCGATCAACTGCTGTGCACCTATGATACCACACACACGTACAATGGTTGTGCACCGTGAGTAACAGTGCTAAAGTAGCTATGGTATTTGGAATAGTTTGCACTGTTATATTTTTAAAAAATGATTATAATCAAGTGAACTAAATTTGTAAACAAGATAGATAGATAGATAGATAGATAGATAGATAGATAGATAGATAGATAGATAGATAGATAGATAGATAGATAGATAGATAGATAGATAGTTTATTAATCCCAATATGCAGTTAATTTTGATAAATTTGATAAATTCCATATCACTAATGTGAATCTGAAAAAAGGGAGACCACACAGAAGCAGTAACATTGCTTTGACGCTGAGTGCCACTAGCTTACAAAACTGAGCAGAAACGTGCATACACGTAGGGGGGTAGACTGCTGTGAAAATGTGCTTGGCTTTATGTCAAGTCTAGTTTTTATACATCGCGATGTGAGCATGGAAACGGGCGTACGCAACAGTTTTGTGCGTACGCACCATTTATATTTGAGGTCAATGGTCTCCTCTCTTAGGGAAATTCAAAAAATCACTGAACACCACAGGGGAGCTTTTAAAAAGGGCAACCCTGCCACATTCACACCGTTCTCCATTGAGCAAACTGGCCTTTGGTCAGTTATAACATGCATAGTTATAATGACCTCTGTCAGCTGACCGCTTTCCAGTATCATCAGTTGCCTTGAAATCCACAACTGTAAATACTCAAGTGTATTGAGAAGTAAGTTGAATTTCATCGAATCCCAAATCATTAAATATACCTGGTGTCAAATTCCATGTCCTGTAGTAGCACCTTGGCATCACAGAAATGCCACCAAATGCTACAACAGGATACAGAGAAGAGCAAATAAATAGAGGAGAGTAGTCATGCATGGATCACCCTCAAGGATCCTCTAAGGCATGTGATACCACCCTGGGACTAGAGGGGCACTGCCACTAAACATGTTCTCTCCTATTCCTCCTAATGCAGTGAGAAGACAACCAGTGAGGGCATCTGACTTTGCCTCTTCCAAATTCTTACCTATAAATAACAGGGTCGACGTGCTATTTTGTTTTGATTTGTTTTGTTGCCTTCACACCATTGGGCACTTGTATTTTGGTTTATAAAGAGAAGTAAATGGGGACACCTGGGTTGGCACCCCAAATTCCTTTACTTGGGACTTGTACTTCCTCACTCATCTACAGGAACAAAAACAGCTCATAATGACTGACAAACGTCTATGTTTGAACAGATGACATGAAATGACTGAATATTAAATTCAGAGCAGCAACAAATGCTTGTAATAGTACTGTAAAATGAGAATAAGCTGAGTATAATTTAACTGAAAGATGCAACAAATCATTTAAATTGACTGATGGCTGGGAGTGCTGGCGGCCATTTCACCAACAGTATGTCAGAAATACTTTGACTTTGTAGACGCTACCTTGGGTTTATGTTCTTCATAATAGCCAACTTAATTGACCAGACTGCGTTGAGCTTGAACTACACCTACAAGGTTCTGGACTATATGAGTCCTCCTGTGGTAGACCACCTGGGCCCACTGCAGTTTGCCTATTGGACAAAGATTGGAGTGGAGGATACAATTATCTGTCTGCTCCACAAGGCTTATTCTCACCTGGGCAAAGCTGGAAGCACTGTGAGGATTATGATTTTTGATTTCTCCAGTGCCTTCAATACCATCCAGGTAGGGGTAAACTCGGAGATATGCTGGTTGATGAGCCCATGGGGTCCTGGATAATGGGCTATCTGACTGGCAGATTGCCGTTTGTGAGACTGAAGCACTGTGCTTTTAATAGAGATGTGAGCTACACTGGAACAGGTCTGTCTCCTTTTCTCTTCACTTTGTACACCTTTGGCAAAAAATAAAATAGCAGGTTCTGACACTTTCAGAAATTCACAGATGATTCTGCACTTATGGGACATATTGATAAAGGAGATGAGACAGAGGACAGGAGTCAGGTAGAAATGTTTGTTTCTTGGTGAAAAGAGACTTAACATCAGCAAAACAAGGGAACTGATTAATGACTTTCACCACACCGAAAAGCCTCTGTGTCCAATGACTGTTCAGAGAGTGGATGTACAGTTGGTCCACTTCTACAAGTACTTAGGGGTCCATTAATGACAGGTTGGACTGGTCTTGTAACACAGAGGAACTATAGCAGAAAGGGCAGAGAAGGTTCTTTTAACTCAGGAGACTTCTTTCCTTTAATGTGAATAGTGACATCCTTCATATCTTCTACAACTCTGTGATGGCCAGTGTGTTGTGCTAGGCTGGTAACATCACTTCAAGAGAGGCTCACTGAATGAACAAGGTAATTAAAAGGGCAAGCTCAGCTATAGGACACATTCTGGACCCACTGGGGACAATTAAAACAAAACTGAGTGCCATTATGAACAATGCCACACATCCTCTCTCTGACACACCAACACTGAGACCAAAGTGTGTGTGTATATTTATTTATTTACTTACTTGCTTATCTATGTATTTATGTGTTTGTTTAAGTGTCTAAAGAGCCAAAAGTCCCACATGGGGACAAATAAAAATCTATCTATTTATCTATCTATCTATCTATCTATCTATCTATCTATCTATCTATCTATCTATCTATCTATCTATCTATCTATCTATCTATCTATCTATCTATCTATCTATCTATTTGTGCTGCATACTGTATGTTGGAGAATTATGCAGATTGTCTGTGTACTTTGCAGCTGGATACATTAATTTAAAATAGGACATCCGAGAAGATGCCTTGTTTTCCTTTTTTTAACATTTTTGTAACATTTTATGCTTGGCTGCCAGAGCACATCTAATCCACGTAGCTGCATTCAGCTCCTATAACAGGGCTCTGGGGTTCCTCCTTTTCTAGTTTTTTTCAAAGTAACAATACTCTCCTAGCCCACAACTGTGTACAGGCACACACTGAAATGACTCTTTTTTTCTGTCTACCTTGAGCCACTAAAGTAATACACGTGCATGAAGCTGAAGGCATCAGCTGGCGGCTTATTCCTCTTGTATAATAAAAAATGTATTAAATCAGCAGCCCACGAGGACAATGCCAGTGGTGTTTTGTAGTGTTGACAAATAAGCAAATAGGCCTTCTTAAGAGCTAAACCAGCGTTTCTCAACCTTTAAGTATTTGTGTCCCGAGTTTTCATAACAGTTTTAATCGCGCGCCCCCCTAACATTTTTATGAAATGTTTACATTTCCTTATCAGTTCCATTCTGCAACACTGCGAAAAGGTCTACAGCTTTGGTCCAACAATGCTTTATTAGTTTGTGTAGTGTTTTGTAATGTAAAAAAATGGGAGAGCAATCCGGCCTACTAGTCAAAGTCAAGATACAGTACCCTTACTGATTCGAGCACCAAAGATATTCAAGGAGACTCTATCATTAAGTTTTTTTAAGTTGTCTGATTCAGCATAAATTTACCTTTACAGATATACCAGTTTTGAATGGCACTACACCATTTAAAATTGTGAAAATGGTGTGCAAAGATTAGAGAAACTGAAATGAGTCTTTTACATTTCCATAATAAAAATAAAAAGAACACACAGAATTGACAAAATTAAATAAAAAAGGGGAGCCCGAACAAAACAGAGAGAGGAATAAAAGAGAACAAGAACAAGAAAGATGAAGGAGCAAGACAGACGTTAAAAGGTAACCGAAAGTAAAAGAGATGGTGGGCTCAGGAGTGGAGGTAGGCAGTAGGGAAAGTGAGCCCAAGGAGAGGAGCACATGGTAGATGCTCAGAAGGGGTCAGAGGGTCGCTGCTGCCGAGTGATCTGGACCGACTGCTCCAGGAAGGCTCCCATGAAGGGCTGAGGAGTGGCAATGAGAGACGAGAGAACAAGGCTCGGCACAGCGTTTCACAGACACCAAAGGACTGGCAGCGAGGACTTGTACTCAGTTAAAGGGTTGATTGAACCCATGGAGTCATGTCTCCTAAAGATGAGGTGACCTCTACAGGTGAGCAGTGGGGATGTCATTAGCAGAAACAAGCACCGTGGCTCAGGGTTATTTTACAAAAGGAAAAATTCCACCAGTGGGATTTTAATCTCACTTTAATGGATTCTTTATTTATTTATTTAAAAAACATTGCCCTTATTTGCACTTTGGGGTTTTGCGCCCATGTTTGGTTATAAAAGCACTTTTTCTGTTTACACCACATCTTGCTGGTTAAATGTCCTGATTTCCCGACTTATCCTCAGCTATGACTATCAACGGTTCCAGATTTGATAGCTGCCAAGCACTATGGAACCAACCTGGACCACCACAATGCACAATGTATAGAGCAGCACCATCCTCCCATGTCTTTCACTCAAGTCACTTTATTTGACTAGAAAACAATGACAGATTACACTGTCATCAAGTGCTTTATGTCCCCTGATTTTGCACAAATTTAGCTTTCCATTCAAGTCAAGTCAAGTTAGATCAAGCTTGGGTGTACATAGTACAATGAAATTCTAACTTTCATGTCTGAATCAAAACAGCTGACAAAAAGATAAAACAAACAAACAAACAAATAAATAAATAAGTATACATAGCACGCAACATATATGCATATATATATAGTAATAGTAATGTACGGAAAATATGGGCTGGCGTCCTCAAGTTCATGATTCTTTACAAGGCCGGGAGGCCAGTCTAGTGCATAGACAAGAGAAAAGTCAGGTTGTTCCCTACCTTAGCCATGAGATTGGCAGGAGTTTCCAACACTGACATGGATATGCTGGCGTCCCGGCAGGACTTTAAAAATCCTAACCTGTATGGGAAGCCAGTATAATTGAGTGATGGGGAGATAACTTGCTTGGACTATTTGCTCCCCAGATACACTATGTGGCAGCATCCCTGGTGTACAGTACCCATAAAGATGCTAATGGGGCATGCTAAGTATTGGGGTTCCATAGGGCAGCCCTATTAGGTTCCATGGGGTGCTGCAGGGATTCATGATCCCTGTTTGGTGGGCCTTCCACCTGATCTGGAAGTGCTTCCTACAAGCAATGCCATGACACCGGAAGTACTTTCAGGTCTTGTATAAAAGGAACTGCTCTGCGTCACTGACAAGAGTTAGAGTCAGGTGGAAAAGGACAAACCGTACCTGGGTGAGTGAAGCAAGAGAAAGAAGAAAGGGAATTGTATTGCGCTTGTGCATAACTTCTGAAGAAACCCATTTAAGGGATTTTATAGTAATAAAATGATGATTTAAGCCCAGAATTTATGTCTGTGATGTTGAGTCTGGGGTTTGAGATGCTGCAATGCCCCCTAAAGGACAATGTACATAACATATATGTTTATATATATACAGGAAGATTCACTCAAAAAAGGCCCAAATATTCTGTAATAACTCTCACTAGGACAAAGCAATCTCAACGAAACAATGTGCAATGTGCTCCTCAGTATATGGAGCTTCGAACAAGCCAGTATGCCTCTGTGTCAGAGCGATGAGGTAGGCGCCAGACAGCCGTCATGACATTTAGCCTACGTTTGCAACTTCTAGGTGAATACTGCCTGTACCCCTTCACTCAGTCACTCGACTTCTCATTAGGATGGTGGTGTATAGTATTGATCAGCGCATCTTCATGGTGCAAATCTATTGGGTCACCAATTCATTTAAGTGATGTCAGCATCAACCTAGATGATCATGAGTTAACGGAAAGTTACTTCTAGCAAGATGGAGCAACATGTCACACATTGGCAAGGAACATTGCAGAAACTGAGTCCTTCCTAGGCAACAAAGTAATTTCAAAAGGGCTTTGGCCACCACGGTTGCCCGATCTGACATGACCATTCTTCTTCCTTTTGGAGTATGCTCAAAGGAAATGTCTATCAGAAAAAGCCTCACACTGTGGAAGATTTGAAGGAAAACATCCAACATGAAATTGTTGCTATTCTCCCTGAGATGCTTGCCGATACGTTCAGGAACATGGAGCACTGTGTCAACATGTGTCTGGCAGAAAACGGAAACCACTTCCAGCATCGCATGCAATCGATTACACGTACGTCAAGATATATGGCATATTTTTTTGGTTCAGATTGCTTCATCCTAAACGGAGTTACAACAGAATATATGCATATACTGTATATATGTTTGTGTGTACTGTTTGCCAAATGGAAATAGTCAAAACAGCAGCTGTTTAGGATGGCTTAATATTCCTGTTTGCCATTCCAAAGAAGTGAGGAAGTCTGAGGTGCTGGTGACAGAGCCAAAATGTGTTCTGTTCTCTTCAATTGATCATTGAATTTTAAAGCTGCTCATTCTTTCAACAGCATCCCCTCTGATGTCAAAATCAGTGCAGTCTGCATTCTTCTTTCTGATGTATACAAGCAGCTCCTTGTTTTTGCTGACTTTAAGGGTGAGTTTGTAGTTCTGTCACCACTGAGTCAGCAAGTAAACTTCTTCTCTGTAAGCCATCTTAACATCATTTGTGATCAGGACTATAATGGTGGTGTCATTTAATGATGGAGTTGGAGCTGTGTCTGTAGACACAGTCAGATGTGAACAAGATGGGGGGGCTCAGCATACTACCCTTTGATGTGCCCATGTTGAGGGTTAGTGTGGAGGATGTGATGCTTCCAATCCAAATATGCTGGAAATCCAATTGTAGAGGGCGGTGTTGGGTCCTAAATTAAGGAGTTTGGTGGTCAGCAAAGGATAAGGTGACCTTTGTGGAGTGGTTGTGGTGATATGCAGACTGGAGGTGATCATGGCTATCTGGAATATTCTGTTTAAGTGTGACTCTCTCAAAGCACTTCATCACAGATAGTTCACTTTCATTTCTTAGGCTAAAGGATAATTATTATTCTTTTGAGGATGGTGGGGACAATAGATTTAGTAAGTGAAATATTACAGATGTCTCTAAAGACATCAGCTATTAATTTTAAAAACATGCCGTGAAATTCCATCTTAAAATTGTGGACATTAACTTATTTAATCTCCTTAGTGTTATGTTAACCCTAGCGAAACAGTTAAAAATGTTTTCAACAAGGAAAAAGGTTATTACATGCAACAAAAACATATAAAATCCATCCAATTTCCAACCTGTTGAATCCGAACACAGGGTCACGGGGGTCTACTGGAGCCAATCCCAGCCAACACGGGGCGCAAGGCAGGAACCAATCCTGGGCTGGGCACCAATCCACCGAAGGACACACACACCAAGCACACACTAGGGACAATTTACAATCGCCAACCCACCTAACCTGCATGTCTTTGGACTGTGAGAGGAAACCGGAGTACCTGGAGAAAAACCACGCAGACACGGGGAGAACATGCAAACTCCACGTAGGATAGACCTGGGAAGTGAACCCGAGTCTCCTAACTGCGAGGCAGCAGCGCCACCGTGCTGCCTAACATATAAAATATCAACATAAATACAGTAGAAATGGTCTGTCCAATGTCCATTCTTGTACTGATGCAGATATATGTCCTTCGTGTGACATGTTTTGAGGCAGTCCAATGTCACAATCGGGATAGTAAAAGTGTGTTTATTTGTGTACTTATTGTACAATAGTTTTTCAGTCTCTTGTACATTACAAGGTAGTATGTCAGTGCTTGGTCCGCAGGATTCAAACACACCTTGTGTTATTATAGGTTACCACAGCGCCAGGCTTCGTGAGTTCCACATTTCCATTGACACGAACATGTAGAGTGGCTGCATTGTGAACAGTGCTTAACAGGTTAACGTCTTTCTTATCCTTGTACTTGTATGTAATTATTTCATATATTTTTTTATACTGTCTCACTATGCCACGGTATATCATGGCAGTTACAGTGCTGTATCATGCCTCAGTTTCTCTTTCAGTATCAACATCTGATGAACAAATCACATTGTTATCACTATCACGTGATTCAAATAATAGTTCAGTTGTAGTTTCTTCTAAAGCTGCTTCTATGACTTTTTGTTTGCCATTATGTTTTTAGTAAGAGGCTCACCTCACTTATGGATATTGAAGAGTTACCTTAGGGTGGCCAAAAACATAAAAAACATAAAAAAAAATATTAATGATTGTTTCCAGCATGATGTTATTTCATCCACTAGATGGCAACAGAATACTCTCCCAAGTGTTATTTGGGTTTAGAAATGTAAAGCAAATCATTACAAATCAGCCCAAGTCTGACTCTTGACTAACTGTAATTGCATAGAATTTTTAGCCCAAGTCACACTGTCACCACCATACTTTAACACAGGAATGGTATCAGGCAGGTGGTAAGCAGGGCCTGGTCTTAACCAGACATCATGCTTGGAGTTCTGACAAAGAAATTCATCTTTTTTTCTCACCCTACCAGGGAATCTTTTCCCTCATGGTCTCAAAGTCTTTTACTTAAGAGTTCCATCCAGCCATTCTACCATAAACATCTGATTGATGGGGTCCTGCTGACAGGTTCTTCCATCTCAGAAGAGAACTTCTGAAGCTTTGTTCGAGTGACCATTGAGTTCTTCTTCATTTCAATAACCTTCTTGCCCGGTAACTCAGTTTGGATGGGCAGCCACCTCTCCTGGTGGTTCCAGACTTCTTCCATTTCACAATTGTTGAGAGAACTTTCACAGCTTTAGAAGAAATTTGATCCCGTTGCCCTGATCTATGCATCACTCAAATTTGATAGTGGAGGTCTAAAGAGAGTTCCTTGGACTTCATGGCTTGGTTTTGTCTTGACATGCAGTGTGAGTTGTGGACCCTATATATTGTCCAATCAACGTAGTTTGCCACAGGTGGACTCCAATCAGGTTCTAGGTGCATCTCAGGGAGGGTAAAATGAAACAAGATGTATCTGGGAACAATTTGGAGTGATTCAGTAAAAATCTAAATTCTTCTAGGAATGATAGATTTCAGATTTTTGATTTTTAATACATTTTCAAACCTTTCCAAAAACACATTTTCACTTTGTCATTCTGGGTTACTGAGTGTAGACTGATGGAAAATTACTAACAATAAAATATGCTGAAAGTGAAGGGTTAGGACTACTTTTTAAATCTGCTGTATAAAGACATGGTGAGGATCCACAGACAATCAAGAGTTCATTGCTGTCTTAGAATCACAAAAACCTCCTCAGTCCCTAACCACTGAGCCACTCGTCTTGATAAACCTGTTTTATTTCACACAGGCCTTGAGTGAAGTTCACAAGTAGAATAAATTTGAGCCTTTAGGGACTGAAGAAGGCCGTCTTGTCTCTTTTATCTGGGCCAAGGTTTCTTAACTTTTTTTTTCCTTTCAGTTTTAACAGACATTTTATTCTCCTTGGAACTATGAAATGGTTGATGCTCTCTTTAACTTTTTGGCACCAGTTTGATTTTTTTCTTGCTTTCTTTCCTGTGATTTAATCATCATACTCTGTATTCTCTCAGGGAGAATATTTGAAGTACATAATTTCATTTTATTTTATTTTTTGTCACATAATTAATGGCTGAGTGGTTAGTGTGATGGACTAACGCCATCAAGGACCTGAGTTCAATACTAAAACTTTAGAACAATTGTGACAGGCACGAGCCGTTTAGCCCAACAAGCCTGTCCAAAATAACATCAAGTTGAAACCTGAATGTCACTAAGGTCCTATCTACTCGGTCATTTATTTTATGTGTCTCAGGTTCTCTGTGTGAAGAAAAACTTCTGCTAAATCTTCCCTTGACAAGTTTCCAACCGTGTCCCTGTGGGAGGCAGCTAAAGGGCTTAAATAATATCAATACCATGCCAGACCAGGCGCTGGCTAGCTGCACTAACACGCTCCCTCTCTCCGTCCTACTAGGTGCAGGCACTTTTGATGACGTCACTTCCGGTACTGGCACCATTGATGACGTCACTTCCGGTCCCGGCAACATCACTTCTGATTCTGGTCCAGACGATGTCACTTCCTGTCACAGCCTTTAAAGCCGCTACTTTATCCAACCTGAGTCAGTTCTGTTTTGGACTTCAACCTGAACACAACTCATAACAATGAACCTTTTGCAGCCAGGGCATAATATATGGGTGGCTGCCCCAAACCTTATTGATGTACCTGTGTCATTCTTGTCACACACTTCAATCATATCTCCTCTTAATCTCCATTTGCTTTAAGGCCGTCTATGTGCAACTTGCAGGTTTTCCTCAAAACCAATGAGGACTTTTTATTGGAACTCCTGTTTTCGTCCAGATCCCAAATAAGATTTTTTTCTTTGCTTTGTAAAGCACCTTGTGATTGATGGTGTACCCTACGGCACCATACAAAATGAAGATGAATTAATTGGTTGATTAATAACAACAGCATTTACTTCTCTAGCACATTTTCATACATTACATTTGCTCAAAGTGCTTTACCATAGCAAAAAATAAGCAGAGTTACAAAACAAGTAAAAAAAAAAAAAAGGCAAAATAAATAACTAAAAACAATGTCACGCATGTCTGACTGGGATCCTCTTTCGAGCTCGACTGAGGTAAGCAACACCAATCCAGGACAAGATGGGGCGATGTCATTAGCAGTATGATGGCCAGTAAGGGCTCTCAACCTTGACAGTCATGCCCTGAGCAAGCCTTACCACTTCCACTTGGGACGCTATAAAAAGTGACAGCCCCAAAAGGTGGCATCTCATTTCCAAATGAGCTCCTGAGAGAGAATCATGGAAATTCAGCCACTGCAGAGAGCCCTGTATTGGGGTTCTTTTTGTTGTTCCACTGTACACCTTTTTCTTTTCTTTTCTTTTGAATAACTTACATGAGGGTTATAGGGTTGGTACCCCAATGATTCTTGCCATTCCAAACTGCAAGACACATAAATAAGTCATATTCTGTTTGGTCATACTCTATTTGTTTCCCAATTACAGAAAAATGGCTGAATTTTGCATGGGCTTTGCCATTTGTCCAACTTAAAATATATGATATATGGCATAGGGGCCTACACAGGGACTTCAATTCCCATCAGACAGAAAAAGAGAACTGGGGCTGATGGGAGAACACTTTTTTGTACTGGCCAAAGTGGGATCTCATCTAAGACCACAGTTACAGTGTTTTATTCTCAAATAATTTAGATAACAATGTCATTGTCTCATTGGATTACAGCTAACGAATATGTCATTTTATCTTATGGTTGGATGTGTTCAGCTCTGATGAATTTCCAAAAGACAGTTTTTCCCCATTAAATTTTCACCTAGATGCTTTTCTGAGAAATTATTGGGTCCAACCGTTGTGTACGGTGTTGCCAAACTCTTACAGAGCACTGCGCCTTTCTTTAACCCAGAAAATGGAGTGATGTTTAGTATCAATTCCCAAAACTGTACGTGACAGAAAACATGGCTGTTTCACTCTCCACTGCCAGTTACTTTTTGATCTTATATTATACCAGGGGTTCCAAATCTGGGGTGCCTGCACTCCAGGGGGGCGCTAGATAACATTTCATGGGGGTGCGACAAAGAGGAAGGCTGTGTTGTGAGTCACCAATTTTAAGTGAGGTGCACTGTCTGACTTTATCGTGGTGCAGTTGGCGTCTTGTGGTATGCCGTCATTTATAGGTCATTTATTAGTCAGCGCTCCTCTTCTATGATTTGAAAAGTAATAAAGCAATCCATGGGTGAGTGAGCCGCACAAATGTATGTCCTCACTGGTTTCTTGCTGAGTGCAGAGCGTTCGTAAAACAAATAACTTTTTGTAAGAAAATGGAATTTGAAACTTGTGATGGCCTTTAGAGGTTGTCACAGTCGGCTGGGGTTCTTACCTGACCGGGACGCCTAAAAGGACTGAAAGGGGGCAAGAATAGCTTCCGGGCCACGAGGAAGACCACGGGAAAAGAGAGAAAAGATTATAACTCGTTGGGACCCGTGGCCACCGCCAGAGGGTACCTTAAACCTCATGGGACCTGCAAATAGTTACTTCCGCCACACTCTGCAAGATGGCGGAGGAACCTTCCAGGGACGCCTGGAGTGCTTCAGGGGCCAAGGGCAGCATTTCCGCCACACCAGGAGGTGCTGCTGGATGGACGTCATCAGCCACCTGGAGCACATCCGGGCGGGAATAAAAGGCACCGCCTCCCAGCACTCTGGGAGCTAGAGTCGGGAGAGGTAGCAGGACGAAGCTCCCAGGAGGAGATTGGCGGCCAAGGACTGAGAGGACTCAAGGATTATTGGGTCATTATTGCTTTATGCATTGTGTGGTGTTTTGGACTGTGTTTATTTAATTAATAATAAACATGTGAATTTTATAAAGATGTGCTCTCCGACTGGTGGTGTCTGGGCAAGTCTCACAAGGTCTAGAGAGTACTGATTTTTGTGCTGATTGTGAAACCGATATCAAGGTTTGATTGATATTTTTGCTGGGGTGGTGGTTTGTCATGTGGTGGGTGCAGCAACACGCTATATCAGTGCAGATGGGACAAGGAGCGCTGAATTGGATGCAACCCCCTGCTGCTTACACTCAGCCCATCTCTCCTACTGGCGGTCCTGACAGTAGCGCAGCAATTTTGACTGTGCGCCACATCTGTTTTTGAACTGCAGGAGACAAAGCCCATCGACTGGGTTTCATTGCTTATTGGAGCACTGCCACCCATTTCTTCACAGGGGTCTACAATTCCACAAACCCTTTTGTCATTGATTGTTATTTCCTCACAGTGCATGGTGCTTTGTGGGATACCCCAACGTCTAGATCATCAATCGAGTGTCTAAGGCTCACAGGGGAGACATTTACAAGATTATTGAGATTTATAAAAGTAAATTGCTCGATTTATATTTAAATTTTATACACTGATGTATATGTTTTTTTTTTTAGTTTTTTGATCACCTGCAGTACTGTATGTGATTTAAGTTGTGCTTCAAAATTTTGAATTTTGACTTCTTCATGTTCAAATGTGATATTATTTTGGTAGAGGGTGCAAACAAATATCAAACTTTTTCTACGGGTGCAGGGAATAGAAAAGGTTGGGAATCACTTTATTATATAAAATCAACTGAGTGAGATTCAGGCCTACCGGACAAGGACAAGGACAGCTTGCACTGTGCTGGTCAAGCATGTACTATAGATACAGAATGAACTGATGATCCTCCGTGTTTTATCCAAGCAAAACCTTACCTTTCTGAAAAAGCCAGCACTGTTGTACACCCTTATATCGTTACTAAGTGTGATAGAGCTAAGCCACTATAAAACAGACTGAAAAATGAATTGTTTTAACGAATGTCGAGTTGCTGGTCAGAATATGGTAGGAAGGTGCCGTAACTTATACTTTTCTTGATGGTAGACTTTTATTCAAATCCATTTTATGATAAGGCAGTTAGCATTTTAGGCTTTGAATTCGGGGTCATGATTTGTTACAATTTTAAATCAATGTTGAATGAATGAACTTTGAGTCATCCTTATGATATTACGGAATACTGCCAATGGTGCTGTCTTCTGTTATAATGCAGATACCTGCAACAATGTCTGTGAACCCTAATTCCCTCATCCTTCTTTGTTCACATGCGCCATATATTTAATTATTCAATAAACTGTACAATTTATTAACCTCCTTAGCGTTACAAGCCAAGAGCTATTTTTCAACAAGAAGAAATGTTATTATTTGTAACAGAAACATGTGACAATATCAAAAAGTCAACATAAATACAGCAAGGAAAGGTCTGTCTAGTGTCCACCATTGTATTGATGCAGATTTAGTACACATCTTGATGTTTTGAGACAGTCACCAACACACAGCCTGATGTCACCATATTGACAGTAAAAGTGAGTTTCTTTGTGCACTTTTCTTATTTTTTGCTTCTTGTGCATGAGAGGGTAGAATATCAGTGCCTGACCCACATGATCAATGCATCTCTTGTATTATTGCAGGATACCACAGAGCACCGGGCTTAGTGACATCCGCATTTCCTCTGACACAAACATTGACAGTGGCTGCATTGTGAACAGTGCTCAGGGGGCTAACGTCTTTCTTGTTCTACCACTTGAATGCAGTCATGTTACCTTTTAGCCACACATCCACGTGCTCATGCTAAACCTTCACACGACTGACGTCACCAGGCATACTGGCAGTTTGGTTGTACAGAGCCGTATGCATCAGTTTCACTATCTGTATCAACGTCTGATGACCATTTCACATGGCCATCACTATCTCTTGATTCAACTAATGGTTCAGTCTCGTTTACATGCCATTGTGATTTGGTTGAGGGATCCAACCACTCATGAATATTGACAAGTTGCCATAGAGTGGTAACATGCATTTAAATATCCATGACTTTTTCTTTTTTTGCTGCCTGATGTTATTTTATCCATTAGACAACAGCAGGATCCTGCCCCAAGCATTATTTGGGTTTAACACTGTATATTGGATCATAGCACTTGGGCTTAACCATTTTTACACAGAATTCTTAACCCAAATCAAGATCAGAGTTAACACCATGGAGGTTAATGTGGGATTAAACATCTAAACCAAGAAATAAGAGGAAGTAGCATTCATGGCTGTAACCCAACAAGTAGTTATGGCATATATGAAATCCAGTCATAGAGAAAAAGAAAAACAAATTCAACTCTTGAGGGCAGAAAAATTGCAGTGTAGACTGACAGAAGGGACACTGACTTTTAGGACAGCAATGACAAAAGAGTCAACTTTCAGAAAGCACAGAAATATTTGATTTTTTACATTCACCCAATACATAAATATACCTGGGCAATGTCAGACACTTTGGCTAGTGTTATATAAAACTGAACAAGTTCAGAATAATAACAAATGCTATCAAACTGAAAGAAGTGGGATTTCAGGGTGTTAAATGTAGTTGGGTGAAATTGGCTTAAACACAGGAAGCAGAGGGTGATGGTGCAAAGAACCTCATCAGAATTGGCTGATGTTAAGAGTGGTGTTCAGCAGGGGTTAGTGTTAGGGCTGCTGCTGTTTAAAATATATATAAATGATTTGGATAGGAATATAAGTAACAAGCTGGTTAAGTTTGCAGATGATACCAAGATAGGTGGATTGGCAGATAATTTGAATCCATTATATCATCACAGAAGGACTTGGATAGCATACAGGCTTGGGCAGATTTGTGGCAGATGAAATTTAATGTCAGTAAATGTAAAGTATTACACATAGGAAGTAAAGATGTTAGGTTTGAATACACAATTTGAGGACTGAAAATCAAAGGTACACCTTATGACAAGGATTTAGGAGTGGTAGTGGACTCATCACTATCACCTTCCAGACAGTGTTCAGAAGCCATTAAGAAGGCAAACACAATGTCAGGTAATATAGCACCTTGATGTGTGGAGTACAAGTCCAAGGAGGTTCTGCTCAACCTTTATAATGCACTGGTGAGGCCTCATCTTGAGTCCTGTGTGCAGTTTTGGTCTCCAGGCTACAAAAAGGACACAGCAGCACTAGAAAAGGTCCAGAGAAGAGCGACTAGGCTGATTCCAGGGCTACAGGGGTTGAATTATGAGGAAAGATTAAAAGAGCTGAGCCTTTACAGTTTAAGCAAAAGAAGATTAAGACATAATTGACGTGTTTAAAATTATGAAGGGAATTAGTACAGTGGATTGAGACTGTTATTTTAAAATTAGTTCATCAAGAACACGGGGAAACAGTTGGACACTTGTTAAGGGTAAACTTTGCACAAACATTTGGATGTTTTTCTTCACTCGAAGAATCACAGACACTTGGAATAAGCTTACCAAGTAGTGTGGTAGACAGGAAGACTAGGGACTTTCAAAACTCGATTTGATTTGATTTCAGAAAAATGAACTAGATAGGATTGGCAAGCTTTGTTGGGCTGAATGGCCTGTTCTCATTTCGATTATTCTAATATTCTAATTTTCTATTATCAGAAGGCCAGAGAGGAAAGGAAGATAAAACCTCCAGCTGATTGTATTCTGGAGAAAATAAACCTCTAGACATTGCACAGGAAAAAGACCACCCATCCACCGGTAGATACATGTGTCACCAGTAGCAGGATACTCTGGTGGAGCTTTATCCATCTTGTCAGCATCATATGTAGACAGCTGCTGCATTCTTTGGCCAGGTGCTAGTGAAGCATAGCACCACCACTTTAAAATAAATAAAACACACAAAAGTAGTGACTAATAATGTGCATTTCCTCTTGGGTAGAGTCAGAGTGAGTAACTGTGGCCTGCAATTGACTAGTGTGACTAATCCAGATTTGTATGTTTATCCTTTCTGAAAGTTTGAACAACCCTGCAATGGACAGAGAGGGTTTAGATAGGTTCATTCATAGTCGCTCAGTGAGCAAGCTCAATGTATTGTTTTAGAGTTGCCATCTCAAAGGTGTATTGAAAGTGATGGAGATTTTCAATACCTTGTTGCCCTGCATATTTAAATGACACTGGAAGATAAAGCAGTTGGGGGCTCACATGATGTATGTTAGATTCAATTAGTGGCTTTTCTAAAATCAGCACTTCATTCCTGGAGCTTAAAAAAGAAGCATTTGGTCTTTAAATTATGAAGCGGATGCTTTAGAAGGGGAGTCACTTATCAGAAGCTGCAGACGGTGTGCTTGCTGCCAGTATATATGAAATCCCCGCTGCCCCTCACTGCTTCTAAAAATACACAGTGTTGATCCAAATGTTCCACTTCCATGCACACCCGCCATGTGAGAGGTGAACGGTTCAACTTTCAGGACGGTTAAGCAGGCTGCAGTCTGAGGGCCGCTGTAAAGGCAGTGAATGTAAAAATGGAAATGTGAAAGAGAGGCGCAGGCTCAGTGTCAAATTCAAACCCAGTTTCTCTTCTTTCAGTCTTTCCTTTCTTTCCCCCTTGTTGTGCTGTGGTGTTGCTTTCTCCAAAGACTTTCTCCTCATTCCTACTAAATTCCTGGAGCCATTATTTTCACATGACAGTTTTCAGGAGTCCCTAGGATATTTCTGCTTCATGTACCAAGCAGGTACAACAGCTAAGCTATGAGCTTCTGACCACCTGCTTGTAGTGCAAAGGGCTTGGTCTCCCAGAGCCCAGGGTACTGAATTATAGTAACTCTGACATCCTTCACTAGTACAGGGGGCACTAATCCCCCTCAGAGATCTAACAGACTTCTGCTCTTCAAGTCCTACTCATCCTGCGTGTTATGAACTAGATGTCCAAATGCATGTAATTCCCGAAAAGTTACAAAAACGCCCACAAGAGGGGGATAGTAACATATAAAGCACAATTAGTAATACAGTGCCCTCCATAATATTTGGGAGAGAGACATATAAGGCAGGCTCTATTGTAGGCACGGAGCTGGACAGTTTGACAAGTGTGGCAGAGCGACAGGCGCTGAGCAGGTTCCTGTCAATCATGGAGAATCCACTGAACAGTGTCATCTCCAGGCAGAGGAGCAGCTTCAGCGACAGACTGCTGTCACCATCCTGCTCCACTGACAGACTGAGGAGATCGTTCCTCCCCCACACTATGCGACTCTTCAGGGGTAGATGTTAATATTATGCAAAATTATTGTCTGTCTGTTATACCTTCATTGTTATCACTTCTTTAATTTAATATTGTTTTTCATCAGTAAGCAGCTACTGGAATATGTGACTTTCCAGTTGGGATTATTAAAGTATCTATCTATCTATCTATCTATCTATCTATCTATCTATCTATCTATCTATCTATCTATCTATCTATCTATCTATCTATCTACATTTTTCCTTGATTTACCCCTCTGCTCCACAGTTTAAAATTGAAAATCAAACAAGTCAGACATTGTGATTAAAGAGCACATGGCCAAATTTTATTTAAGAGGATTTGCACACAATTTGGCCACGCCATGTAGAGATGACAACACTTTTTCTACATGATCCCCCCATTTCTGGGCACCATAATGTTTGGGACAATTGGAGTCATAGGTGTTTGTGATTCCTAATGTGTTCTTGCTTCTATTTAATATGAGGATGAGAGCTGTACTAATGAAACCACTGTAAGGCTGAAAACCAAGAATAAAGCCATTAGAAACATCAGTAAAGCCTTAGGATTAACTAAATATCTGTAATATCATTAAGAAGAAAGAACACATTGGTGAGCTCAATAATCACAAAGGGACTTGTATGCCAAGGAAGATCTCCACTCTTGATGACTGAAGAATCCTCTGCCTAGTAAAGAAAAAGACTCAAATACCTACCTGACAGATCAGAAACAGTCTTCAAGAGGCAAATGTGTGTGTCAGAGACAACTATCAGCAGAAGACTTAAACAGAAATACAGAGGCAAGATGCAAACCATTACATAGCGGCAATAAGATGGACAGATAGCATGTTTATGAAAAAAGAATTCAAAAAGAATTCTGTAGCTAGGCCTTGTGGACAGGTGAGACAAAGATGAACCTGATTACCGTGGAGGTGAAAAGGAACTACCCAAGATCCAAGACCTTAACTGGCCAAACCAGTTAAGTGATTTAAATCCAATTGAGCAGGCCATCCATATGCTAAAGAGAAAACTTAAGAGGACAGGCCCTCAAAACAAGCAGGAACTGAAGATGGCCGCATTAGAGGCTTAGCAGAGCATAACCAGAGAAGATCCTCAGCACACTGATGTTGTCTGTGAGTCGCAGACTTCAAGTAGTCATTGCATGCAAGGGCTATGAGACAAGGTCCTAAATATGACGGCTTTAATAGACCTGCCATTGCTGTATTCCAGACATTATGGTGCTTTGAAATGCGGGGATGTGGTGAAGTGAGATCTGGGTCTGTTTAGCGTTTTTTTTTAAAAAAATAGTAACGGCGCACTGCACAATAACGTGCAGTGAATACACTTGACTTGAGCATTCCTAGTTTTCATCCTCTTTCTTTCTCTGTACGTTTAGCATTCATTTGCTCAGAGGTTGATGCGCTTGCTGCTTCCTGAGCAGCTCTTCTTTTCTCCACCCTGCGTCTGCTTCTTCTCTTCTTTCGTCTGCATCTTTTTGCATTAAAACTGATTAAGTCGGTGTTTGTGTTGCAATTACTTAGTACGCTTTTCTTAATTTTTCAATTAAGATGGCACTTAAGTGTTCAATCTGCCTCAAGAATGATTTAGGATATGAAGAGGAAGGGGAAGTGATGGCGAACGGCGCCCATACGCATGCACCACACTGGCGCCCTGCTGTCTGCTGTCAAGAGTTGATTCTACTATAAAATAAAATAAAAATGAAAAGAGGAATAACTTTGGAGGTCAATCATCACCCTGAAGGCAGATAGTAGACGTCACATAGTATATTTGTACCAAATTTCAGGTCAATAGGTCAAACGGTTTGCAAGCTACAGATGATTTAAAATCCTGGACAGACAAACGGACAGCCACGGTAGCGTATTATAGAAGAAGATTGCTGCATTCGTGTCCTTCTCTGTGTGTTGTGGCAGCATCGCGAGCGGTTCTCATATGTGATACGGGATGCGGATGGCCCTGCACTTAGTGCACAGGTGTAGGATTGGCTGTGACCCTAAATGACACCAAGAGCAGCTCATCACCACAGCTGTGCCACATCCCCAGTTTAAAAGCGAAGCATAAGTGTGAGAAGGGAGGTATTGAGAAAGGCGGACAAGAAGAAAAGATGGAGGTTAAAGGGAGAAAGAGAGAAGAAGGCTGGAGGCGGAAGGGGCTGGTGTGGGACTGAGCGATCTGAAGAGAGCAGGTGCAAGGGAGAGAAAGCAGGCAGTTGGGAAGTGAGCCCCGAAGAGGAGTGTGTGGCCGACACTCGTGGGGCCGTTGAAATGGGTCACTCCAGCTGAGCTGCAATGAGGAGCAGGAGTGTCACTGCGGAAGACTGGGAGGGCAGCAGGGGTCCGAGAGGCTTGGGAGGAGAGCCCCAGAGTGAGTACCCTGGCCATTGGGGACCCAAGCCGAGGTCCAGAGAAGGGAGCTTTTCGTAGACATGGGATGGCAGGGACCCGGACCTGAGGAAGGTCAGCTGTGTCTGCTGTTTGGGTGACTCCTCCACTGCAAGGCCTGCACGAGATAAGCAGAGGAGCCACCAGTTAAAAGATCAAAGCACTTGGTTTTTAAAGAGGATAGTTTCCTGCCAGTTGGTTTTAACCCCATTTTAATGGATGCATTTATTTTGATTTTAACCTCTACTTTACCTTTGTTTTTACTTGGATTATTTATTTATTGAACTATCTTTTTTGAACACTGCACTTTGGACACTATTTGGACACTTTTTTTCTGAATTGTTTTCTAAAAAAAGCACTGATCACTTTTACACCTTCCCCTTGCCTCATGTGTGCTTTGAATTTAATCAGCAATGATCATGAGTTTACATTATCAATGGTGTCAGGTTCAAGGGGCTCCCATAATAGAAGAGGGCACCAGGAGCCGACCTGCACCATCACAAGGGGCGGTGTAGAAAAAGTGTTGTCATTTCTACATGGTGGGACTGAAATGTATTCAAATCCCTTTAAATAAAAGTCTGCAATGTGCACTTTAATCACATCTAAATTGTATGATTTGTAGTTTTAAACTACTGTAGACCTAAGCATTAATGTTTGCAGTGCACCATCTACTGGAATGTACTGTATTTTGTAATGCATGTAGTAATTAGATGCATTGCATTTGTCATTCCAACAGAAGGCACGTCACAAACATTTGCAATAATAAAATGCATTACAACAAGTGTTGGTGATGCACCATCAGTTGGAATGACAAAATGCAATTCATATGCCTGTTGAAATGAACAGCCTTTATACACACAAAAAGGTTTGAGACAGCCACCCATATATTGTCCCTGGCTACAAAAGGGGTTTGAAAGAGCACTTTTTTGAGTCCTGAACTGAACTGATGAGGTTAGGAAAAGATGGCGGCTATATAAGCCGAAAAGTCGAAGTGATGTAATTTGGCCGCAACCGGAAGTGATGTCAGTCAGGGTGCCGGAACTGGAAGTGACATTAATCTGGGCACCAAAAACGGATGTGATGTTGAATCAGGCAGGTTTTCCTGTATTTGGCCTGCAGAGAAAACAGAGGTAGGTTTAGTGCACCCCGCCACCCCCTGGCCTGGCAGATATTAACCTCCACTTGGACCACTCAGCTCCCTCCTAGTCACATGTGTGTGACTCTGTGTTAAATGCTTTTTGAGATGGGGTTCATAAAAGTAGTGTCAATGTGTGTGATGTGCCATCTGTTGGAATGACAGAGACATAGCAACTGAAAGGACACACAGATACACAGTCACAAGGACACATATTCTTTTATAAAGGTGTATATATATATCAGTTTCATGTTAGGTTAATCAACTGCAATACTCAATTTATATAGCACAATAGCAGCACTAGAGGAGAGCAGCTAGAATAATTTAGTACTATGAGTTATAAGCTGTGAAGGAAGATTGAAGAAGTTGAACCTTTTCCCTCTGACCACATGAGGGTTAGGGTTAGGGTTAGGGTTGTGTACTCAGCCATACAGATCATTTTTTTATTATACCTAAATGTATGGGATTTCAAGCAGCAAGCAAAATTGCTAATCAAGGGATCTCATTAATGTTCATTGGTGGCCGAGCACTGTAATCTTACTCTGGTACTAAAAAGCATACAATAAATAAGGTATGGAGAAATCTATTACTTAGGAAATGTTAATCTTAAGTAGATGCATCACATCAAATATGGATACACTATTAAATGAGACATGCTTTTGCAGGTGTTTTCCAAAGATTTCAACCGTTTGCAGTGCCATTTTAATGTCTAAAAGATTTGTATTATTTATTTAAACGATGTATCAAGCATGTCATGTGATCGTGAGTGATTGGAAGTTTCATGTCATCTGACAGTAATTGTTGCACTTCTGACCTCATTGGACTTCCAGTATAAATATGGCCACGATTCCCATTATTAACATCCCTCAGTTGGTTACCATAAACAGCCAAATCTCTTAGTGGTAGATGAATTTTCATTAAGTAGGCAAAGTTCTGGGCTCATTTGGCTTTGTTTAACGGTTTGCCCCTTTGGTTTGTTTCCTGGGCTATCTCTTTGACTTTAGCCAGACGTTAACTATGATTTCTGGTTCATGTTTGCATCACTCACTCTTTTTGTCTAGTCACAATGATCTCTGGAGACACAGTCTCATAACATATGTACTCTGCAAAGGAAAGCCACACCACTTTGCATGTGTGCCCATCAAACGGAGCCTCCACTTTCATGACAAATGCACACTTTGGATGTTTGTCTGTGAAAGACTGTATCAGCTCCGTGGTAATCTCTTCCTCCTGCTAAATGCTGATAAACTTCATGCCAAATCTGATCCCTTCAAAATCCTACTATCTGCCAGGAATAGTCCACAATGGAGCTTTTGGTTTGTTTTCATTAACACAGAATGTCCTTAAATAAAATTTTGCCACTTGATGGGATAAGGAGTGTGGAAATGTGTCTGAGATCCATGGCGAGATTAGCGTGACCAGAGGACTGTGTGGGTGCTGGGTATTTTATTTAAGAATAGTGGGGGAAATGGTGAATTGCTCATTCACGTGCAGGAAAGCAATCAGCACAACCATCCCTCATTAGTGACCCATGGATCGCTCAGTGCACCTACACTGAAAAATAAAAGATTTGAGCTAGGTCAGGAAAAGGGAAGGTCGATATCAAATGGAAGGAAGGAAAAATGAGACAGACGGCAGGAGACAGAGAGGGCACAGATCTGGGTGGTCAAGCAGGAGAAGAAGTGGTCAGGGATGTTCTGTGGAGGAGTGAGAGGAACAGCATTCCAGGGGCAGATCCCTCCTGTATAGCTTTAGGGTCAGAGTGGTCAAGTGCACCAAGGAACTTGTGGATGCCGATGGAGGTAGCAGCACAAGGGAGGTGGGCTCTGTAGTTTCTGATGACACAAAGTATTCAGGATGAAAGCCAGGTGGTTCACCACATTTGCTGTTTTCACAGCCCTGCTGAGAGACTTGGAGGGTCAGCAGGTGAGATGAGAGACATGGAGATGCACTGGACCTTAGAAAGAAGAAAAGCGGATTCTGGCTCTGATTTTATCATTGGTTTTAACTTTTTTAATTCAATCTACTTATTGTTTTCTAATCTTCACAATGCACTGTTTTAATAGATTACTTGAAAGTTTTTGAAGAACTGCACTTTATCTTGGATCACTGTGTTTGATTTCAATAAATTTGCACTTTGCATTTGCACAGATAACTGTTGTTGTGTCCTCACTCATAATAGTCCAGCATCGGTTGCAACTATTGATGTACCAGTGAATGGAAGAGGCCCAAGGCTGCGGATGCCATCACACAAAGCTGTTCTTTTCCCAGCCCTAATACTTTTCAGTGCTTCTATCTGCCTGAGGAAACATACATTAAATCGGGATGATGTTAGCAGGTTTCCCAAAATGCAGTGTGGCGGACGGCCAACATCCTTGCCTGGCCGAGATGCCTGCTTGGTGGGAGGACTCGGGAAGAGAATATACACACAGCATTTTCTCCCCTAGAGTGCTAGATGGCAACCCCCCCTGGATTGCAGCAATGCTTTGGATTTCGATAGGGCTTCATGGAAGTTAGGCACAGCCCTGCTGGGTTCAGTGGGTGCTGCCAGGGGGCTGCAGCAGGAACTGTGGCAGCCTACTTTGTTGGGCTTCCACCTAACCCGGAAGTGCTTCTGGACCATGTTAACGGACCACCGGAAATACTCCTGGGTACAGGATAAAAGAAGACCACTGCCACTGCTCTGAGAGTCTGAATGGGAGGAAGTGTGATGAAGCTTGCTGGAGGTGGGGTGGTAGTGGAAAAAGAGAGGGAGAAAGTGGGAGAAGAAAAAGAAAAGACATTTTTGTGCTTTACTGTGCTTGGTGCTTTAATGCATTGTATTGTACAAGTGGGAAACTTGGGAAGCGTTTCCCACAACAAAGGTTGTGCTGTGCTTGTGAACTTGTGTCTGTCTATATCAGGATTGGGGAGCTGGAGTAACCCCTGCAGGCCACAGCAGACAGATCAACTTATACAGTAATCTATATATATATATATATATATATACATTGTGAAGGACAGCCAGGTCCCATGCCCGGCAGGGACTCCCCTGCTGCTTATGTTCCGGGGGAAACGCCATGGGCAGTCCAATACCTCCCCCGGGATGCTTGGTGGCAGCCTCCCTAGCCGACGGTGATTCCCCAACCACCCGCAGGGCTCCATGGGAGATGGAATCCTCCACAGCTTGGTTGGGGCCTGGGGTGGCCACAAGGGGGGGCTCTATGCTTCCAACAGCCCGGCTGGACGAATATTCAGTCCCACCCGGAAGTGCAATCAGGACCAGGTGGTCAATCACCTGGAATGCTTCCGGGTGGGCTATAAAAGGGCCCAGCCACCACCACTCGAGGAGCAAGAGTCAGGAGGAGGAGGACTGAGCTTTAGGAGGAGTGGTGGAAGAGGAGAGAAGAAGAGTATTTGGTGTTGCAAGTGTGTTTTGGGACTGTGTTGGGCTGTGTGGCACGGGGAAAACATGTCCCACAACTGAAAATAAATAAAAGTTTGTTTATTTTTATACATGCCTCCGTGTCCGTGTCGGGTCAGGTGCCTACATAGCGCCTTTGTTATAACACATATATATATATATATATATATATATATATATATATATATATATATATATATATATATATATATATATATATATAATCCAATGTCTGTCTGCTTTTCACAAAAGAACTACTTTTTTTAGATTAGGTTATTTTCTATATATTTTGCTTGAACATTCTGGTTGATTTTGTGAGTTCTCTCATCGCACTAAGTATCATAGTTCACTTGCGGTACCAATTTATTTGAGCGAATCAGAGAGACATGAAGCGGGCCAAGGGGAGGGTAGCTGGGCCCTCCTAACTCACGTGCAAGCCTCTGTTTGAGTCAGTCTACCTCTCACCACGTGTTGGAGCGTACTTTGCCTCCGCTTAGCTACCGATACCTGTTTGTTCAAAAGACATTGTCATCTACAGATTGTTAAGGAGTAACGTTTGACATTTTTGAGAGAGTGATAAGAGCTACGTGTGTTTTAGAGGGTAGCTGCTGATGGCCAAAGATATCACGGCCATGTGCTTTCTCCTCACGCGGGGGACGCTCTCCCATCAGACTTGAACACGATCAGAAACAGTGCTTACGTTTGATGTTGGAGCACACTTACCTTCCGCTTGTCCAGGTTAACATTTTATAAAATTGTTTTATTGATTTTTAAAGTTTGTCCTGTTACACTACTATGTGACCAGATCAGCTAGCAGGGTATAAATAGGATTTTATTTTTTTGGTCGATAAACATCCATATTCCTGACAAACATTTCATTAAATAAAAAATCTGTTTATTTTATGAAAATAAGTATTCACTTTCATATAATTTTATGATTTTGTGTTTTTTTTCTGTGGGTCAATGAATAAAATATGATACTGGACAATCAAGGAAAAAAAGAGTACCAACTATTGGTATTTCCCTTGAAGAACATATACGAAGGCATATCAAACAATGAACATTCACTATTTTTTGTCATATTACCTATAATGTTGACAAGAATACTGAAACCTGATGACTTTGTGCTTCAATGGTGCGTCAGTCTATAGAAAACCAAATTGAAAATTCACCAGGATTTCTTTCTGCAGTGAACGTGTCCAAAAAAAAAAAATATATAACTAGGACCTGGGGCACAACTGGCCTAGTGGTCAAGACACCTCAGAGTGACCCATGGTAGTGACGATGACTCATGACACCGGAGAGTGGTGATCTCTCGCATGTTCTTCCTCACAGTTCCTCGCAGGCATCTCTGTTTTTATGGGATGTACTGCAATAAGCACCTACTGTATTGCGATTGCCATGTCTGTCAGTCCATCTGTTTTTCCACATGAAACAACTTGGCTCTCAGTGGTCCAATTTTGTTGAAATTGAGTGCGCTAATTGTTCAAGGAAATCTGTCATAACAGTTCCATTTTTCATCGAGATTAACCCAAGCAAAGCATTCTGTACAAATTTTTGAATTTTCACGATCTTCCACCAAAAAGCATTGTTGAATTTTTGAATTCATTTATTTCAAGACAGAGAAATGTTCTGTAAAACTGAAATAAGAGATCAGTGTACTGTTTCTATTCCCCAATGTAGCCTGTATGCTTTCCTCTTTTACTCGTACGACAGCCACTCCCACTGACAAAACAAATACACAATACAGGTACATCAAACATGGGGACATGCACCAGCTCACTGCTCCAGCTGCTTGAAGCAAATAAACCATGACAGTAAAAGAGAAAAGTCAATGATCTAGAAATTAATGCAAGAGGAAAGTGTTGCTCTGAAAGCGCAACGTGAACAAATATGTACTCATCATTTATGTAACGCTAAAAACAATCTGACATCTACATCATCAGCACAATATACTGATCTAATATTTCTCTGACTCTTTAATTTATTAACACAACTCTAGTCCATCATGGACTGAAGCAGCCAACAGTTTTAGCTGGAGACTTCAATGGAAACTTTAAATCTCCATGTGATGCATCTTACAAAAATCCATCTTTAAGAAAACCAAACAAAAATTAGTTTCTAACAATAGGACATCCATTGATGCCATTTTTGACACCAACTGAACTGAGCTCTGCTGCCTGTGAAAGCTATTGAGCTATACAAGCTCTAATAAAATGCCATATAAAGCTATACAAGATCTTCTGGGCAGCATGTTGAACTACATCACATTGTAAAGTGCTCCTAAAAAGCGTGCATTTAATGTGGTCTGATAATGCATGCATTGCATTCTGCTTTCACAGTTCACTTTTTAATTGACTCATTGTAACACAAATCTATACTAATAAAAGGCAAAGCCCTCACTTACTCACTGACTCACTCACTCACTCACTGACTCATCACTAATTCTCCAACTTCCCGTGTAGGTAGAAGGCTGAAATTTGGCAGGCTCATTCCTTAAAGCTTACTTACAAAAGTCAGGCAGGTTTCATTTCGAAATTCTACGCGTAATGGTCATAACTGGAACATATTTTTCTCCATATACTGTAATGGACTTCAGCTCCATGGCCGTGGGGGAGCGAAGTTGCGTGTCACATCATCACACCTCCCACGTAATCACGTGAACTGACTGTGAACGCACTACGTAGAAAAGAAGGAAGAGCTCTCAAAGAGCGCTGAAGAAAAACGCATACAAGCTTATTTATAAGTGCAGCTACTGCAGAAACAAAGCACGGTGTAAACCATAAGTTTAAATTAAGTTTATGGACACGATCCTGTTGCCGTTTCTCATGCTTTCGTTGAATACTTTATTCGCGAGAATAAGTTTAATGAGAAGACACGAGGTATAAACGAGACTTTGGATCACTTTGTAACGGAGTTAAAATTGCTGTAGTGAGAAACTTTTAAGTGCCGGATCTTAGCTAACATTAAATAACGCCGTGGACATCACAACATCACACAAGAGGGCAGCTCACGTGAACTGACTGAACGCAGTACGAGTCATCACTTCCATGCATCAAACCTGTTCAAAAAACGCATTACACAATTGACAAGGTAGGAAAGGAATATGCTCCGAGCTGAGCTCCACAGCTAACGCGGTCTTGCGGAAACAACTTCGTCATGCTGCCACCAAATACTAGCAGAAAAATCCACAAGTTAATACACATGCTGTCTCTAGAGTTTCTCCACCCTCAATGTATTCCTCGCATCCCCGTTATACCCTCTGATCTCCCATTTCGTCATATTTCAACCGGAGTGCTGAACTGACAATGTGCTATATAAAGAGAACTATAACAATCGTAATAAACGAACAATAAAACAACGGAGACCCCGTTGATTAAATAAAAAGGCAGCTTCCTTGGCGAAGCAAGGAAAAAGGATGGCCTTATATGTTGTTCGTTTATAAAACAGCGGAGAAGCTGTGTAAAGGCTGCTTTACAAAAAAACAGCAGAGTGCCTTATATGAGCAGGCAGTCAGCTAAAGAAGGGAATCAATAAATATCTATAATCGTAATAAACGAACAAAAAATGGTGTACAAGCCGCAGATTAAATAAAGGAAATGGGTACCTGAACAGTAAAGTAAGTCTCAAATAGCTACACAATAACTATAACAATCGTGATAAATGAACAATAAAACAGTACAGAACTGTGAAGCAAGGAGAAATGACGGCCTTATATGGCGTTCGTTTATAAAGCAGCGGAGAAGCTGTGTGAAGGCAGCTACACAAAAAAACAGCAGAGCGCCATACTCTGAATGTATTCCTCACATCACCGTTATATCCTCTGATCTCCCATTTCAATTCAAATGCCTCAAATTTCCAGTAAGGCTCTGCTTCACGATGACAATTAATAAGTCTCAGGGACAGACCCTACAAAAGGTTGAAATTGATTTGAGGCAACATTGCTTTTCTCCTTGACAACGTTCTCAAAAGTAAGCTCAGTGCGCAGCTAAGTCATATTACAACCGGACTGCTGAACTGACAACGTGGTATACAAAGAGATCCTTAACAGATAGTTATTGGCATATTTTCCCTCAGTTTAAAAAGGTTTTCTTTTCTTCTTAATAAAAATTTAAAAGCAGTACTTTGTCACTGCGAAGCGTGGGGATTAGCTATATATAGTATATATATGTAGATATGTATATATATATATATGTGTATGTATGTGTTGTGGTCCCCGGCCGGGGCTGGAGCCCGGCCGGGACGCCCAGGAGGACGAGAGAAGGGCTTGTGCCTCCTCCAGACCGCGAGGGGGCGTCCGTCCTGGTTCTGTTGGGGACCACGGGTCGGGGGCATGGAAGCCCTACCCTGTAGGGGCCCGTGGCCACCGCCAGGCAGTGCCCCGATGCCGGTTTATCCCATGCAGTCGCTGGCCGGGGCTGGAGCCTGGCCGGGACGCCCTGGAGGACGTGAGGAGGGCTTGTGCCTCCTCCACACCAGGAGGGGGCGTCTGTCCTGGTTCTGTTGGGGACCACGGGTCGAGGGCTTGAAAGCCCAGCCCTGTAGGGACCCGTGGCCACCGCCAGGCGGCGCCCCGATGCCGGTGTATCCCGTACGGTCCTCGGCTGGGGCTGGAGCCTGGCCGGGACGCTTTGGAGGACCAGAGGAGGGCGAGTACCTCCTCCAGACCGAGTGGGGGCGTCCGTCCTGGTTAGGCAGGGGGCCTCGGGTACAGGGCATGGAAGCCCAGCCCTGTAGGGACCCGTGGCCACCGCCAGGCGGCGCCCAGTGCCTAATTATCCCGGGAGCCCGGCACTTCCGCCACACCAGGAAGTGCCGGGGGGAAGACTTTATGTGGCACCTGGAGAGCTGCCAGGAAGGCAGCCGACACTTCCGCCACGCTGGGGCGTGGCTAAGGAGCAGATGCCGGAAACACCTGGGGCTCATCCGGGGGCATTATTTAAGGGGCCGCCTCCCTCCAGTGATTGGTGGAAGTCGGGAGGAAGTGGACTGAGCGAGAGGAAGGACTGGAGGCGGCCAGGAACGCACAAGAGACTGTGGGCCTGGACTTTGGGGAAATCAGTGCGAGAAGGCACTGGAGGTGCACGTGAGCACAAACTTGTAAATAGTGTTGCTTAATAAATGGTGTGTGGTGAAAATATGATGTCCGTCTGTCTGTGCCGGGGCCAGCGGTCACAGTGTATATATATGTAGATATGTATATATACAGTGGTGTGAAAAACTGTTTGCCCCCTTCCTGATTTCTTATTCTTTTGCATGTTTGTCACACAAAATGTTTCTGATCATCAAACACATTTAACCATTAGTCAGATATAACACAAGTAAACACAAAATGCGTTTTTTAAATGATAGTTTTTATTATTTAGGGAGAAAAAAAATCCAAACCTACATGGCCCTGTGTGAAAAGTAATTGCCCCTGAACCTAATAACTGGTTGGGCCACCCTTAGCAGCAATAACTGCAATCAAGTGTTTGCGATAACTTGCAATGAGTCTTTTACAGCGCTCTGGAGGAATTTTGGCCCACTCATCTTTGCAGAATTGTTGTAATTCAGCTTTATTTGAGGGTTTTCTAGCATGAACCGCCTTTTTAAGGTCATGCCATAGCATCTCAATTGGATTCAGGTCAGGACTTTGACTAGGCCACTCCAAAGTCTTCATTTTGTTTTTCTTCAGCCATTCAGAGGTGGATTTGCTGGTGTGTTTTGGGTCATTGTCCTGTTGCAGCACCCAAGATCGCTTCAGCTTGAGTTGACAAACAGATGGCCGGACATTCTCCTTCAGGATTTTTTGGTAGACAGTAGAATTCATGGTTCCATCTATCACAGCAAGCCTTCCAGGTCCTGAAGCAGCAAAACAACCCCAGACCATCACACTACCACCACCATATTTTACTGTTGGTATGATGTTCTTTTTCTGAAATGCTGTGTTCCTTTTACGCCAGATGTAACGGGACATTTGCCTTCCAAAAAGTTCAACTTTTGTCTCATCAGTCCACAAGGTATTTTCCCAAAAGTCTTGGCAATCATTGAGATGTTTCTTAGCAAAATTGAGACGAGCCCTAATGTTCTTTTTGTTTAACAGTGGTTTGCGTCTTGGAAATCTGCCATGCAGGCCATTTTTGCCCAGTCTCTTTCTTATGGTGGAGTCGTGAACACTGACCTTAATTGAGGCAAGTGAGGCCTGCAGTTCTTTAGACGTTGTCCTGGGGTCTTTTGTGACCTCTCGGATGAGTCGTCTCTGCGCTCTTGGGGTAATTTTGGTCGGCCGGCCACTCCTGGGAAGGTTCACCACTGTTCCATGTTTTTGCCATTTGTGGATAATGGCTTTCACTGTGGTTCGCTGGAGTCCCAAAGCTTTAGAAATGGCTTTATAATCTTTACCAGACTGATAGGTCTCAATTACTTCTGTTCTCATTTGTTCCTGAATTTCTTTGGATCTTGGCATGATGTCTAGCTTTTAAGGTGCTTTTGGTCTACTTCTCTGTGTCAGGCAGCTCCTATTGAAGGGATTTCTTGATTGAAACAGGTGTGGCAGTAATCAGGCCTGGGGGTGGCTATGGAAATTGAACTCAGGTGTGATACATAGGTTATTTTTTAACAAGGGGGCAATTACTTTTTCACACAGGGCCATGTAGGTTTGGATTTTTTTCTCCCTAAATAATAAAAACCATCATTTAAAAACTGCATTTTGTGTTTACTTGTGTTATATTTGACTAATGGTTAAATGTGTTTGATGATCAGAAACATTTTGTGTGACAAACATGCAAAAGAATAAGAAATCAGGAAGGGGGCAAATAGTTTTTCACACCACTGTATGTGTATATACTGTATATATGTAGATATGTATATATATGTGTATATATATATGTATATATATATGTATGTGTATGTGTGTATATATATGTATATTTATCTGTATGTATGTACAGTATATATGTATATGTGTGTGTGTATGTATGTGTGTATATGTATGTGTATATATGTATATATATGTAGATGTGTATATGTATATATATATATAGATAAGTGTATATGTAGATATGTATATATGTATATGTATATATGTTTATATGTGTGTGTCTGTGTCTGTGTATATATATATATATGACAACAACACTCATAACAGTGACAAAACAATTACATTGACAATCATGTTACATTATTTTTAAAATGTTTCCTTTTCTTATTCATAACTTCTTTAACACACTACTTCTCCACTGCGAAGCGCGGGTATTTTGCTAGTATTAAATAAACAAAAATATGATAACTGACTCTTTGATGAACTAACTAAAGATGTAAAAAATGCTCCAACTTTTCAATTCAGTTAACTAAGTCCCAGGATTCTGCCATACATTGTATGGGTGAATAACAGCTCTGCAGATGGAAAAAAAATTTGCGGGAACCAACCTGGTTGTCCCTTTTACTGTCTGAGAACAAAGCAAATAAACAGAAAATAAAAGATGCTTATCAGCGTATGTTCTGTATGCAGGAATTCAGTTAAATAAAGCTCTGGAAGCTTTTTTTTGTGTCATTATTTCACCTTAAATAATTTCTTGTATTAGGAATTTGTTAGCTTTTGCATTCCCCCTGGGGTCAGAGCACAGGGTCAGCTATTGTATTGCACCCTGAAGAAATTGCTAATTTAAGGGCCTTGCTCATCAAAGTAAGATCTCTTTTGGCAGTAATGGGGATTTGAACCAGCAACCTTCCAGATATCAGTGCAGATCCTTAGCCTCAGAGCCACTATTCCACCTTCAATTTTGTAGTTGCTGTTAGTGGAGCTCCATCTGGTGGGTTGCTCAAGCCAGTAATGATGCCTCCTCCTCGGAAGCCTCAGGGTTTTATACCGGCTCAACTGAAAGGGGTGGGGTCAGATTCCTTCACTGTGTGGCATCTTAGTGCTGTCAAGAAGAGAGATGACAACGTTAGTGGCAGTGCCCCCTTTTGTATCGGCGGGTTATTACATGCCTTGACTGAGCCTGCAAGGAGGTCCTCCAAAGTGCATGTATGACAACAAATATTTTCTAATTGGTTTTGAATTAATTTTAAAATGCTACCAGTTTAATCCAGTGCCTGTATGACTCTGAGTATCTCTTTTTATGCCTGTACAGCAACTCCAACAAATGTTTGTTAAGAATTGTACCCTATCATCACCAGACAGACATAAAGCTAAGATTGTCTGTTCATTTGTTTTCTATTTTTATTTTTGCAGGAGCATTTCACACCCGAGTGCAAGTTCAAGGAATGTGTCTTTGAGAACTATTATGTCACCTACTCCTCCGTTCTATACCGGCAAAGAGAGTCGGGCCGAGCTTGGTACATCGGCATCAACCGGGATGGACAAGTCATGAAGGGCAACCGTGTCAAGAAAACAAAGGCTGCTGCTCACTTCCTCCCTAAGCTCATTGAAGGTGGGTGGCAGGTTCATTAAAATAAACAATACCAATTGTATATATAATTATGTAAATAATTATATATACTAAACTCTAGTTATTATTGTATGGTGATAGATCAGTCCTTGTGTGACAACAGGCCACATGATGTCCTGTGTGAGCTGTACATATGGCAGTCACAGATCAGGCTGAAAGCTCCTTTATAGTGATCATAAAAAGTATTCCCTTCCTTTAGAAGTTTTTGCATTGTAGTGTCAAATGACTTTGAATCACAGTAGATTAAATTTGTCTTTTTTGACACTGACCAACTGAAAAAGACACTTTAAACTCAAAGTAAGAAAAGATCTCTCTGCAAGGTCATTTAAATTAACTACAAATATAAAACACACAATAACTGATCTCTTAAGTTTTCACCCCCTCTGCTGGAGCCAATTGGCTTTAGAAATCACAGAATTAGTCCAATGGAGGTCACCTGTCATAGGTTTCAGTTGATCGAACAGACTTGAAGTTGTTGCTGCAGCCAAAGGGGCTTCTACAAAGTAGTTAATGAAGTGTCTTAATTTCCTAACTTTTCTGAAAACATATTTTCACTTTGTCATTATGGGTTATTGAGTGGACACTGATGGGAAAAAATGGAAAATGTATCTATTTAAAAGAAAATGTACAACACACCAAAGTTTGCAGAGAGTGGAGGACCAGGAATCCATTGTATGCATATATATTGTAAAACTAAAGAGTGTCAGAGTGTTGGGACACCAAGACAGAAGTCCCATTTAACTAAGAACTAAAAAATTAAAAATAAAATAAGAGAAAGTGAACGTGGGTTTGTAGTCTTCAGTATCAGGGTCCAAAATGAATGCTTACTTGCAACAGGATTGATGGTATATAGGGGTGTTAGACACAGAGGGGTGGAGGTTTATGTTAAAGGAGGTGGAAATGACATCATAGTTTACCCAAAAACTCTTCCTGTGGATCTAGGGCAAACAAAACAGGAGTCACCACCATCCCTTCCTCATCTGGGCGAGGAAGCCGGGAAGGGCATTTACCAGTAGGTCACAGACAACTTGCCCTTTAACTTGGATTGAAGTATTGATGTCTGGCCTTAGTCAACCCCTGGCTTTTCTCCAAAGATCATATGCCTGAGGTCTTGTCAGCCGCTCGGAGTCTAACCTCCATTCATGGCATGCATGCTGGTCCAAGGAAACGCTGTAACTTTTGAAGATCTCGACTTGTCATGTGTGTCATAGTTGGTGGCATCCTCAGCCCTGAGGTCATAATAGGTCCTTTGTGCTTCACCCTTCAGGAATGGCGCCTATATGTTTGCCCACTTGGAGTGCTACCAATGCTGTCTTATGGCCATATGCTCAAAAATTAAGAGATATGACTTGATGTTACCATTCTCTTGTAACTGCATCAGCACCTGGGAGGGAGCCCTTGACCAATCCTGCTAGAAGGTGACAAGTGCTTGAGCCTGTGATTCCGCCTCAGAGATCTGGGTTCGGGTTTCACCCAATTGGACCTTAAGTTTCTGTATCTCTGTGACCATGTTGTGACTTTGAGAAGTCAGGTTATGCTCTTTACTCATCTTAGAACAATATCCTGCCGACTACGCCAATGTAATAAGGACAAAATGAGTCACAAAGAGGTTTTGGGATGGTCATCCCGTATACTTGAAAAAATTGTTGAAAAAAATAGGCATGTCTTTACAGACAGGAGTTCAAAGCAGGACTGACCAGCAAGTTGAAAGCTGTTCTATAAATATGGCTGAATGGAGGAAGAGGTGGAGCCAGGGTGCCAGAAGTGACGTCAATACGGGCTGGACTGGTGCTGATGTCATTGAGATGCACGGTCTTTGGCCATTTCTACAGAGGGACAAAAGGAGAAAGGATCAGGTGATAGCGCCAATCCCTATTCCAACTGAGAAACAGCACCATTTGAGCCTGCAATCTGCCTTCCATGCACACGTGTGTGACAGTATGTATACAAGACAGAAACGCCATGAATATTTTGTTGCCAAAAGCTATCCTATTTGTTGTCAGACTTCATCTTTGGAAGTAAATTGACAAGAAAAATAGAAAGCAGTGTCTGGCTGCTATGCTAGTGAAATGGCGATTTCTTCACAGGATGTTGCTGTTGATATTGTGCAAAGGTGGGGACAGAGGTGGGGCTTCGTAATGTCAGTAGTCCTTGGATTGGTGAAGATCTTCTTCAGCAAAAAAGGAGAATAGTGGAGACTGTGGAGTAACACTCAGTACCTTCTCCTGAATACCCTTCGCAGCAGACAGTGGAGGAAGTTAAGGTCAATCCGAGGTCATATGTGAGACTAAATACAACCCCAAATTAGAAAAAAGTAGGGATGGTATGGAAAATAAAGAAAAAATTCAGAGGTTCATAAATTTACTTTGACATTTATTTCATTGCAGACAGTATAAACTCAATATATTGTATGTTTTGCCTGGTCAGCTTCATTTCATTTGTTAATATTCATCCATTGCTGCATAATTATTTGTAAATAATTACATATTCACTCACCGGCCACTTTATTAGGTACACCTTACTAACAACAGGTTAGACCCCCTTTTGTCTTAACAACTGTCATAATTCTTTGTGGCATAGGTTCAGCAAGGTGCTGGAAACATTCCTCAGGGATTTTGGTCCATATTGACTTGATAGCATCACGCAGTTGCTGCAGATTTGTCAGCTCACATCTTTGATGTGGATCTACTGTTCCTGCTTCACCGCATCCCAAAGGTGCTCTATTGGGATAACATCAGGTGACTGCGGAGGCCATTTGAGAGAAACCAGTTTGAGATGATTTGAGCTTTGTGATATGTTGGAGATAGGAATTAGAAGATGGGTAAACTGTGATCATAAAGGTGCTGACGTAGTCAGCAACAATACTCCGGTAGGCTGTAGCACTTAAACAATGCTCATTTGTTACTAAGTGGCCCAAAGTGTGCTTTCATGTTGTGCTGGCCAAATTCTGACCCTAGCAGGCAACATTTTTCCATTCTTCTAGTGTCCAATTTTGGTGAGCCCATATGAATTGTAGCCTCAGTTGCCTGTAATTAGCTGACAGGAGCGTCATCCGGTGTGGTCTCCTTTTGCTGTAGCCCATCTGCTTAAAATTTAAATGTGTTGTGTGTTCAGAGATGCTCCTCGGCATACCACAGTTGTAAGAAGTGGTTATTTAAGTTACTGTTGCCTTTCTATCAGTTCAAACCAGTCTGGCCATTCTCCTCTGACCACTGGCATCAACAAGGCATTTTCACCTAGAGAACTGCTGCTCACAGGATATTTGACCTTTTTCAGACCATTCTCTGTAAACCTTAGAGATGGTTATGCATAAAAGTCCCAGTACATCAGCAATTTCTGAACAACATGTTTGTCTCCAACAACCATACCATGTTCAAAGTCACTTAATCACCTTTCTTCTTCATTCTGATGGTCAGTTTGAACTTCAGCAGGTCGTTTTGACAATGTCTACAGGCCTAAATGCATTGAGTTGCTGCTGTGTGATTAGCTGATTAGATATTTGTGTTAACAAGTATGGAATTTTAATCAATATTTTTACTTAATACATGATATCATTTTACAATTCAATACAATTATATGCTTACTAGTGACTGGGAGCCCGATTGAATCGGGCTACAAATTCTATGTTTGTAAAATCCATACTTTCTCTGCAAAGAATTATTTGTTTTTTAAGTCCTTGAAATGATTTTGTTATCATGGCACTGATTTGTGCTTAAAATAGATATTTTTGGCCGATGTCATGAAGAGCTTCCTGTTTAAACAGGGCTGTGAGACGTGAGCTCAACTCTTTGGCACACCTCATTTGATTTTTTCCGGCAAACAAATTTTCAAAACAAACTGTATTTTATGACTCTAATCGGAGTCGGAGTAATAGTTATGTTGGAGTGGTCACTTTAGATTTGAGATCAGCTAAAATTTAAACAATGACCGTTGATATTGGAAAATACTGGTTGTACTTGTTGATTGGATGAAGCTCTGCATATTATGAATATTAAGAGTCAGATGACATGATGTGTTAAATGAGTTCATGTAATAGAAAAGCACAAAAGCAGAAGAATTGTTTTACTGAGTGCTCATTCCACAGATTGAGACATTTTTGCATATCTGTGTAAATAAAGAATTATTTTACATCTTCATCTGGTCTCCGTGAATGGCTTCTTTGAAAATAGAGAAAAGTTTTTACCACAACAGTAACAGTTGAACAGGGGTACCTAATAAAGTGGCCGATGAGTGTATATATGGTGCTTGACATTTTTCTGGTGTGTCTTGTTAACATTTGGGTGTTGGGATGGAAAATCCTGTAAGGCTTAGGTGTTGACCTAACTCCATCCATCCCTCACTTTACAAACATAGCAGCTTCATCTCTGTGCATATCTGTTGGCAATCTTGGCACCCTCCCAGTAGTCGGGGTTTACTACAGCTTAACGTTTTACATTCTTTTCTTTCTTGCTCTACCACCTCGAAATTCTCATAAGTTGAGGCACTACTGCCCATGCCTCTCACATTCAGTTTCTCTGCTTTTTAACAGTGGCTATGTATCGAGAGCCCTCTCTTCATGATGTGGCCGGACAGAGCCCACCTCGCAAGACAGCAAAGACATCAGACTCTCCAGCCATACAGAATGGACCCAAAGAACCCCCCAAATGTGAAGCATCATAGCCCAGGGTAAGTGTGGCCTAGCGAAAAGCACCACAAATTTATTATAATGAAGGTTCTGTATGAGCCAATGTGATAGGCAGGGTGAAGAAAGAAATCAAATGAGATGGTTAAAGTGTTTAATAGCATCATTTGTAAAGGGAAATGAGAAACTGAGTTGTATAGGAAAGGGTTGAATAACCATTCTTCTCTTAGCAAATTTATTTTCTCCAATTCAGGGTTAACAATTAAATTCCTGAAGGCTACACCAAAATAAAGTAAATGTTGTAGGGTCAAGCTGCTCTACTGTATTGTTGTGTTGTACCTTGCTGTGTAGCATGGCTATATACATCAACAAGTGAGGTAAATAGCCAAAAAAATATAAGGTTATTAGAAAAAAACGTAACATTTTGCAGGAATGATAAAGATAACAATCAATGCCACCAATGCCAGTTTACCACATAAGGCAGGCTGGGAAGATAGAAAAAGAGTTGGATTTCAGCTCCCTTACACAGTTGTAATAGTTGAGTTGTTTGGTACTAATTGCAAAACTCAGACAGTTGCTGCGTCATACGGAATCTTAATTTATGCTTACAAAGATAAACAGATTTTATTTTCATATAATCAGTTTTTCCAAATCAAGGTGGTGTTTCATTGCCAGAGTGAGCAATATGTAAAGTTGTTCATACAGTGAATATAAAAAGTACGTACAGTAATCCCTCCTCGATCGCGGGGGTTGCGTTCCAGAACCCCCCGCGATAGATGAAAATCCGCGAAGTAGAAACCATATGTTTGTATGGTTATTTTTATATATTTTAAGCCCTTATAAACTCTCCCACACTGTTAACATTATTAGAGCCCTCTAGACATGAAATAACACCCTTTAGTCAAAAGTTTAAACTGTGCTCCATGACAAGACAGAGATGACAGTTCTTTCTCACAATTAAAAGAATGCAAATAGATCTTCTTCTCTTCAGGAGCAGAGAATTTCAGAGAGAGAGAGCGCTCGCAAAGAAAAGCAAACAATCAAAAAATCAATATGTGTGCTTTTAAGTTTGCCACGGCATTTTTTAGAGGAGCGTCAGTATCTTCTAAGCAAACAGCCTCTGTGCAAACAGCCCCTCTGCTCACATCTCCTCCGTCAGGCGCAGAGAACGTCAGAGAGAGAGCGAGAGAGCGAGATTAAAGCAAACCATCAACAAATCAATAAGTGTGCTTCTGGAAGCACCGCGATAAAGCGGCATTTCTTAGAGGTGCGTCCGTATCCACTAGGCAAACAGCTTCTGTGCAAACAGCCTCTGTGCAAACAGCCCCTCCGTCAGGCGCAGAGAATGTCAGAGAGGGTGAGATAGAGGCAGAGACAAGCAAACAATGAAGCTCCTCGCGGGATGCATATCTTATAGCATTGAGGAGTTTAGTTAATATGTAATACATGCTCTGATTGGGTAGCTTCTAAGCCATCTGCCAATAGCGTCCCTTGTATGAAATCAACAGGGCAAACAAACTGAGGAAGCGTGTAGCATAAATTAAAAGACACATTGTCCGCAGAAATCCGCGAACCAGCGAAAAATCCGTGATATATATTTAGATGTGCTTACATTTAAAATCCGCGATAGAGTGAAGCCGCGAAAGTCGAAGCGCGATATAGCGAGGGATTACTGTACACCCTTGCCAAATCAGTAGAGTTTGAGTAATCTATATATATAATTCACTAAGGCAAGACAACCATGAAAAGCACGCCGGAAGGGGCTTGGATTCACTAAGCCGCCGACAAGTGAGACACCTATGGCGCACGCAGGAAGGAGCCACGCCCACCAACTCCAAGACCATTGGATATGACGACAACTCACAGGGCCACGCCCACCAAGTCGGACGCGAGGACACAGAAAAGTGGCGTCATTTATATTCGTCTGTCGTGGAGGCCACATGCGGTGCAGGTCAGGTTAATGCCATGTTCATGTCATGCACCTCCGAGCTACGTTGACTGTTCATAGAGGCATGTTTCTCGCGGAGGTGAATCGCCATATGCAGCGTGTGAAACGGTTTGCGAGGGGTATCTCATGGGATCTTTAAAACAATCATTTACAACTGAGGTTAAAACACAATGAAGTAAGCAGTCTACGAGTTTTCGGTTACAACACATGACCGCTTGCACCATAGCAAACTGTTTTACATGCTACATACAGCAATTCGCATCCGCGACAAACATGCGTCTTCTTAGATGCTCCTGTAGAAACACGGAAGACATTTTCCTGCCCACCAACACTCCTTTTTCACCGGCCCGCGTGTACCCTCGCTCTCTACGCATTCACACTGCCTACCCATGTGCCCAGACGCAAAAACTCACCGACCACCCAGTTAGCCCCTTTTGTCTGTGCTAGGAGTCCACATGCACGTCTAAGCCACGTTGACTTTTCATTATTCTTTTCGGTTTCGACACCCAACCGCGTCCACCATGAAAAACCATGCGAAAGGAACAACGAAGCCCCGCCCACAAACTCTACCCCTCCTCCCACGTGCTCAGGAACGTACCTCAGACCACTGCCCGCCAAATCAAACAGCTCATCAAACACATACTCACTCGCATTTGGTCTGTGCTGCGGTCCAAACCCAGCTGTGCGCCGCACAGACGATTGTGTGTTGGTTCGTTCCGTGCATTGGTTAAAACCCAATGAAGAAAGCAGTCTTTAAAAACCAATAAGCCCTGTGCCTCTGTTTCATTACCGTCTCACCTGATTCACCAATGCAGGCCCCGCAACAGGCGATCCGGTGGCGTCATTCCCATGACCCGCCGGGCAGCCAACCGGGTAACCAAAGTCTTTGGGTTCGGGGGGGAGTATGGTTACAAAGCTGAAACTTAAAGGAATTGACGGAAGGGCACCACCAGGTGTGGAGCCTTTGCTTCATTTGACTCAACACAGGAAACCTCACCCGGCCCGGACACGGAGGGGATTGACAGCTTTTTCTCGATTCTGTGGGTGGTGGTGCATGGCAGTTCTTACTTAGTGGAGCGATTTGGATGCTTATTTCCGAAAACGAATGAGACTCCCGCCTGCTAAATAGTTACACGACCCAACAGCGGTCGGCGTCCAAATTCTTAGAGGGACAAGTGGTTTTTAGCCACGTGAGATTGAGCATTAACAGGTCTGTGATGCACTTGTATGTCCGGTACTGCACGCGCGCTACACTGAATGGATCAACGTGTGTCTACCCAGCGTGGGTAAGCCGTTGAACCCCATTCGTGATGGAGACCGTGGCTTGCGATTGTTCTCCACGAACGAGAAATTCCCAGTACGTGCGGGTCATACACTCGCACTGATTACGTTCCTGCCCCTTTGTAACCTCATCCCTCCCTCCCGGTCAGGTGACTTGGTGGATTATATATAAAAAAGCACCCAGAACCGCAAAGAACAATGAAAAGTCAACGTGGAAACCGACTGAGGCGGTGTTTGGAAAATTAACAGTCAACGTGACTCACAGGTGCGAGTGGACTGTACACAGACAAAAGCGACTTAGGTAGGGAGTTGGGGGCGGGCACATAAGCGGGCAGTGCGTACTGAACGAGCGCCGTTCAACCCCGTCCTTCGCTTTGGAAGGAGAAGGCGCTCCTCCGGTTTTCAATCATGGACAATTGTATGTTGCTTCGTAGCGTGCATTGTTGCAATGTTACTTTTCTTGGTGGTTTATTAATTTACGGATTTTTCAAATGTTTATTTTTTCCTCTGTGGTTAAAAATCATTTAAAAAGCGGCCTGATTATGCGGCGTATGCTACGCCGCGGGTTGGCTAGTAAAAAATAAAACCAAGATAAATCCTGCCAGAACTTATTCCACCTTTATTGCAAAATTGACATCTATACAAATAAGGTGAAAACAAATCAGAAACTATTTAGTATAAAAAGGAAAGAAAAAAAAAATAATAATATAGCAGATAGATAGATAGATATGTGAAAGGCACTATATGATAGATAGATAGATAGATACTTTATTAGTCCAGAAAGATATTTAAGTACCTGTAGCCAAGAATATCAAGTTAACACCAAGTTAAATAAAACATTTAAGTTTTATTTAACTATTATACAAATAATGTAATCACAAGCTGGAATTGAGCAAATGATACTATACTACCAAAATGACAGGTGGCACATTAATATCAAAGTTAAAGGAGTAAGAGTCTGCCCTCCTTCATCTCACCCCATCTTCAATGGGTGATTTTTGCCCACTCATGCTTGCAGAAAATTTCCAGATTTGTCAGATTTCTATGTACAGTTCAGGTCACCCACAGATTTTCAGTTGGATTATGGTCTGGGCTCTGGCTTGGCTATTGCAGAACTTTGATCCTCCTTTGATGAAGCCATTGCTTTGTTGATTTTGATGTATACTTTGGGTTGCTGTCATGCTGAAAGGTGAAGTTCCTCTTCATCATCAGAGTCCTAGTAGATGCTTGAACGTTTTGTGCCAAAATAGACTGATACTTGGAGCTCTTCGTGATTCCATCCACCTTGACTAAAGCCCTGGTTGCAGCTGAAGAAAAGCAGCCCCAAAGCATGATGCTGCCTCCACCATGCCTCAGGGTGGGTGTGGTGTTCTTTTGATGATATGCTGTGTTATGCTTTGCCGAACTTATCTTTTGGAATTATGGCCAAATAGTTCAACCTTAGTCTCATCAGACCATAATGCGTTTGTCTACATGTTTGCCAGAGAATGGATATACCTTTTTGCAAAGTTTAGCCAGGCTTTGATGTTTTTCTGTGTGAGAAAAGGCGTTCGTCTCACGCCCCTACCCCACAACCCAGAAATATGAAGAATCCAACTGATTGTTGTCACTTATAGGTAACAACCACCACTTGCCTGCAGGAAAATCCTGCAGCTCCTTTAATGTTGCTGTAGGCCTCGTAGTGGCATCCCTGACCAGTGTTCTCCATGTCTTCTCATCAATCTTCGTCGGACATCCTGATCTTGTTGATTACTGTCTTCACCACCCTCAATAGGATGTTTAACGGTTCGGAAACCTTTTTGTACACCTGTCCTGACTGGTACCTTTCAATGTTGCGGACCATGGCTTTAGGAGTATGTTACAACCAAGAGGATATGAGAATAACCCTAAAGGAACAGCTAAACTTTACCTGAGCTCGATCAGAGCCACATTAATTGATGTCAGGTGCATATTAACTACTATTTGAGATGAGACTTATTGTGATTGGTTGCTTCTGAATGCATCCACATCCTTGATTATTATAAGGTCTGCACAGTAATGCAACTAGGTTTTTGTATGATTTTTTCTCTTTTAAATAGTTTCTTATTTGTTTACACATTCTTTGTGTAATTTTGTAATAAAGGTGGAACAATTCTGACAGGATTTATCTTGGTTTAATTTTTAATGACACAAAATCTGTGATTTTGGCATGGGGTGTGTAGACTTTTTATATCCACTGTATGTCAGTAAATTCCAATAAATGATTCAAAATATTAGTAAAAGATGTTTGATCTCTTGAAGTAATGCAGCTGCACATGTGTTTCATTGCCAAATGGCTACTCCTCGAAAGTGTATACATTCTCTTCAGACCCAACACCCAATCAAAATTTTAAAGTGGCCATTTGCATTTCTGTTGGTGGACACTTAACAAAGTAAATTTCCAAATTTGTTAACAAAGTTATTATTATGGGAACTATTTCAAAAGAACATTAATGTCAAAATAATTTAAAAAATGAACAGTGACAGCAGAGACAGGTACACATACAGAGAGCAAGATAGTGTGACCAGGCCATGGAGGTTTGAACCTCCAGATAGCCAGGTATATTTATTGTTTGACAAATAACAGGTAGATCACTAAACCCTAGCACACAAATTCAAAGTTAAATGCTGTCAGGAGTTTTGGGGAACTAAACCAAAAAACAACAATTACATTAGGAAGAGTCACGCCTCAGTACATGTTGTCCCCACTGCCAAACCATTCTTCAGTCACACATCATCTGTAATTTTGACCACCTTTTTGCAATCCCTTTTCACCCACATTAATCAGTAGGGCTCTGGACTTCTGACTCCTCGCCTGCTTCACCACATGGTGTACTTCAGTTTCCCCATTCTGCTCCTATCATCCACACGCAAACTGGACATCACTATCACCTCTCACTAATGAAACTCTTGATCCTTGTGGCACTCCTGTTTAAACAGACAATGCCACCGTATGCTTGAAATGTCATGGAACAGACGGGATGATTCTAGATAGTTCACTGTCTGTCAAATGGTACCACATTGTTGGACCAGCAACACACCAGAGATTCACATTAGAATTCAAAGTATATACTGTGTACAGTTAATTTTTTACTTCTAAGCAGGGAAAGTTCATATTAAAATAATGTTAGAGAATGCAGTACAGAACTGGCAGCACAATCACTTTGTATACAAGAGACATGAAATACATGTTTTGCATGCAGCAAGCTGTTTTCTGATTGGGATTTCTGAACTCTATTAAAATCTTGGATGTATAAGCAGTTGGATATTGCCTGAACAGACGTTATGCGGTGCATAGCCGTTTTGTGCTTATCTTGTGCCTAAGTACTTGAAAAGTAAATACAGACTTGGGAGGAAAATGTCAGTTTTACATGGACAACAATCATGTTTGATTCTGTGTTAAAGTTTTTGGACCTAAAATATCATTACTGCCATTTTTTCAAACCACCAGAGTCTTTCAGCAAAAAGCTAAATCAGAACTGAAAAACAGGAAGAGACTTGGTAATCTTTAAATTGAGCATTGAAAACACTGGACAGCGAAAATCACATGCAGTTTTATTGCCATCATCTATTTTTGTGATATGTCCTGAACATCATGGGTGGCCTAAAGCTAGTGGCACTCATACTAGGAATTTTTTGTTGTCATTTCAGGTGGTGGATTGCAGTTAGTGACAGTTCTGCATTTCATTTGTTTGTAAGATTTGAGTAAAATACACAGTTTGCTTCTAAAATGTAAACAAAAGGGTCAGGTAGATCTTTTTCCAGATTAATTCCCTTTACAAAGGGCAAATGCAAGTGCAAGTGTGTTTGGGAAGTTCACTTCTCAGTAGTGTGTTCAGTGATAAAGTGCAGAGGTGGGCAGTTAGGTAAATAATCTTTGAAAAGTAATAAGTGGGTGGGTTATCCATTAAAGAAGGAAGTTCAAGATTACTAGTTAACACGGGTACATTAAGCCCGAGGATTAACACTAGGAAGAACGTGGGGATAAAGATCACATTTAAAAGGAGAATGTTTAAGCAGTCATAGTATTTGATGTATTTATGATGGCGGCCATACCACATATACTTCAGAACAGGTCATGTTCAAGCCTGGCCCAAACTTGGAAGGGAGACCAAACAAGAACAGGTTGGGTTGCTGCTTGAAGGGGTGTTGGTGAGGCCAACACGGGGTGCTTACCCTGTAGTCTGAATATGGATGCTAATGCCTCAGGGTAGTGATGGGAATTCTGTGTTGTAGAAATGATGTTATCCTTTAAATGAAATGTAAAATCAAGGTCCCGACTCACTGTGGTCATAAAAGATCCCTGGACAACTTTCGTAAAGAGTAGGGAGTATCCCAGTGTTCTGGTTAAATTGCCCTCCATTGCCTAGTCATTTTGGGCCCATAATCATCAATGTTAACTGTCTCTCACACCTTCACCACCTAACAGTTAATGTGTGGTGAGCATACTGATGCAAAAGTGGCTGCCGTCACATCATCTAGGTGGATGCTGCACATTAGTGGGGGTTGAAGTGGCTCCCCACTCATTATATAAGACATGTGTGCATTGCAGTGTGTATCAGGAGCCACGCTGGAATGATCACAAAAATGTAACTGTGGTCTGGAATTATTGTGCAGAGTAGCAGACTATGATTGTGTAATTATATATAAATATTAAAAATTAAAAGTACTTAAGTATTAAAAATGAGTTAGAAAGAAGTAAGATTTTCAGGAAATATGTTTTTATTAAATGTTTGGACAGTTACAGTTATTTGTGGCTTGATTTAGTTATAAAAACATTCTGGGTCTCTAAAGACCCTAGGTATGTAATAGTGTTTGTTGAAAGCCCCATGTATACAAAGGTTAAATTAGTCCAGTTAGTTTATTGGAAAGTTTTGTGTACAACACCAAACAACCAGTAACCCCTAGGTGTTTAATATAACATTGGGGAAAACCAATGTACCTGGTTTGAATAGCTGTGATGCAAGACAACATGCCAAAAGTATTAACAATTACACAATTAAATATTAAAAAAACACAAACATGAAATCATGGTTCAGCTTTTGTGCAAAAGTAGCACCGTTATAGCTCAAGGCTTTGCTTAACTGTGTGATCCTCCCTTGTCAAATCCACAGTTGTTACCTGGAGAGAGGTCATTAGTTAAATTAAAAATATTTGCTGATTAAGTTTTTAAATAGCAAGGTTAGACGAGAAAAAAACTTTTAAATGTGTATCAAAATTATGGTTCATAAAGGATAGATGGATGGGGTTATTTATTTAGATGTTTTAAATTGTACATTATTATAGTATGTAGAATTTATGAAGTATAAAATTAAATGTAATCCTAAACTTCAGTCCAAATGGATGGAAATGATAGTCTGATCGATTTGTGCTAATTATTACATACTAGCAGAATACCCGCGCTTCACAGCGGAGAAGTAGTGTGTAAAAGAAGTTATGAAAAAGAAAAGGAAAAATTTTAAAAATAACGTAACATGATTGTTAATGTAATTGTTTTGTCATTGATATGAGTGTTGTTGTCATATCTATATATATATATATATATATATATATATATATATATATATATATATATATATAAAAATACCCTCGCTTGGCAGGAGAAGTAAAAGAAAAGGAAACATTTTAATAATAACGTAACATGATTGACAACGTAATTGTTTTGTCATTGTCATGAGTGTTGCTGGCATATATATATATATATATATACACATGTGTACATATATACACACACACATATACTATGGGGTGCGAAACAGGCAAATATATTGATTTTCTGAATATATAAAGTCGGCGTCAGAATATATAAAGTGAAAACTTGAATATATAAAGTCATTGCCGAATATATAAAGTCAAAACTTGAATATATAAAGTCAGTGTCAGTATATATAAAGTCAAACTTGTTTCTGAATATATAAAGTCAAAAGTTGAATACTGTATATAAAGTCATCGCTGGAATATAATATATAAAGTGAAAACCTGAATATATAAAGTCAGCGTCGGAATTTATAAAGTCATTCCTGCTTATATAAAGTCAAAGTCAAAATATATTGATTGAAACGACTCTGAACTGAAGTAAGTTAACAAAAACGTATTCAGAAAAATTAATTAAAAAAACACTGTTCGGTTAATGTTTTGAAAATGATGCATGTGCCCTGCCCAGGATTGGTTCCTGCCTTGTGCCCAGTGTTGGCTGGGATTGGCTCCAGCAGATCCCCGTGACCCTGTGATCGGATTCAACAGGTTGGAAAATGGATGGATATTCCAGCACTGACTTTGTATATTCCGACGATGACTTTATATATTGAAGTTTTGTGTTTATATATTCCAGCGCTTACTTTATATTGTGAGGTGGAGGGCTTCGCTATTACTTGTGGGGACGAAACTTCACTTTGGTAACTGATCATGGTCCACTTCAATGGTTATACCGACAGAAAGATACAAACTCTCGCCTCATGAGATGGTTTCTGGGCTTACAACCTTACCGTTTCACAGTAAAACATCGACCAGGTTCTGAACACGTCAACGCAGACGTATTATCACGACTAAATGAACCTGGTACAGAGAGTCGCTTGATTCACGGGAATGTGAATAAAGCTGAGGGGGAGGGTGTGAGCTAGAGGGCTGATCGCACCCCAAGAAGATACAGACGCCCCTGGGCAAACCAGAACCCCTGAAACACAGACTACCCTTACATTGCTCTTTACTTTCTGACTTGCGCTATAACGCGTAATGCAAACCTCGCGCGATACTCCGCTAACTTAAAAGCCTTGTGCAGCGCCTGTCAGTTGAAAATTGATTGCTTGCTTTTATCTCTCTCTCTCTGCTCCTAGCGGAACTGTCATCTCTGACTTGTCATGGAGCACGTTTAAGCTCATGTGTTGCAGTGTTTGAATAAAAATCCTTCTTGTTTCTAGGAATAAAAATCCTTCTTGTTTCTACGACCTCCTGTGTCTCTGTGCAAATCTGTGACCCAAGCGTGACAATATATTCCGACGCTGACTTTATATATTCAAGATTTGACTTTATATATTCCAGCGCTTACATTATATATTCCGAAATATTCCAACGCCGTCTTTACATACTGAGGTTTTGGGAAGCACTGATCAATGTACCATGAAATCATGCATTGACAGAAGTTCCCCTTTGGTTGGGCACGGTCTCTTCCAGTTGCACGGATGGGTGGGTGGATCTTATATGTCTGTGCAGGTTTGTTGTTGACCCTGCTCTAACGGATATTTTTATATTCTGCACTTAGCTTTGCAGTCTCTAATATCACTGAAATGCAGCCAGATGCTGCTTCTTTCTCGGCTTTCACTCTTTTCTTTACTCTTCTTTTTTCTTCACGACGCGCTTGCATTTAAATCTGGCTCCTCGTCTGTCGCAGCGACAGATACACAGAGCGACAGTGTTGCTCTGTGTACCTGGCCTGTACCAACACTCGCTGTCTTCGGAGCGTCTGCCCCCCTTCCTTCTTTCACATAATGGTATGATCCTAGTCCGATGTGGAGCGGCCGAAGTTTCGGCTCTGCTCGACGGACATCGGCTCCTCGTTCACTTGAAAGCATCGGCACTTAGAGCCGGCTCGTTCGCGAACGACACATCACTATTACTTTCTCACTTGCGCTATAACGCGTACTGCAAACCTCGCGCTATACTCCGCTAACTTAAAAGCCTTGTGCTGCGCCTGTCAGTTGAAAATTAATTGTTTGCTTGCTTTTATCTCTCTCTCTCTGCTCCTAGCGGAACTGTCATCTCTGACTTGTCATTGAGCACGTTTAAGCGCATGTGTTGCAGTGTTTGAATAAAAATCCTTCTTGTTTCTACGACCTCCTGTGTCTCTGTGCAAATCATGCATTGACAGAAGTTCCCCTTTGGTTGGAATTGAAACTGTGATTAAATGCATTATTTTTTTAATGCGTTATGGAGCACATGCATCGAAGCTTCTCAGCTGTGCGATTGTCAATGTAACATTTTGTAAGTAGTGCCTGGAGGATTCAGTGTGGAGAAACTCTAGAGACAGCGTGTGTATTAACTTGTGGATTTTTCTGTGAGTATTTGGTGGCAGTCTGACGGTTGCTTCGAAGACGGCGTTAGCCGCGGAGCTCAGCTCAGAGCGAAATGAGGGGAGATGATGACGTGACTCCCCCACCCGCCTTAACTGTCAATCCCCCACAAACACAGTCTCTCGGAATTTGCATAAGCACACCCCTTCACCTACAATTTTAACTTAGTTACAAAGTGATCAAAACTCTCGTTTATATCCTGCGTCCTCTCATTAAACTTGTATCCCGCATTACCTGTGGGCATGTGAAACGCCAGAGGTAGCCTGTCTATGAACTTAATTTAAAGTTTAGGTTTACACCTTGCTTTCTTTCCAAGGTAGCAGCACTCATGAATATGGTAGTATATGTCACTCGCTCGCTTCTTATTGTTTCGCTGCCTTCTCAATTATATAATGCATGTTTTCTTAAGCGCTTTTTGGAGGTCTTCCTGGTTTTCTATGCACTGCATTGACAGTCAGTTCACGTGATTACGTGGGAGGCGTGATGATGTCACACGAAACTCCGCCCCCCCACGTCATTCCAGCTCAACTCCATTACAGTTAATGGAGAAAAATACCTTCCAGTTATGACCATTAGGCGTAGAATTTCGAAATGAAACCTGCCCAACTTTTGTAAGTAAGCTGTAAGGAATGAGCCTGCCAAATTTCAGCCTTCTACCTACACGGGAAGTTGGAGAATTAGTGATGAGTGAGTGAGTGAGTGAGTGAGTGAGTGAGTGAGTGAGTGAGTGAGTGAGTGAGGGCTTTGCCTTTTATTAGTATAGATTTTTTTTTAAATACAGGAGGCTATGTAGAGTATAATGTAGACTACATTAGGTAACATACAAATAATTAAACAATAACATACCATGTCTGCTTTGGGGGAAGGCTGTGCTCTCTGCTCTTTTGGTGCTTTTCCATTGCATAGTACGGCACAGCACGGTTCAGTACAGCTCACCTTGGTTCGGCTCAGTTCGGCTCGGTTTGCGTTTCGAATGCAGTTTAGTACCGCTTTAGAGTGGGCGGGATCATTCACGTGTCGTTATAGTTGTGCCGCCTCTACTGCTCGCTCTTCATTTTTTTTTACTTGTCCCTGCACTGTTTATAAGTCCGATGGTAGCCATGTGCGCCCAAGAGCTTAGCGACCTCCTGAAAAACGTTTTCATTCCGCGTCACCCCATCCTGCTCTCGCTGGATTCGCTCCTCGGCTACCAACGAGAGGAACGTCTGTACTTCCTCAATAGACCACGAAACAGCCATTTTTGGTTAAAACAAAATGGTGCGTCCGAACCTTCGCTGGCTGTGCTAAAAATCTAGCGGGTCTGTTGTGTCTCGTGTCTCAAGTTCAGTGACGCAGTAATGATGATTTTCTCCGACCAATCAGTGACCAGCAGAGTTTACACGTCACGTTTTGGTAACGGATCGGCGAGCTTGGAACCTCGGCTGAGGTGGTACTAAAAAAAGGACCAGGTACCAGGTACTGTTCCCAGTGGAAAACTCCCCAAAAGTGAGCTGAACTGAACCGTGTCGTGCCGTACAATGCAGTGGAAAAGCGCCTTTAAATTACTCGGACATAGGTAGCACCTGCACCGTGCTGTTTCAGGTCTGATATCTCTCTATGGGTGACTTAAAAAGCTATTCATCACCAGGGATAGGGCTAACTCACTGACATTCTGTTTCCCACTCAGACCTGTACCTCGACAGCCTCTTTTATGGGTGAGCTTGAATTAGATGACATCACCATAGTAATGTCTACATTGCATTCCCATGCTCAAGGCACTTACAGAATATAAGAAAGAACGGCAGGGTATACAGTATATAACATAGGGTATACAGTATATAGCATAGTACAAAGCAAATAAATAAATAAAGAAGATTAAGACAGTAAATTCAGAGAAAGCCTAACAGACAACAGAATTGATGGTCTAGCACACACACAGATTACATGAGCATCTTGACAGAGAGGTAAACTGAGAGAAGGGGAATAAAGTCAAGTAGAGCTAAAAGCCTTCCTGAACAGATGAGTTTTACGTTATTTTTAAAAGAATTCATGGAGTCAGCTGACCTGATTAATTTCGGTAGGTCATTCCAGAGTCTGGGCTATACAGCTGAAGGCCCTGTCACCCATGGAGTGTAGATTAGTGTGGGGCACAACAAGATTGCCAGGATCAGAGGACCTTAATGGGCGGACAGGCACATAGTGATGGAGAAGTTCACTGATGTAGTGTGGCACGAGGTTATTTAAGGCTTTGTAGGTTATTAGTAGGATTTTATATTTGATTCTGTAAGACACAGGGAGCCAGTGAAGACGGAGCAGGATGGGTGTGATGTGCTAGCTGCTGCTGGTTCGAGTAAGGACTCTTGCAGCTGAGTTTTGAATAAGCTGGAGCTGTGATATAAGATTAGAAGGGAGCACCTGCTAGCAGCGAGTTACAATAATCTATGCGGGATGTGATAAAGGCATGGACAAGTTTCTCAGCATTAGAAAAGGAGAGGAAGGAGCGAACACGGATATGTTACTGAGGTGAAAGTAAAAAAGTTTCTTAATGTGATTTATGTGGGTGGAGTAAGAAAGGGAGGAATCAAAAATGACACCAAGATTCTTTGCAGTAGAGGCAGGTCTGATGAGATCACCACCAAGATGGACTGGGAAGGAGCTCATTTTATTAAGTTGCATTTTAGTCCCAATTTGCAGGAGTTCAGTTTTGTTGCAGTTTAATTTTAAAGAGTTCTGCTCCATCCAGGTTTTAATTTCACTAAGGCAGGTTGTGAGCTGAGAAAGCTCTGATGAAGTTCCACTTTTAACATTGAAGTAGAGTTGAGTATCATCTGCATAAAATGATAGCCCAGTCCATAGCTACGAATAATATGGCCAAGGGAAGCATATAAATACAGAAGAGAAGAGGGCCAGGACAGAGCCCTGAGGAACTCCTTGTGTGACTGGCGCTGAGCTGGATCTGCTGTTGCCAAGACTAACAAACTCTTGCCTATCAGTCAGATAGGACTTGAACCACTGGAGGGCAGTGCCAGAGATACCCAGCATGTTCTCCATTCTGACAGTAGAATGTCATGTCTGACAGTGTCAAATGCTGCACTGAGGTCTAACAGAATTAATATGCTGGTTTGTCCAGAGTCTGCTGCCATAAGCAAATCATTGGTTACCCGTAGCAGAGCAGTTTCATAGCTGTGCTGCACCTGAAACCAGACTGAAAGGGTTCCATCAAATTATTAGAGTTAAGTAATTGGTGAGCTGGGAAGGCTACAACACGCTCAAGAGCTTTTGACAGGAAAGGTAAGTGGGAAATAGGCCGAAATTGTTAAGATTGTCAGCATCAAGACCAGACTTTTTTAACATTGGGGTTACAGAAGCGATTTTAAAAGTGAGCGGCACAGAGCCAGTGTCAAGGGATGAGTTTATTATTGTTGTAACAGTCAGGATTATGGCATGAAGGCAGGATTTAAGTAGTGTGCTGGGGATGGGGTCCAGTACACAAGTAGTTGGCCTCATCTTACAAAGCAGGTTATTAACAAAAGCAGATGTGACTGGTGAGAACTTAGGGAAGGAGCTGGATGGAGTGGGAAAACAGGGAGAGATATAAACAGATGATGTATTTATGTTAGTTGAATTATTTAGATCTTTAATTTTGTTACGGAAATAGTGTAGGAAATCCTCACAGACTTCAGTAGAAGAGGTAGTTGGGCCAGATGCGGGTTCGAGTAGTTTATTAACTACAGAAAACAAAACCCTTGGGTTATTGTGGCCACTTTCTATTATTCTGCCATAGTGGGTGTTCTTAGCAGCAGTTAGTGCTTCTCTGTAAGCTCTTTGGTGGTCAGAGAAAGCCTGGATGTGCACGGTGAGGCCAGTCTTACGTGACATTCTCTCAAGGCGTCGGCCAGCTGCTTTCATAAATCGCAATTCTGAGTTATACGAAGGAGCTGAACGTTTAAAGGAAACCTCCTTATGTTCTAAAGGAGCTGTTTTATCTAATGCTGAATGAAGAGCTGAGTTATAGTGGTCAACAAGACTATCTAGTGTTGACGGAATAGGTGCAGACAGTAAAAGATCAGAAATGGATCCAGAAAGGATAGAGGGACAGATAATGCATAATGTGACTGTTTTTCTTTCTTTCTTTACTATCAATGTGTGAACTCAGTATAATAGCAGCAGTTACACTGATGTGCAGTCTCATAGAGTGTGGAGAGCTTGTTCGTCTGTCACATTAGCGTGCTAAGGAAATGGAGACTTATTCACTCGACAGCTGACACTATGGCACCATGAGCACATCACTTCACCTACCTGTGCTCCAATTGGAAAAAAAACAAAAGAAATGTAACCATTGTATCACATCTCATGTTATAAGTCACATTGGGTTAAGTACATAAAAATAATAATAATAACAGTTTAATTGAATTCTTTGGCACTGCTTTTTTAACAATGTATGAAGCTCAAGCAAATTAACCGGATTAAATTAATGCATTTAGAGGTTGCTTTAAAAAAATTAATTACAGAAATTTTTAACATGTTGTTCACGCATGCTCACAGTAATTAATCAGCAGCTATATTTTTTATATTTTACTTACCCTGTGTGGTTTATAGTGGCGGGCATGAAAAACAATTAATCACAGGTTTTTGTAGAGAACAGACATAAAAAAAAAAGTTTCTGTTCAAATGGGACTCAATGGTGGCCAACGCCGGACAGCAGCAAACAATATAAAAACATTCATAAAAAAAATCTCACATTACTTGTGTTATAAAATCCAAATGTTAAGATCTCCAGTCTTATACTTAAAATGGGCATAACACGTGTATTTTTGCTAAAATGTTGTTAAATAAATAACTTGAAGTCCCAGCTCTCCTCCTCTTTCATTGGTGTACAATCCTGTCTTCAATTCAAAAGTATAATAATTGTGAAGGAGCTTCCAATTTGCAGATCTCAGAAGTCGGACATCAAACCTGGGAATGATGTCATACCCAAGTTGACCGCGTTCCAGTAAAACATTGGGAAAACTAATATGGAAAGGAAAGCCATAGTTATGCTTGCTTCATCATAATAAACAGCACTTGATAACAAAGCATTATGCTGTATTTTTCGCATCCATACACTGTAGCTACATGTCCACAGAAAGAACATGGACAGTATTGTGTGTAAGACTGATTTAATGAGACACAAATAGACACAACTGCCAATAAATGGTATAAGACTACAGCTTTCATTAAAGTTCATGGCATACCCTGCCATTTTGGATTGATGTCATGATCTGATCATGACAGACCAGCCCTGAGTTTCCAAGATGGAAATGTGACTTAATCTGACTAGGAATGGAATTCAGCACAATCCTGTCTGATTAGGACTTTAGACAGCCACTCATGTTAATCCCCTTCAAAACTGTTATTTGAAACTCCTACATGTTGCAGATTCATTACACCTTATAGTATTTTGCTTATACTAGTCTGCATTTCTATAATCGCCTTTTTGAATATCATAAATGATTTAAAGTGTAAAACAATGGCTTCTGCTTCCTTGAGGTTTAAAGCATTGTTCATTTTTTATTTTCAATCATGTAAAATTATAATAGTACATTATGCGTTTTAGGACGGTGATGCATTGCTTTGCTAAAACATGCTCCGAACACACAGCTAACAATTGAAGGCAGGGTTGGAATCCATGGTGCAGGATCTGTGAAGTGAAATAAATGGAAAAGAGTGAAAAAATAAACGATAATAATAATTTTCCGATATGCAAGTTCATAAAGCCAATAAATGCACCCTATATTTTTCTTAAAAAATATTATGAACTTAAATAAATAGCACAAGTAAATAACCAAACTATAAATTGGAAGCAGTAAATGAAATAAATGAAACCACTTTGAAATTGGAATTACATCCACTTTTAATTTATTCTGCAATTCAAGCCTAGAGGCTGCAGGGTTTTATAGAGCAATACCATTTATTTTACCACAGCCATCATTTTAATCTTACATTTCAATTACAATTCAATCCACTATTTGGAAACATGTAATTACATACTCGAGAGGTTTGCGGCAATGAAAAGTTGAAAAGTAAAATAACATTTCAGGGGTCTGTCTTGATTAGGAGCATCAAGTGAAAAGTCAAGCCCCATAACAATTTTCTCCAAGTGCAGTCTCTCAGACAGTTTTTAATCACTCGATCAATCCTGATTTGGGCTCTCAGTGTATAAATGTACAGTTCAAACTCAGACAGGTGATGGATTTTGCTTAGGGTCACACACTTTGTTAAGGTTGGATTGAAAGTCCAGCTCTTCTCAGTTAGGGACCAAAGACCAGCATAGCAGTGGCTGGCTTCTTGTACTTTAAACCAGAAAACAGAAGGGTCAATCCCTTCTTTTACTCACTATGAGACCCTTAGCAAGTCACTTAACCTGTCCCTCCTGACCCTTTAATCTAGCAAATGTCAATCGTTTCTGCCAAGGCGGTCGTCACCCCCCTCAATTTTTTAATCAGCACTAGTTTGTAAAAATTTATGTATTATAATATATCTTGTAAAGGAACAAGAATAGGTCTTTGGTGTCCTTTGTAAGCATTTCCAGTTTACTCAGTATTGTGAAATTACTGTTCCCAAGGGACTCAACCCAGATGGGAGATCTTCTCTTCTCTTCTCTTGACTAATTTTCAGTTGAACCTTTGTAACTGTAGCCCACCAGTAAAAAATAAAATTATTTTTTTTTTAAGTAAAACGAATTTATTTACTTCAGTTATAAGTGCACTAAAAAGCAAAAAATAAATGTTTCTTTAACCACAATTTTCTTGTTATATGTGAGTAAATAAAATCATAGGGAGCACATAAATAAATTAATTCAAACAATTAATTGAATAACTACTTTCATCATGAAATATAAAACAACAACATCATTGTAATTCCCCACCATGCTAAACAAGTTTAAAAAATTATTTGAATCAATTAATTATACTTAAAAAAAATTATATATTTAATTTTTTTCACCTTGTTGTAGCCTTGTTCTAAATTCATTTAAATTAGTTTTTTTCCCCACATCAAGCAACACTAAATGGGATTTTTGAAATATTTGCAAATTTATTAAAAATAAAATATCATCTTAATCAGATAATTTGCAAAAACACTTGAAATCTGGCTCAGGTGCATCCCATTCTGTTGATCATTGTTGAAATGTTTCGTTATCTTGTTTGGAGTCCCACTGTGGTTGATTGAACAAGATCAAGAAAGGCACATGAGTGTCTGTAGAATGTCCGCCAATTAAGGAAAAACCAAGCTATGAGTTCAGTGGGGCTTAGAGAGCTTAGAGACAGGATTGCTATGAGGCAGAGATCTGAGGAAAGCTACCAAAAATTACTTCAGTAGTGAAGATTGCTAAGGACACACCGTTGCCTTCATAATTCTTAAATGGAAGAAGTCTGAAAGGGTCTCAGGGTCTGAAACTGGCCACCCAAACAACTAATCAATCATGTGGAGAAAAGCCATGGCAAAAGAGGTGATCAAGAACCTAATTGTCACTCTGGCTGAGCATCAGAGAGCTTGTATGGATATCAGAGAAACTTCCAGATGGACAAGCTTCACTACAACACTGATCTGGGCTTTATGGCCGACTGCACAGACAAAAGTATCTGCTCAGTAAAAAAAAAGCCCACTTGGAGTTCACAAACCAGCACATACAAGACTCTCAGACTGTAAGAAACAAGATTCTGTGGTCTCATGAAATGAACATTGAACTTGTTTGGCTTTATTTTAAGCATCGTGGCTGAAGAAAATCAGGCACCACTCATCACCTGTGCAATACAATTCCAGTGAAGTTTGGTGGTGGCAGCATCATGCGGTTGAGTTGTGTTACACTAGCAGGGACAGGAACAGGGACAAAAAAAAGAACACAGGGGTCAATGTCCGGGTGGCATACCCATCATAAAACCATCCACATGACCCCCTAGTAGTTTGTAACCAAGATGGGCACCACAGCAAGAAAGGGACAATAAACACTTTTAAAACAAAAGCAAAATAAGGAAGATCATTGCAGGAAATGGATAAGTCATTAAATAATCCATAAAGAAAAGGCAGCACAATTGCTGAGGCTAAAAACAACCAATAAATACTTTAAAATTCCTTTTGAAATGCTTCAAAGCATCAGGTTAGTCTCTTTGATAAGATAAGCACAGTTACCTCTCTCTGTCTCTCCAGCTCACCCTGGTGGGTCCACTCAGCAGGAGACAACAGCTGCAGCAGCTGTGCTAAATAATCAAGCATTGACACACAAAGAGGTCTGGCAGCAGCCTCCAGTATACTTGAGAATTGGCTGCAAAATGCGAAAAAAGGTTGAGGAAAATGGTCTTTATGTACAAGAGTCCAAAACAGGACTGCACAGGCCAGTAAACATTACGGATTTATAGTTGGATGGCAGGAAGAGGAGGTATCTTGGGACAGGAACCGGAAATGAGGTCATTGGGCTGTGACTTCTTTGGAGATGGAAACGGAAGTGACGGCTTTTGGGCTGAACCAGAAGTGACGTCGTCATGGGAGCCAGGCAGAATTTCCCACATTTGGCCTGTGGGGAGACAAGACAAAGGATTAATGCACTCTGCCACCCCCGGTCTGATAAGGAACCATCTTTTGAGCCCTTTAGCTCCCTCCCATGCACATGTGTGTGACACAGCCATCAAGCAACTCTCTTACCATTTTTCCTGTTTGGCTTCAGCTGAGACACACCTAGCTAGCCCACTGTCATCCCATATACCGTATTGCGCTACCTAGATTTTGGGAGGTCCACCCAAATCCCTACTCTTGCACTAAACTCAGCAGGGACACCCCTCAGGGTTCCATTACCTTAACTCCATCACAGGTTCCCAGCAACACTGACTCCTGCTCTTGCATTTCTCATTATTCACCAACCTTCTCCTCTTCCATCACTGCTCGGCCACTTCTTTTAAATATTGGCGGGCACAACTTGTGCTAACGAAGCACATGTTCCGCTGACCACCACATTAACACCCTCCAGGCCTTCCACCACACTACCACATATCTGCACACATCCAGTTTATCACAATGATTTCTTTTCTTTTCCTTTGAATTTTTAAAAATTTGCCTCACCACGGACCTCATCTCATGACAATATCCTCAATGAAAACTAGCTCATGAGCAATCAGGACCTCAGACTGGACTGAAGGTTCACCCAATAACCCCTAAGCAAACGCAAAGACAACACAAGAGTGGCTTAGGAACAATTCTGGGGATGTGCTTGAGTGGCCTATCCTGAGCCCAGACTTCAGCCCAATCCAACATCTCCATAGAGACCTGAATAGAGCTGTTCACCAATGTCCTCCATCCAACCTTAACCAAGCTTGAGAGGATCTACAGGGAAGAAAAGCATAAAATCCCCCAAATCCAGATGCGCAAAGCTGATCACATCAAACCCAAGAAGATTCCTGTCTGGATCTTCCGCCTCATCTAAAAACAGAATAAAGGATCTGAACATTTGTGTCAATGTGAAAAATGAATATATTTTGAGAAATTTCTAAAATCCTGTGTTCAGTTTGTCTTTTGTTTGCTTGATGAGGAGAAAAATGAATTTAAATGATTTTAGCACAAGGCGTAACAAAATGTGATAAAAGTAAATAAATTCTAAAGGCCTTGTACATAATATTTTAGATTTACTTTTAAGATCACCGTTTGCAAAACACATACGGACTTTCAAATAACTTCAGGAATGACCACCATCAATTACAGCCTCAGCACCACAGATACACCAAGGCTTGTTTAAATCAGCCTCTTGATTGTTTGGTTTGCATACAGCCAAAACTACTCAGGGCACTTCGCAAAATAAAATATGTTGTGACCTTTCTGCCATGTACCTCTTTTGAAGCTCTAGCAGCTATTTATCTTGTTTAATGCTAGCACATCATGATTAATGCATTGACATAACTGCCTTTCTTAAACAAGTGCACAAGCAATAACACAATTCCCACTACGGGCCTCATGCTTTCGAAAAATTACTGCTTCTCCAAAGTACAGTTCAATCTACAAATCAATAATTCATTGCTCTGTATATTTAAGCATGATGAAGTGTTCGGAAAAAAAGCAGGACTCGAGTGAAATGCACCAAATGGTATTGTGGAGGAGCGTTCTGATCACTGTGACCTTATTAATGTTCATTTTGGGCAACGGTGACATTGTTGCTTTAAAGAATGCAAAAAAGCCAGTAATGTTAAGACTTCTGTTTAGCACGATTGTCTTCATAATTCTCACAATATTCAATCCATTTCAGTTCAATTTATTCTTATCAAGTATATGAGTCCTTTGCACTATACAGTAATCACAAATGTACATAAACATAAAATTATGTTGAAGCACAAGAAGAGAAGCTTATATGTGTAACCTTGTTGTGCACTGGAAAAACTGGCCGATATAGAGGTTAATGGCAAGCCATTAAGAATACACAGAAGAACACAAGTCAATGGAGATGCCTTACAATAATCATAACTACAAATTAACCTTCAGCCTTTCAGGGTCTAACTATACAGGGTTAAACCTGCTGTGAGGGACGGCCAGGGATGCCTCCTTAAAGAAAGGACAGGGGGAGATGGCTTTTAAAGGGCACTGTCTCCCCCAAACTTCTACTTGGTAGTCCCCCTTGGTTGAAATGGCCCAGGCCTTTTGGTTTCCAGAGGTGCTGCAGGAATTGCTGAGCACACTTATATATGGGTCACAATTATACAGCGCCTGAAGTACTCCCAGGATTCTGTATAATAGGAGCCACCTCACTCCATTCAGAGAGCCTGAGTTGAGAGGAGAAGGACAAAGCTTGCATGAAGAGGAGTGAGTGGAGGGAGTGACTGGAAGAACAGGAAGACAAAGGGCTGAGTGCTTGGACTGTAATGCTTACTGTGGTTTGTACTATGGCTCTGCACAGGGAAACTATTGGGAAGAGTTTCCCACGAATAAATAAATACTTGTGTTTGTGCTGGATTTGTACCTGTGTCTGTTGTGCTGGGTGTTTGGGGAGCTGTACCAACCCCTTGTAGTAGCTCTGCTTACCACACCAGTCCACAAATTAGCGTACATCGTCCCGTTCATTTCCAATCCCTCAAAGCAATTTGATTGTCCAATTCGTCTTTGGTGATGCAATCAAAATAGGAAGTACTAGTGTGAGATGCACAAGGAAGAGAAAAGGCCAAGAGCATTGCCTTCAAAGACAGGAAGTATAAAACCAGACAGGAATTGAGAAAGGTGGGCCTTGAAAATAATGCCAGAATCTGAGAAGCAGGCTTTACAGGGAAGTGATTGCAACTACCATCTTGAGGTTTAAAGCACCATCATTAAGGCAAAAGAGGGCTACTGTTATGAAGATTTACCTGAAAGTTAGTCATTGGGAAAGAAGAAAGAGAAGAGAAGAAGAGATTTCCAGTCTGGGTTAAGGTTGTCAGACGAGTTCCTCTGGGAGATTTCCACCCATCTTTGTTCTCTGGCCACATGCTGCACATATTTTGCCAACATTAATTCTCCACTAATGATCAGAAGGGACTTTGAAGCCTGGTGCTATTTCTGGATAAGGCGTTTGGACCATTTCTGCAGTCAGTAAAATAAGCCATCCTCCCTTATTGCCCAAAGGTGTTCTTGTAATCCTGAACCACACGTCTCATGTAGCACATTTATATTTGCTTCAATAACCCAATTATTCAGTGAAACCTGATTTCTAAAATGCCATGTAAACCGTTATTCCAATTATTGAAACCAGGTTATTGGCCACTGAGAAAACTGATTGACAGATGTCTATCATGTCGGCAAATAATTCAATTATGTGGCCATGTAAACCCATAACTGGGTTATCATTGTTGAGGGTGTTGTAGTCTGTGCATGTCTGTTGCACTCTGTCAGCCTGCCCATGTATTTGTTTAGCACACACATTCAGCAGTCACAGGTAGAAACATCCATAAAATAACTTTTGGGTGCATCTCTCAACTGCTTTATCCCTTTGTCCAACCCTCTCTACCTCAGGGGCAACTTGTATGCCCACTATTCATCGGCCTTGTGAAACTCACAAGCAACCACACATCCAGCCAGATGGACTCTAGCAGCCTGGAGTCGCATCCAAAGTGCTCTAAGTGCTGTATCTGTAACCTAGTGATTGCGTAACTGATTTTATGCCAGGTTCTCCAGGTAGATTTGTCCTCCACTGAGAGGTCTTGACTACCTAAGTAGATTCTTTAGAACTGGCTGCGTTACATTATTATTTCCACAGCAAAAATGAGAAGCTTTTTTGGTGCACAGCTGTGTCTCTGCACACTGGTTTAAAAACACTGCTCTACTGAATTAGAAAGCCCTATACAGCCACATAGATCCTATTTTATTTATGCTGCTGTATTATATGTGAGCAGCCCCCAAGTTAGCAGAAATTATGTCTGCTTAAATTTCTGACCTACCTGGCACACTTACTGTTCTTGACTTTTTTATATTTTTTGATATAGATAGACTGAGTAATATCTCTGTGTCCTCCATGAGTGATAGAACATCCATCTCTACATGTTTCACATATCAGTTAGTTGCTTGTAGACCCTGTGACAGATGGCCAGGGTTCTTGCCCGGTCAGGACGCCCTTTTGAGGAAAGGACTGGGGGAGAGGACATGTCAACAGCAGTACCATAGGACACGAGAGGGCGCCCCCCCCTGGGTTGCATCAGGGGCACAGGCTTGGAGCTTAGAAGCTCAACCCTGCAAGGGGCTTGTGGCCACCGACAGGGGGTGCCTGGACAGCTCTGGAGCCTTGGCATTCAGCCACACCCGGAAGTGGTTCCAGAAGAGGAGCTGGATTCCCATGCAGCACTTCTGCCACACCTGGAAGTGCTGCCAGATGTTGATCAGGGAGCAGCTGGAGCACTTCTGGGTGCAGTATAAAAGAGGCCGCCTCATTCCATTCAGGAAGCCGGAGCTGGGTGGCAGAGGACAGAGCTTACGGGAGAGGAGTGGAGGCAGCAGGAAAAGAGAGAAGAAAAGAAGTATAAAGGACTGAGCCTTGTTGGGGATTTGGGCACTGTGTGTGCTGTGCAGGAAAAAGAATAATAAATGTGTGTTCTTGTACTGAGACTGTGTGTCTGTCTGGGGCAGGATGATCTTCCACAACCCAAATACGTGTTTTAAAAGAAATTAAAATTTTCTCTGAAGCTCTTTGTTAAACAAGCACATATACATAGTCATATTAATGGATTAAGTATGTGGTTAAAGCAAGCTGTCTCAGAATTAAGTGTCTTGACATTCCAGTTCGAAAGGCTTTGCTTCATGAATACAGAAGATCTGATTGGTCTGATGTTGCCTCTGTTTGAAGAAAATTGATATGATTGGTGATTTTTAATGCATTGAAGGATGTTCCCCTGAAAGTACTCTTTGTACAACAACTTGAATAAACTGAGAAATGAGTCGTGTTTAAAATACGGGACAAATGAGGATTTAAAAAAAATAAATCGGGACACCAAGATTGTGTAAGAAATATGTGACTGCCAAGGGAAATGCGGGCAACCCTAATTTTATGACAGTGATTTAACTTTGGTTATATTATATTATATTATATTATATTATATTATATTATATTATATTATATTATCTGCACATCAAAGGCTGGTTGAACTCTAAGCAATTATTTAAGTTAACATTTGTAGTGTACCATCTTTCTGAATAAATTTTGCAATGCATGTAGTAATAAAATGCATTGAATATGTCATTCCAACAGATGGTCCATCACAAACGTTTGAAGTGATAAAGTGCATTACTACAAATATTTGCAATGTGGCATCTGTTGGAATGATAAATGCAGTTCATTTGCTTTTGTTATATTCCATTTGATATGGAAAAAGTTTGTGATGTGCCATGTGTTGCAATGACAAATGCAATGCATTTTATTACTACACATGTTTGTGATGTTCTGGAATAACAGAGACATAGCAACTGTACAGTCACACAAATACACAGACATATCCTTTTATTAAGGTTAATTATATTATATTATCCATCCATCCATTATCCAACTTGCTATATCCTTATACAGGGTCACGGGGGTCTGCTGGAGCCAATCCCAGCCACCACAAGGCGCAAGGCAAGAACAAATCCCAGGCAGGGCGCCAGCCCACCACGGTATTACAGTGATCCCTCGCTATATCACGTTTCGACTTTTGCAGCTTCACTCCAGCGCAGATTTTAAATGTAAGCATATCTAAATATATATCACGGATTTTTCGCTGTTTCACAGATTTCTGCAGACAATGGGTCTTTTAATTTATGGTACATGCTTCCTCAGTTTGTTTGCCCAGTTGATTTCATACAAGGGACGCTATTGGCGGATGGCTGAGAAGCTACCCAATCAGAGCACGTATTACATATTAAATAAAACTCCTCAATGATATACGATATGCATCCCTCGCGATGCTTCGCACACTTAAAAGCTTTAACAGCCCGTATTGATTTTTGATTGTTTGCTTTTCTTGGTCTCTCTCACTCTCTCTGACATTCTCTGCTCCTGACGGAGGGGGTGTGAGCAGGGGGGCTGTTTGCACAGAGGCCGTTTGCCTAGAAGATACGGAGGCTACTCTAAAAAATGCTGAAAGACTACCTTCACATTGATCCCTTCCTTGGGGCCACTTTATCACGGTGCTTCTGCTTCGCATACTTAAAAGCCCAACAGCCCTATTGATTTTTGATTGTTTACTTTTCTCTCTCTCTCTGACATTCTCTGCTCCTGACGCGCGCACATCTTTGAAGAGTAAGATATGTTTGCATTCTTTTAATTGTGAGAAAGAACTGCCATCTCTGTCTTGTCATGGAGCACAGTTTAAACTTTTGACTAAAGGGTGTTATTTCATGTCTAGAGGGCTCTAATAATTCTAAAAAAACGTATTTAGAAGGTCGTAAACAGGTTTTCTATGTTCTAACTGCGAAAATATTAGATTTATAAATAAAGAATCCTACTTCGTGGAAATTCATTTATCGCAGTAGAGTCTGGAACGGATTAACCGCGATAAACAAGGGTTTATTGTATATCTATACTAATAAAAGGCAAAGCCCTCACTGACTCACTCACTCACTCAATCACTCACTGACTCATCACTAATTCTCCAACTTCCCGTGTGAGTGGAAGGCTGAAATTTGGCAGGGTCATTCCTTACAACTTCCTTACAAAAGATGGGCAGGTTTCATTTCAAAATTCTACGCGTAATGGTCATAACTGGAAGCTATTTCTCCATATACTGTAATGGAGTTGAGCTTGTAAGCCGTGGGGGCGGAGTTTCATGTGACATCATCACGCCTCCCACGTAATCACGTGAACTGACTGTCAACACAGTACGTAGAAAACCAGGAAGAGCTCCAAAAAGCGCTGAAGAAAACATGCATTATATAATTGAGAAGGCAGCGAAACAATAAGAAGCGAGCGAGTGACATATACCACCATATTCATGAGTTCTGCTACTTCGGAAACAAAGCACGGTGTAAACCTAAATTTAAATTAAGTTCATAGACACGCTGCCGCTGGCGTTTGTCATTCCCACGGGTAATGCGGGATACAAGTTTAATGAGAGGACGCAGGATATAAACGACAGTTTTGATCACTTTGTAACTAAGTTAAAATTGAAGGTGAAGGGGTGTGCTTATGCAAATTCCGAGAGACTGTGTTTGTGGGGGATTGACAGGGCGGGTGGGGGAGTCACGTCATCATCTCCCCTCCCATTCACCTCATTTCGCTCTGAGCTGAGCTCCGCAGCTAACGCCATCTTGAGGTGACGCTACCACCAAATACTCACAGAAAAATCCACAAGTTAACACACACGCTGTCTCTAGAGTTTCTCCACAGTCTGAATCCTCCAGGCACTACTTACAAAAGGTTACATTGACAATCGTGTTACGTTATTTTTAAAATGTTTCCTTTTCTTAGCACAAGCACAATGAGAAGCTTCGATGCATGTGCTCCATAACGCGTTAAAAAATCATGCATTTAATCACATTTTGCATTACAAACAAAGGGGAACTTCTGTCAATGCATGATTTCTTGGTACACCGATTACATTGATCAGCACATCCCGATTCATTTTACCCTCGCACCACCTTAGTTTGAGAAGAAGTATGAAAAAATATGAGGTTAACACAGAAAAACAGATCACCAATTGAAGCTTTATGAATAATTGATACTTTATTCGCCATCAATAATTGTTTTGGTAAAGCCATACTCAGTGTAATCCTTCTTCCGTTTTATAATTTTTCCGCCACTAGCCATGATAAAATGAACAGTAAAAAAGTAAGAGCGAAGCGAGGGTGACTTATTCAGGCAGGCTGGCGACAGCTCAATAGCTCGAATTTGGATATAAGTAGGTTCTATTTAGTCGCCAGAAATATCTTTGGTAGGAATGGAAGTTAGCACTGCAATATATAAAGTCAAAACTTTACTATATAAAGTCAGCGTCAGAATATACAAAGTCAGCGCTGGAATATCCATCCATTTCCCAACCCATTGAATCTGACCACAGGGTCACGGGGGTCTGCTGGAGCCAATCCCAGTCAACACTGGGCGCAAGGCAGGAACCAATCCTGGGCAGAGCACATGCATCATTTCCAAAACATTAACCGAACAGTGTTTTTTTTATTTATTTTTCTGAATACGTTTTTGTTAACTTAGTTCAGTTCAGAGTCGTTTCAATCAATAGATTTTGACTTTTACTTTATATATTCAGGTTTTGACTTTATATATTCCAGCGCTGACTTTATATATTCCAGCGATGACTTTATACATTCAAGTTTTGACTTTATGTATAACGACGCTGACTATATATATTCAAGTTTTGACTTTATATATTCTGACACCGTCTTTATATATATATATATATTATATATATATATATACATATATGTGTTTTCTTTATTTTCATGACCATTTACAGCACTCCATCACTCTCCTTCTTGGTCAAATAGCCCTTACACAGCCTGGAGGTGTGTTTGGGGTCATTGTCCTGTTGAAAAATAAATGATCGTCCAACTAACCTGACTTCTGCACAACACAACTGCTGGTCCCAACCCTATTGATAAAGCAAGAAATTCCACTAAATAACCCTGATAAGGCACACCTGTGAAGTGAGAACCATTCCAGGTGTCTACCTGTTGAAGCTCATCAAGAGAATGCCAAGAGTTCGCAAAGTAGTAATCAGAGCAAAGGGTAGCTATTTTAAAGAAACTAGAATATAAAACATGTTTTCAGTTATTTCACCTTTTTTTGTTAAGTACATAACTCCACATGTGTTCATTCATAGTTTTGATGCCTTCAGTGAGAACCTACCAATGTAAATGGTCATTAAATAATAAAAACACATTGAATGAGGAGGTGTGTCCAAACTTTTGGCCTGTACTGTATATATATATATATATATATATATATATATATATATATATATATATATATATATATGCCAGCAACACTCATGACAATGACAAAACAATTACATTGTCAATCATATTACATATTATTAAAATGTTTCCTTTTCTTTTACTTCTCTGCCAAGAGCGGGTATTTTGCCATATATATATATATATATATATATATATATATATATATATATATATATATATTATAGATATTGTGAACGGCACCCGGGCACAGACAGGCGGGCCTGTTGTTGTCAAACCACCACACGCTTTATTATACAAATTATTTACACTAATTTGGTCACAAAGACCCAGTTCATTGGTCACACAGACCCAGTCACGTGCACAAACCCCAAAACAGTCACTCAGTCCTGGCCACAATGCCTTCTTCTCGGGCCGCCTCCACAACTCCTCTTGCCTCGCCCTTCTTCCACCCGACTCTAGCCCGAATGAATGGAGACGGCCCTTTATGGAGGACCCGGATGAGCCCCAGGTGTTCCCGGCAATCGCCTGGCCACGCCCAAGTGTGGCGGAAGTGCCGGCTGTCCTCCCGCTGCTCTCCGGCGCCGTCATAAATCTTCCCCAGCACTTCCTGGTGTGGCAGGAGTGCTGGGGAAATAAGTCCCCAGGGCTTTGGGGCGCCTCCTGGCGGTGACCACGGGCCCCTACAGGGAAGGGCTTCCATGCCCTCGACCCGTGGCCCCCAAAGCAACCCGGAAGGCAAACCCCACGTGGTCCAGGCAGGGCTCTGACCCTCTTCCGGTCCCTCCTGGCGTCCCGGCTGGGTCATGGCCCCTGGCATCCCTGACAATATATATATGTAGATATTATATATATATATATATATAGATATACTGTAGATATGTATATATATATATATATATATATAGAGAGAGAGAGAGAGAGATATACTGTATATAGATATATATATAGATATATAGATATGACAATAACACTCATATCAATGACAAAACAATTACATTAACAATCATGTTACGTTATTTTTAAAATTGTTCCTTTTCTTTTTCATAACTTCTTTAATACACTACTTCTCCGCTGCGAAGCGCGGGTATTCTGCTAGTTATATTATATTAGCTGCTCATCTAAAAAAAAATGAACTCTAAGTAATCAGCATAGACCTAGACATTAACATTTGTAGTGCACCATCTTTATATACAATATGCTACTGTGGCTGTCTGTTTGTCTGTCCAGGATTTTAAGTCACCTGTAGCTCACCCACCGTTTGACGTATTGACCTGATATTTGATACTAGCAGAATACCCGCGCTTCGCAGCGGAGAAGTAGTGTGTTAAAGAAGGTACGAAAAAGAAAAGGAAAAATTTTAAAAATAACGTAACATGATTGTTAATGTAATTGTTTTGTCATTGATATGAGTGTTGTTCTCATATCTATCTATCTATCTATCTATCTATCTATCTATCTATATATATATATATATATATTGTTCTCATATCTATCTATATGTATATATCTCTATCTATATATATATATATATATATATATATATATATATATATATATATATATATATATATATATATATATATATATATACCCCGCTTGGTAGCGAGAAGTAGTGTGTTAAAGAAGTTATGAAAAGAAAAGGAAACATTTTAAAAATAATGTAACATGATTGTCAAAGTAATTGTTTTGTGTATTTGGCGGCAGCGTCACAAAGTTGTTTTCGTCTAGCTGCATCAGAAAATGTACCACAACGTCTGACACACCTCCTTTTTACTGTTTTGACAGCTTGGATTGCTGCTGTCATATATATATACACACATACATACATACATACATACATACATATATATATATATACACATATATATACACATACATATCTTCATATCTACATATCTACATATACACACATATATATATATATATACATACCTATCTACATCATATATACACACACATACATACATACACACACACAAATTATATATATGTGTGTATGTATGTACTGTATGTATGTATGTACCTACGTATGTATGTATGTATGTGTGTGTGTATATATATATATATATATATATTTATATATATATATATATATAATGTAGATAGGGGTGTGTGTGTGTATATATATATATATATATACACATACATACATATATATACACATACATATACTTGTGTGTATAGCTTTTATATATGTGTGTGTATAGCTTTGGTCACTGAGTGCAAGGGAGAAATAATAAAATATAGTCTATAAGTTATTAAACAGTAAAACATTAACGTTTCAAGAAGTACAGGTACATTGATCACTACTGGAGTGGTTGCGGGTAAACTACATTTTAAAGACTGTGTAACACAACAGGTAAGTAACTAACAGCAGCTAAAATGTATATGGATCATCTCTCGGTAGTAGATCCCTTTTGAAAGGCGCTACACGACGGCTGTGGTATAGAAATTACATTTTCTATGTGAACGTTCAAATTTGTGCCTCTGGTAATGTGCCTTACCGGCATTTAAAGAAAATTAGTTTTGTGTCCTCTGCACTGTTAAGAGAGAAAGGCTTTGGTTTGGGATAAAAGGTGTAAAGAAAGGAAAGTTGCCTTTTTCTTTTATATAGTATAGAGAGATGTGTTCGCTGACGTTATGATCGTCTTTTGGGACAGTCGCGGTGGGTCTTGTGTAGACTGGTGAGACGTCCTCGCCATTAATCGGCCGTGATGCCACTGTCAGTTCTGCACACGTGTGCGTGTCTTCATAATCCGGGGTGAGAACCTCATAATCGTATACGTGCAAAAGAAAGTGTGAATCGCATTAATATTATTTTGCCGTGGTGTAGAAAAGGGGTCCCGTGTTTGCACTTGTCTGGGCTATAGCGCAGGGGGAGGATGAAAAAAATTAAAAGTGCTCACTTTGACTTAAGGCAGAAGCGCAGTCAGCGTCTCAAAGGCCGGCACAGCTATGCACGCGCGCTGGCTGCTCGACTTTTGCAGGGCAGGAGACCACAGTTTTTGCAGACACGTTCATGATATCAAAAGTCTCAGCTTTTGGAGGTCATTCATATATATATATATATATATATATATATATATATATATATATATATATATATATATATATATATATATCAAAATACCCTCCTGAGCGGAGAAGTAGTGTGTTAAAGAAGTAATGAAAAGAAAAGGAAACATTTTAATAATAACGTAACATGATTGACATTGTCATGAGTGTTGCTGTCATATATATGCCTGCCTAAATAAGTCACCCTCGCTTTGCTCTTACTTTATTTACCGTTCATTTAATCACGGCTAGTGGCGGAAAAATTATAAAATGGAAGGAGGATGGCTTTACCAAAACAATTATTGATGGCGAATCGATTATTCATAAAGCTTGAATTGGTGATCTGTTTTTCTGTGTTAACCTCATATTTTTTCATACTTCTTCTCAAACTAAGGTGGTGCGAGGGTAAAATGAATCGGGATGCGCTTGATCAAAGTAATCAGTGTACCAGGAAATCATGCATTGACAAAAGCTCCCTTTGCTTGTAATGCAAAGTGTGATTAAATGCATTATTTTTAACGCGTTATGGAGCACATGCATCAAGCTTCTCAGCTGTGCTTGTGCTAAGAAAAGGAAAGATTTTAAAAATAACGTAACACGATTGTCAATGTAACCTTTTGTAAGTAGTGCCTGGAGGATTCAGTGTGGAGAAACTCTATAGAGACAGCGTGTGTATTAACTTGTGGATTTTTCTGTGAGTATTTGGTGGCAGTCTGATGAAGTTGCTTCGGAAGACGGCGTTAGCTGCGGAGCTCAGCTCAGAGCCAAATGAGATGAATGGGAAGGGAGATGATGACGTGACTCCCCCACCCGCCTTAACTGTCAATCCCCCACAAACACAGTCTCGGAATTTGCATAAGCACACCCCTTCACCTACAATTTTAACTTAGTTACAAAGTGATCAAAACTCTCGTTTATATCCTGCGTCCTCTCATTAAACTTGTATCCCGCATTACCTGTGGGCATGTGAAACGCCAGCGGTAGCCTGTCTATGAACTTAATTTAAAGTTTAGGTTTACAACTTGCTTTCTTTCCGAGGTAGCAGCAGTCATAAATATGGTAGTATATGTCACTCGCTCGCTTCTTATTGTTTTGCTGCCTTCTCAATTATATAATGCATGTTTTCTTAAGCGCTTTTTGGAGGTCTTCCTGGTTTTCTACGCACTGCGTTGACAGTCAGTTCACGTGATTACGTGAGAGGCGTGATGATGTCACACGAAACTCCGCCCCCCCACGTCATTCCAGCTCAACTCCATTACAGTTAATGGAGAAAAATACCTTCCAGTTATGACCATTAGGCGTAGAATTTCGAAATGAAACCTGTCCAACTTTTGTAAGTAAGCTGTAAGGAATGAGCCTGCCAAATTTCAGCCTTCTACCTACACGGGAAGTTGGAGAATTAGTGATGAGTCAGTGAGTGAGTGAGTGAATGAGTGAGTGAGTGAGTGAATGAGTGAGTGAGTGAGTGAGTGAGTGAGTGAGTGAGTGAGTGAGTGAGTGAGTGAGTGAGTGAGAGTGAGTCAGTGAGTCAGTGAGTCAGTGAGTGAGTGAGTGAGGGCTTTGCCTTTTATTAGTATAGATACATATACTACGTGACATCTACTATTGGGGTGATAATTGACCTCCGAGGTCAAAAGTCAAACCAGGGAGGTCAAGGTCATAAATCAAATAACCTGTAGCCTGAAATTTGGTACACATATACAGTAATCCCCCCTCGATTGTGGGGGTTGCATTCCAGAAATCCCAACGCGATAGGTGAAAATCCGCGAAGTGGAAACCAATGTTTGTATGGTTATTTTTATATATTTTAAGTCCTTATAAACTCTCCCACACTGTTTATAAATATTCCCTGAAGAGTTATATAGCATAATCCCTTTGTATTCTCTTAGATATTAGGTAAGATTAATTGAAATTATGTATATAAACACACTGTTTATATACAGTAAAACCTAAATATTATTTTAAAGATATCGAGTGTCTCCGATATCACATATGTTATAGACATTACGATAGACAGGCCACCAGCAATAAATACGTACAATGCAAGAAAAATAGTATACAGTAGAATGTGTGTACAGTGAAACTAAACATACGTAAATGTACTAAGTATTGTAGTAGAAAATTAATTATGGTTACTCACCAACAATGACATGATGACTTGTCTGATAACGATGAGTTTAGTTTTACTGCACAACAAAGGAGAGCATTACAGCTCTTCTAAAGGAGCCACTTCAGGCGATTGTGTAGCACTGCTGTTGTTCTTCTTCTGGCAGTCTTCAATCCAAATCCCTAAAGCAGATTCTATCCAGACTACTGCCTTATTACATCCACTTACAACTCGTTTTGCACCCTGGTTAAAAGGACACTGTGGCTGTAGATCTTATATTCCTTTCCTACTTTTTAGATAAAAAGAATTGTAGCCTCATTGATGCTGTAATGGCATCCTACAGCAGTGTAGCTTTTCCCTTCCTTCAACAAATGCAAAACGTTTACCTTTTCGGCAATCGTTAACATCTTCCATTGGCGCTTGGGCTCGGCCCCTGAAGCAGTAGCAGTAGCAGATCGTTTTGAAGCCATAATGAAAGGCTTGACTATGCACAAAGATAAACACAAAAGAGCACAAAAGTTAACTCTTTACATAGTGAAACACGTTGATGCTGAATGAGCGAGACAAGACTTCCTGATTAACACCGCATTCAGAGCACAGGAACTTAACTGCGTGCTCTGATTGGTTAGCTTCTCAGTCAGGAGAACTTAACTGCATGCTGTGATTGGTTAGCTTCTAAGTCATCCGCCAATAGCGTCCCTTATTTGAAATCAACTGGGCAAACCAACTGAGGAAGCATGTACAGGAAGTAAAAAGACCCATTGTCTGCAGAACCCGCGAAGCAGCGAAAAATCTGCATTATACTGTATATTTAGTTATGCTTACATATAAAATACGCGATAGAGTGAAGCCGCGAAAGTCGAAGCGCGATATAGCGAGGGATTACTGTAACATGCTATAACTCTTCACTACAGCTTCATATTAAAAGTGAAGAGTTTTGGAATTATTCCTCTTTTCATGTTTATTTTATTTTACTGTTAAATCAGCTCTTGGCAGCGGCCGTGTGGCACATGCGTACAGGCACCGTTCTCATCCCTACCACCTTCTCCATCACTTCCCCTACCTTTTCATATCTTAAATCATTATTGAGGCAGATTGAAGAATTAAGTACCAGCTTGAGTAAAAAATTAAGAAAAGCGGGACGCTAGGGTGGAGAAAAGAAGAGCTGCTCAGGAAGCAGCAAGCGCATCAACCTCTGAGCAAATGAATGCTAAACATATAGAGAAAGAGGATGAAAACTAGTAATGCTTAAGTCAAATGAATACACTGCACGTTATCATGCAGTGTGCTGTTACTGGTATGATAATAAAAGGATGTGTGTCTTTGTATCTGTGTGTCTGTCCAGTTGCTATGTCCTTGTCATTCCAACAGATGGCACTCCACAAACATTTGTAAGAAAACAACGCATTGCATTTTCCACTCTAACAGATGGTCCATCACAAACATATGCAGTAATAAAATGCATTACCGTAAATGTTTGTGATGTAACTTCTGTTAAAATGACAAATGCATTTCATTTACCTCTATTATATGCGATTTGGTATGGGATTCATAAAAGCAGTTTTAATGTTTGTGATGTACCATCTGTTGGAATGACAAATGCAATGCATTGTTTTGTTATAAATGTTTGTTGAGTGCCATCTGTTGAAATGACAAGGACATAGCAAATGGACAGACACACAGATACACAGACACACATTCTTTTATTATATTATATTATATTATATTATATTATATTATATTATATTATATTATATTATGTGTTAAGGGTAATAAAATAAAATGAAGGTGATTAAGAATGAAAAGTATTCTGTATTGAGTACAGTTTTCCTCCATATCTAAACATTTTTCTTTTTCATTTCTTTTGTAGCTTTCTTCTCATAAAGTCAGGCACCTGAGGAGACGTTTAGTGATGGGCCTTCATCTACAAAGTGATAAGGTGCAACATGGACAAAACACCACTGGGATTTTTAACTTTGCTTTGACCTAGTTGTATTGGAGGTGTCTCTTTACCAGTACAGCAATATCTTATGGAAATGATTCCAAATGGGAGTTTGAATGAGTTCCTGAAATCCTCTATTTTTTTTATCTCCAATTTCCTGGGAACCTTAACGTTTGCATGTTGTAGATGTATGGGAACATTGCCAGATTCCATGTGAAATAAATGCATCCCTCAAACTTGGATTCCCATCCACAAGGCAGCTTATCTCCCAGTTTGGAGGCTCCCTGAATATCCTATGCACGGCAACATAAATCAGACAATTTATTCATTTATTTCCTGTTTTGTAAGGCACCCCGGCAGCATTTTCTGATTAGTAAACACAGACCTTGAGCCATGCAAAAACGTGATGCTGGACATTGACATCTGTTTGGCAAACAAGCCTTGGCACAATGTTTTCTTTTGCATCAATCAACAGGAAGGAAAAGCAACATTTTGAATAATGCCTGATTTGTTTTAAACTGGGGCCTTTGTGGTGCCTGGGGCAGACACATTTTGAAAACCATTTAAAATGATCAGATCGAAGGCCAGGGTTTAATTTGCGGTTATTCTGACTTTGGAAAGGCCTTCACAGACTACACATAGTGAGTGTAAATTAGTGTGTCGCACCGAGGATAAAGCTGTCAGGTTATACAGTATATGACAATTTGGGGTCATTATGAAGCTTTTTGAATATGTGGGTGCAAGATGGAGAAAGGGCAGAGGCACAGAGGAGATTTAAGTGCTAGGTATTTACAATTTGGATCAGAATGACCATTTGAGGTACTTCGCTCATGTCTGTTTTTCCAAGCTGTGTGCAGTGTTCCTTTTATTTGTGCATCATGAAGAAGTCCACGTTTATAGCGGAGGTAGGTTGGGATTTGATAGTTACATTATGTTTGGTTTTAATGACACTTCAGACTTCATAGCACCACACGGTTATAGATGAATAGAGACTTCATTTGCATTTCAGCAGTTTCTTTGGGGGCAGCATACTTCGATTTGTCAGCGGTTTTCCAACCACTGCATACTTTGTTTATGATACTGCAATAATCAAAGAAATTGTCTTCCACCCTGTGTGGGTCACTGTAATGATGCTGAGGCGCTAGCCAACAGCGAATAGAAGGGCTTAGTTCTCAGATTTGCTAAATCTACCGTAATATAACTGTTGTTAATATACATTGTAAAATAAGGAAAGCTTTAAATAAATGGTTGAGAGAAAATATTACTTTTATTGTGAAGAAATGAAACAATTAGACATGGAAATATCTATCCAGCTGGTGCTGGTACTGGCCAGTGCTGTAACTAGAAAAATCAAACACATTGTACATTCATAAAGTGACTTAATTGAATTCAGAGTTGTGTGGATGCCTGTGTAGCTCTGAGCACAAGGGAGATTTCTAAAATATGAAGTGCAATATAAATAAAATGTATTATTATTATTATTATTATTATTATTATTATTATTATTATTATTAAGGGAGGAAACAGCCCTGGACAGGACATCAGTCCATCCCTGGGCTGACTGATGCACATTTGAATTCACAAAGGGGCCGATTTTGGATTGCCAGTTAACTTAACCTGCACCTCTAAACCTCCAAAACTAGAGAGTGCCTGTGTAGACAGTTCATGAAGTCCAGGGAGGACATTTGAACTCCACACAGAGATCAACTGGTGGTGGGATTCACACCTGGGATGTTGAACACAGGAAGCAGCAGCTCTTACCACCGCACTAATGTGCCACCCAGCTGTGCAACATCTGCTTGGTGTTTTTGAGATCAGTTGAGTTACTGAACCCACTGTTTCCTTGGTGGGGCCGGATGCTACCCTACCAGAGTTGATATGTCTGATACTCCAGTCATCTTGGTGGTTTTCAATATTTTAAGTACTTTTTTTTTACATTTTTATTTATTGTTTGCAATGTTTTGGTCACTTTGTTGATGACACTATTCTATTGTGTTCTGTTTTGTATCTATCGACACTTTACCAGATGAATGGCCCTTTTACTCAATGAGGTAGCATTAGGAGTGTGGATTTGCATTAAAGTAAAAATGAAAGAAAAGGCTCTTTGTAATAAAGTGACAATTGTTCTATTTACTTCTCATGACAGCTACAGTAAGAACAGAAACATGTTGTATTTTAATTAGCACATACAAGTAAGAATTTCATTTTACTCTGTAGACATGACAATAATGACCCTATATACATCCTATCCTATATATATAGTGGCCATGAGGGGGCAGCACTAACCCCAAACCACAGACACAACTACACAGAAACAGCCCTGAGTTGAAAAACACATATTTGATTTTTCTAAAGGTACCTTGACTCAGCACTGCAAACTGCTATCACATTCTGTTCTTTTTCCTCCACAAATCCTAGCTTACTTTATCCTCTTCCACCTGACTGTAACCACCCTGGGGCAAAGTGGAGGGGTTCCCTTTTAAACACTACCCAGGAGTACTTCCATTGTTTAATCCATTCTCTCCAGAAAAAAACGTTCAGGTCAGTTGCATCCTCCTTAGTCTCAGAGCACTCCATGCCTGACAGGTTCCCCTGAAAGTCCCCATCTGGGAAGCCCTATGGGACCATGTAGGTGTCCATATTGGGACTCGTTAGAAGGGATGTTGCCATCCATTTTATTGGGGGAAACGATCTATCCATGGTAGGCAGTCTTCCTCTGTCCCAAATGTTTTGCCTTCCATCTGGGAATGGGATTGCTAATCATTCCGGTCAGGCTGCTTGTTCCTCTATCCACAGCTTTTGGGACAGCAGACACAGTGCACCTGCTGCCAAAGTGCCCCTCTATGCTCCCCTCCAGGTTGTATACTGTATATATATATATATATATATATATATATATATATATATATATATATATATATATATACAGTTAGGTCCGTAGATATTTGGACAAAGACAACTTTTTCTAATTTTGGTTCTGTACATTACCACAATGAATTTTAAATTAAACAACTCAGATGCAGTTGAAGTGCAGACTTTCAGCTTTAATTCAGTGGGTTGAACAAAACGATTGCATAAAATGTGAGGCAACTAAAGTATTTTTTAACACAGTCCTTTCATTTCAAAAGTAATTGGACAAATTAAATAACTGGAAATAAAATGTTCATTTCTAATACTTGGTTGAAAACCCTTTGCTGGCAATGACAGCCTGAAGTCTTGAACTCATGGACATCACCAGATGCTGGGTTTCCTCCTTTTTAATGCTCTGCCAGGCCTTTACTGCAGTGGCTTTCAGTTGCTGTTTGTTTGTGGGCCTTTCTGTCCGAAATTTAGTCTTCAACAAGTGAAATGCCTGCTCAATTGGGTTAAGATCAGGTAACCGACTTGGCCATTCAAGAATTTTCTTTGCTTTGCTTTAATAAACTCCTGGGTTTCCTTTTCTTTATGTTTTGGGTCATTGTCCATCTGTCCAATCAATTTGACTGCATTTAGCTGGATTTGAGCAGACAGTATGTCTCTGAACACCTCAGAATTCATTCAGCTGCTTCTGTCCTGTGTCACATCATCAATAAACACGAGTGTCCCAGTGCCACTGGCAGCCATGCACGCCCAAGCCATCACACTGCCTCCACTGTGTTTTACAGATGATGTGGTATGCTTTGGATAATGAGCTGTTCCACGCCTTCTCCATACTTTTTTCTTGCCATCATTCTGGTGGAGGTTGATCTTGGTTTCATCTGTCCAAAGAATGTTTTTCCAGAACTGTGCTGGCTTTTTTAGATGTTCTTTAGCAAAGTCCAATCTAGCCTTTCTATTCTTGAGGCTTATGAGTGGCTTGCACCTTGCAGTGCGCACTCTGTATTTACTTTCATGCAGTCTTCTCTTTATGGTAGACTTGGATATCGATCGCCACCCCTGAGAGTGTTGTTCATTTGGTTGGCTGTTGTGAAGGGGTTTCTCTTCACCATAGAAGTGATTCTGCGATCATCCACCACTGTTGTCTTCCGTGGTCGTCCAGGTCTTTTTGTGTTGCTCAGTTCACCAGTGCTTACTTTTTTTCTCAGGATGTACCAAACTGTCGATTTTGCCACTTGTAAATATTGTAGCAATTTCTTGGATGGGATTTTTCTGTTTTCACAGCTTAAGGATGGCTTCTTTCACCTGCTTGGAGACCTCCTTTGACCGCATGTCTGTTCACAGCAAAATCTTCAACATGCAAGCACCACACCTCAAATCAAGTCCAGGCCTTTTATCTGCTTAATTGATACGACATAACGACGGACTTGGACACACCTGCCAATGAAATAGCCTTTGAGTCAATTGTCCAATTACTTCTGAGCCCCAGAAATGAAGGGATTGTGTTAAAAAATGCTTTACTTGCCTCACATTTTATGCAATCTTTTTGTTCAACCCACTGAATTAAAGCTGAAAGTCTGCACTTCAACTGCATCTGAGTTGTTTCATTTAAAATTCATTGTGCTAATGTACAGAACCAAAATTAGAAAAAAGTTGTCTCTGTCCAAATATTTAGGGACCTTACTTTATATATACAGACAGACACGACACCAAATGTCCACAACACATGTGTTTATTTACAGTGTACACACTGGTTCCACCAACTCACACACGACTACTCAGTCCAGTTTCTCTCTTTGGCCGCCTCCACTCCTCTCTCGCAAGCTCCGTCTTCTTCCTCCCAACTCCGTCTCCTTGAATGGAGTGAGGCAACCCCTTTTATAACGCCATGGATGTGCTCCAGGTAGTCTGAGATGGTCTTCCGGCAGCACTTCCAGGTGTGGCGGAAGTTCTGCCCTTGAACCCGGAAGCACTCCGGGTGTATACAGTTGCTGGAGCAGCAGCACTTCCTGGTGTGATGGAAGTGCTGTCCTCCAGGGCTCGAAAACCATTCAGGCACCTCCTGGGGTTGGCCACAGACCCCCACAGTATTGAGCTTCCCAGCTCTGTATCTGTGGTCCTTGATGGAAATCAGGGGGGCAGCCCCCTTGCACCCAGTGGAGATATTGCCCCTCTCCTGGTCCTTCCCTGATCCAGGCATCCCTGGTCGTCTGCCACAATATATATATAGTGCATATAGTACTGTGCAAAATTTATTTCTTTGAGAAAATAATTTTAAAACCTAGTTATCCAAGCAGTATGTGTTTATTCACTCAAAAAAAGATTACATAACATTAAAATAAATGGAAATAAATATTGATATAATAAAAAGTCAACTTCTGAGTGAGGTAGGTCAACTCATGGTTTAGTTTTTTCTTTGAACTCATTCCATGTTTTTACCAAATTCCACCAAAAAGCACCCTTAATTCAAATTATAGCGATTAGCCAACCAGGTCAGCAAGTATTGCCAGTGAACTCCTATCATGGAGGCACCAAAGCACACACTTAATCCATGTGAAAAGAGAAGGTCTTTGTAGAGCATAACAGCTAAGAAAGTATGGGCAGCAAGTAAAGAGACTGCAGTATGCAAAAATGAGTACAATTTTGAAAGTTTTTTGATTAGAATGTTGCCAGTATATGAGGATAAGTTCTCTGTCATGGTCTGGAGGCACATTTCATTTAATAATTAATAGCGGATTTAGTCAAAAATCCATGGAATGATCACTGCTGAAAAATTTAAACAAATTCAGATTTTTCGTACTCTACCTGATGATACAGTGGTAGCGCTGCTGCCTCACAGTAAGGAGAGCAGAGTTCATGTCCCAGGACTTCCTTGCATGGACTGTGTATGTTCTCCCTGGGTCCACATGGGTTACCTTCCATAGTTCAAAGACATGCAGATTAGCCGGACTTGCCCTAGTGTGTGTTTGGTGTGTGTGTTCACTCAGTGATGACCTGTTGCCCTACCCAGGGTTTGCTCCTACCTTGTGCCCTATGATAGCTGGCCTAGATTAAGTGGGTTAGAAAATGACATGACATTCTCTACCATCTTTACCATCCAGAAAACAATTATTGGAAAAAAAAATGTCTTCTTTTGGCAAAATAATGACTTCTGAGGTGGAAGTGATGTCATACTATACGTCCCCTTTGAATGTATCATCTCTCTGTGAGGGCAAAAGTAAAAGCAGTCACCAACTGTTCACTTCCCTTTACTATTACACCAGCTCCTACCTGATTAGAGCCCTGCAGACGCTCCCGTAGCACACAAATCTGATGACATAGTATAAACACAAATCATTTTATACTTTAAATAATTCAATATTAAGTTCAGTACTTTAATTTATTGTACCTTGTGGATGTAGTAGTTAAAAACTGGGGAGAAGAGGATGTGAGGGAGCTTGTGGGACAGGAGGTCTCGTGGGGAGAATGGAGGTGGTGCACCCTCCATGCTCTGAAGAAAGTTAAACATGTGAAAGGAATTATAAACTCAGAGTTTAAATATTGTTACTTAATTAATCAAAGACCTTAGAATAGAATGCAGAAGCCAGGTTACGCATTAAAGCACTTGTAATGCTTGCAGTAAAGAATAGCCTCAGATAATATATTATGTATATATATATATATATATATATATATATATATATATATATATATATATATATATATATATATATATATATATTATTAATAGGCTAGTGTAAGACATTAATAAATGATTTGGTGAATAATGCACTCCCGTCCTTTGTCAACTGAAGTCAACCATTGACACTAAGTCTTCTTAACCCAGTTGTAGCATCTGGAGCTTCTCCCAGAATAATAATAATAATAATAATAATAATACATTTACTGTACATACTCACATATAAGCCAGGGCTTGAAACCTGAAAAATCGATCATAAAATCAGAGCCCGACTTATACGCCCGTTCAAAAATGCAACACTTTATTTTTTTTTCCTACATCTTCTTGGCTCTTCCAATCTCGCACCAGTTTCTCAGACACATCGAATTTTGTTGCAGCAGTGCAGTTACCAATTTCTTTCGCCACTTAAGCGACTTTGAATTTAAAACCAGTTTCATATTTTTTTCACTACGCTCCACTGTAGATAAGGGATGCTCTTACGATGAAGGTGTATGAAGGTGTGAGATACAAAATACACAAAACAATGCAAACGTTGCTTCCGAACAGTTCGGTTATTACCGTGTGGTCACGTAGGCACAATACATACAAAAAAAAGGCAATGTGCTCCGTGGTTACCCTCTCAGGTGGGTGTTAGCATATCATAATCCCTTGGACCAATAACATGAGTTTTCCACATTTGACTAACATTATTAAATACCCGAAATTATACGGTAAAATTAAGCCCCAATTAATCTGTGGGAGAACTTAAACCTGAGTATATACAGTAAATATGGCATGGATGATGCCAGCAAGGGATGTTACTTCTCTATAAGGCATACACTGCCTTGTGCAGGGCTAATTTGGACAGTTAGTTAACGTACGTCAGTTAATGTAACACGCATGTCTTTAGATGTGGGAGGAAAAGAAGATCACATAAATAATAACTCAAATTAGCCACAGGGAGAACCATCAAACTCCATACATCTCTCGGTGCATTCAAGTAGCAGTACCAAACTCTCCACCACCATCTAACCTGAAAACCAAAGTAGCAATCCAAAAGGCACTTTATGGAGAGTTTCAGCAGTGTGGGGTGCACCAGGTGCCAAATGTCGATGACTTTTTAAGAAGGCATCGGGTATTTCCATTAAGAAGGTTTGCTTACTCCATCAGGTGAGAGAAAAGGGCCTTCATACAGAATTAAGGGCTTTTCCTTTGTCCATATTTGTTTGCTTAATTCCTTTTCCAGAACACAAATATTTACAGTTTTTGCTTTAAGTCACAGAAACATTTTCTTCCACAATTGCAGCTAATGACATTTTTAAAGCATTTATTGGTAAAGGAATGATACCACTATTTACATTTGTAAGGCAGGGAAAAAAACAAATAAATTAAAATATATTACTTTAACTTGAAACCTTTTCTAAGTTTCTTATTATCCGTGATGAGTATTCACAAACGTTTTCGCTTTCTGGACTTAGTGATTGATAGCCATAATTATCCACCTGACCTGCACTGTGACCAAGAAAGTGTGTGTGGAACTTTGATTACGGTGGCCTCTTGTTCATTGTGAGAGTTGAGTTCTCTTCTTGCTTTTTGCTTAACTGTATTGGAGTTCTTATGTTCTTCTGTTTTTGCAAAATGTTATTAATGAGAAACCAAGCAATAAAGTCATTGTTTTAATAAGTTACTGTGATAAAAACTACCAAATATGAAAGCTATGTCATAATGCGCATCCTGCTCTGAGAATCTGGGACAAACGATGCTTTGTAATTGGGTGGGCTGGGAAATATAATTCTAAATTGAAGTGCAAATTTACAACGATGACTCAGTTTTCTGGATTTTATTCTGGAATATTTTTTAAGATGGCTCTTGGAAATTCTCATAAAATAAGTACAGATGTACGTCCTTAGTGACTTGTTGCTCTCTTTTATATTTTATTTTGTAATCAATATTCTAAACACAGCATCACTCTGGCATTATCACAAAACTGAACTACATGAACTGATGGAATTGTGTGAATTTGCTCTTCAATACTTCAGTTAAAAATGTGTAATGAGTGACTTGAAACCAAAAGGTTATATTAATGGCGCCACTTTCCTTTTTTGTTTCTGAAAAACTAAATAACAGAATATAATTTATCTTGACTAATTTTCTTGCATGAATTTCTGGCCTTCCGGGGTTCTACATGCCTCTCTTTTAATCAACTGATCAATCCATCCATCTGTTTTTGTAATCCGTTTATCCAGGACACCTGGAGCCTATACCAGCAATCATTGGGCACAAGATGGGGACAACACCTGGAAAGGACTCCAGTCTATTGCAAGGCAAACACACATCGAGGGACAATTTAGCAATGTCACTGGGTCACAAAGAAGACCGTCACCATCCCAGCAGTACACAGAACAAGGACAAGGCGTATTCACACTTGATTATAACCAAGCCAGTTTAGAGTCATCGGTTACATTTACATTGACTTACTTAGTAGACACTTTCATCCAAAGTGACTTACAAAAGAGGTCAACATAATTAATTAAACATCAATTTGGGGGACAGTTTGGGAACAAGTGTTACAAGACAAGGTGACAAAATCAATCTCCAATAAGTGAAGCTACAACACACAGGCTACAAAAACCTTCAGTAAGAACAGTTAGACAGAAATTCATCGAACAGGAGAGTCTTCAGCTGCACCTTAAACACATTGTGGGGGTCAGAAGTTCCAATGGAAGTGGGCAGCTCATTCCACCAGCTAGGGGCCACATATGAATCGGGTCTTGATTAAGTTTTGATGTGGACATTGTTTGTTAGTATACCTGAGTGGTCAAGAAAGAGCTCAGGACTTCATAGGTGCCCCCATAAACACAGGTTGCTGACTAATCTGTAGGCAAGCATCAAGGATCAGAACTTACTAAATGCCTCTACAGGGACCAAATACAATGATCTGAAGAGAGGAGTGACATGTGCCCATCTGAGCTGGCTAAACTCCTAACATGCCACTGCCTTTTGAATCATTTGCAGTGTCTTGGTGACACATGCCAGTACACCAGTCAGCAGAGAGTTGCAGTAGTCTAGATGTTAAAAAGACCAAAACCTGGACCAGCAAATTGCGCTGCATACTCTGTCAGATGTTGTATAACCTAACCTGAATATTTTTGGATTGTAGGAGGAAATCAGAGTAACAAATGAATCATGTAGAAAATGTACTCCATCCACACAGACAGAACACCAGACTTGAGTGTCAAACCCAAGACTATTGGCATTAGCAGCACCAAGCACCGTACCACCATATAGTGCTGATTTAATTAAATGAATTGATTAGGGAATCAACTAATAGCTGAACTGTCCATTAATAGTTCAGTTATTACTTAACAAATTAAAAGAATAGAGAGGAGTCACAGTAATAAATATGCACTTATTCAATATGGTACACTATGCAATAACTAATAAAATAGGACTACTAAGTTTACTAAGCAAACAAAACATATGTTTTTTCTTCTCTATCTATCTATCTATCTATCTATCTATCTATCTATCTATCTATCTGCCTGTTTGTCTGTCTGTCTGTCTTGCATTACACTAACAGTCCCTTACTAAACTGTTTAATGGTTGTCATGATAAATGCTTTCCAAGGAAAAGAAGTTAGTCTGATCTAATATAGCACACTAATCACTAAACAAAGATGTAGTGAAAATGTCCATCCATCCATCCATTTTCCAACCCACTGAATCCAAATACAGGGTCACGGGGGTCTGCTGGAGCCAATCCCAGCCAACACAGGGTGCAAGGCAGGAACCAATCCTGGGCAGGGTGCCAACCCACCACAGGACACACACAAACACACCAAGCACACACTAGGGCCAATTTAGAATCGCCAATCCACCTAACCTGCATGTCTTTGGATTGTGGGAGGAAACCAGAGCGCCCGGAGGAAACCCACGCAGACACAGGGAGAACATGCAAACCCCACGCAGGGAGGACCCGGGAAGCAAACCCGGGTCTCCTAACTGCGAGGCAGCAGCGCTACCACTGCGCCACCGTGCCACCCTAGTGAAAATGTCATTAGGTAAATTTCTGCAACCAAGAACACTGAAAATCTAATTTAAGTTCTCACAAAGTTTTAGTTCCACAATCCGCAATATTGGATAACTGAGTTATGCGTGTCTCTGATCTTTAAACCCGTCAGTGTACTGATAGCAAGCAAGTGGTTTGAGGTTGTCTTTGTAGGAAAACCAGGACAGGTGGTCAGGATTACAAAATGGTCAATACCATACGATCTACTGCACAGAGCCAAAGACAAAATGAGAAGCATAAAAAACTGAAGTCAAAAAGAATGACAGGAAAGAGATGAAACCAAAAAGAAACCAAGTATAGAGAATAACAAATCATAAAGTTGAGTGTCATCGAAGGGTTTCTGGAATCCATAAACTCGGATAGTGAAATGATCTCATGAGTAACCTTTTAAACCTGTTGCATGACCTGTTAACATGGGTCATGATCTCTGAGGACACACCCCTAACAACACAGGAGCCGCCCTAACGATAGGAAAGCAGAGTAGCAGGGATGGCAAATAACTAAGATGGCAAGGAAAATTGAGCAAAATAATGAATAACAGCAAAAGTATACCTTAAATCAGGAAACTAATGGAAGATTCACTTCACATATGTGACTATTTTGTTAGCATTTGTGCTAAATGCAGACACTAAAGCTGGAACATGTATTGACTTTATAAAGAAAGCCAGAAAGGAAGGACCAGGAAACAACATGAGGTAAAAGAAAAATGTCTGCAAAGGTCAACGGCAATGATCAAAAAGAGAAATGACAAAACCAGAAACGCTAACTGAAAAAATCTAAATGAAAGTACAGAGCAAAGGTCTTGTGCTAAAAAGCCACAAAAGAAAGTATGTAGTTCGCAAATAAATTCAATCTCCGATAAAGCAGAGCTGGGTGTGGTGACCTTTACATAGTTGCCCCCAGGATGACATAAATAACAAAATGACGTTCTAAATAATGCTAAAATGTTTTTAAAATTTTAACATAAGATCTACAAACAAAAATAGACATCAAAAAGAGGTTCTCTTTAGGTAAGAAAACCCCAGAAAAAAAGATGTAAAACTAATTTTTAAAGCTTCAGGAAGGCCCAAGAAAAAATAAACACAAGCGTGAATTAGAACAGATCATCTTCAGCTGAATACAGCTGCTCAAGTCACACTTTTTCCTGTTAATATCTAGAATATCAAACTTGATGACTCTCTCCGAATACAAATCAATCTATTTCTTTAATTTTTTTCATTTTTAAGGTGGGTGTCCCAGTACCTGGTGCTAATGCCTTTCAGATTGAGTCTCCTGGGTTCCAGCCGCTGTCTCTGTAGGTTGGATTAGTTAATTATTTACATTTAGATAGCGCTTTTCTCTCTACTCAAAGTGCTTTCCCCAGACAGTGGAGAACCACCCTAACCACCATCATAATGTAGCATCCACCTGGATGGTGCAATGGCAACAATTCTTGTGCCAGTATGCTCATCACACATTATCAATTAGGTGATGAAGGAGTGTTAGAGATAGTTAGCCATGTATAAACAGGTGTTGATTAGGGGTCAGAATGGATAAGGTTGTGGTGGCCAATTGGGTGGGGTGGGGGCTACTCTTTTTAAAAGATCTCCTATGACCACAGAGAGTTGGGACCTAAACTGAATTGAATACTTTGGTTTGTCTCACACATTTCACAGAAGTGCGTGCTGGGTGAACTGATGATTCTCACTTGTCACCTTGCTTAGTACGTGCATGAGTAAACTATGTGATTCCTTTTCTGGGTGGGTTCATGCCTTGAGCCCAATGTGACAGGTGTAGGTCCTGGCCCACCATGTTCCTGAGCGGGTTAGAGGATATCATCAGTAACCTACCAAGCTGCTGGATCCAAGTCCAAAAGTCTTCCATATTCAGTTTATCACATCTCCAAATGTAATTTATCTATTATTATATTCATTATTCATTAACTTTCAGGGATGTTCAAAAAGTTCCTGCACTTTTTTAACTCTATTTATTAGGAATTTCAAAAACAAATTACATCACTTTTCTACATAGTCACCTTCGTTTGCGATTTCTCTGGCGTCATACCAACTTTTTAATGCTCCAATTACTACTCCTCCCACCTCCCACCTTCACTGTTTCCAATGAAAATATAAAAGTGTAGAAACTCTTTTAATGTCCCTCATAAATTTGCTACATCTAAGTTAATTGGTTTTTGACTACATCTCAAGTTGTCTGTTTTGGGTTCTGCAGCTTCTGGGTGTCCAGATGTTTTCTATTTTTTTAAGGTTCCATACTTGACACATTCATTATTAAACCATTTTCAATTTCTCACCTCTATTGTAGATGTAAGTTTTATTTTACACTGGTAACACTTTAGTTTAGGTACTTCAAAAATGCATCTATTACTCATTTACTTGTATATAAAAATACCTTAACAAACACTTCTTTTGGTCTTCATAACACTTACAAAGCATCAGTAGATGGGTTATTTATCTAAAGTGTTTAAATCTTTCTTGTGTGAACTTAATCTTTATTATTTTAATTTCAAAATATATGTGTTTTTATTTTGTCAATACCATGTGTCTATAATGTGTCTATAGATTTTATCAACATAGCAAGAAAATGTACATTTCTTATCACAGGCTTTTCCTCTTGAACGCACACAATGTCAGGTGCTGTACCTGCTAATAAGTGTCTTCTTCTATATGATAAAAGTCATAAGTGATCTTGTTTGGACCTTGCAGATCACATTTAGCTGGTCTTCCTGGCAGGTAGCCAACCAAGGTGCCAATGGCCGACAGCCCACTGGTCCCAATCGATAAACAATGCCATGCTTTCTCTTCAATCCAGGTTAACTCAACATGTCTTCCAACAGCTTGTGCTGTAACTTTGGCCTTCCAGTTTGTGTTAAAGATTGTGGGGAACACAAGTCTACGAATCTAATAAATTATTTCCAAACTTTCCCCAGAGGAAAAATTGAAGAGACACTAGAAGGTTTCTAGATGTACCACTAATATCCAAAATGACATTACCTTTCTTGGAGCTTTTTACTTTAGGGCTATAAATTGTTCAAAATCAGGAAGAAAACTGGCCCAATTCATTTAAATTAATTACATTCAGAAACCCTGTCCACACACTTTCCCAGTGCCTGTTTAGGTCTGGTGACCCCTTCTCAATACCCTGTCAAAACCAATACCTGTTTATTTCAAGAGACTGCATCACAACATTCTCCTGATGACTGTTTAGATCCAGAGACCCCATCCCTGAACCTTCCCAATACATACAGAGATTCTGATGTTTCTCCCTCAAACCCCCAATGCCTACCTATTTCAAGGGATCCCGCACACACTCTCCCAATGCCTGTTTAGGTCAGGAGACCCCTTCCCCAAATCCTACTAATGGCTATATATACTCTGCAGACAACCCCTCAATGCCTATTTATTTCAAAAGACTCCACCCAAACACTCTCCAAATGCCTCTTTAGGTCAGGTGACCACAACCTCAAACCTTACCAATGCCTATCAGGTAATGAGGTTTCACCCTCAAATTCCCAATGCCTATCTATAGCAAGAGATCCTGCCCCACACACTTCTCTAATATCTGTTTAGGTTAGAAGACCTCAACCCTAAGCCCTCCCAATGCCTATATAGGTCATGAGGCTCTGTCCATGAACTCTGGATGCCATTTTATTTCAAGAGACTTCAACCACACACACTCTCCTAATATCTACAGAGGTCAGAAGTCCCCAACCCAAAACTGACAAGTTGCTTAAATAGGTCATGTGGTTTGGCCCCATACCCTCAATGTCTATTTATTTCAAGAGACTCCACCCACATAATTTTGATACCCCAATCCCAAACCTTCCCAATGTCTATCAGGTCATGAGGTTTCTCCCTAAAACCCTCAATACCTATCTGTTTCAAGAGATCCTACCCCCCACACTCTACCAATGAGTGTTTCAGCCAGGAGACCCTCCTCCAAACCCTACCAAAGCCTATATAGGTGATGAGTCCCTTCCCCCAAACTCAATTCTTATTTATTATTTCAAGAGACTCCACTCAAACGTTTTCCCAATGCCTGTTTAGGTCAGGAGGTTCCTCCTCCACAACCTCCAAATGCCTGTTTATTTCAAGAGACCCCACCCTTCCCATTTCCTTAAAGTGTCAACTTCATGTGCTATCAGAGTATTTGGAGCTCCATCTTCACCTTACCACTTCAGTGCATTCATGTGATTTTTTGTCGAAATTTTCGGAGAAATGTGAGAATGCTGCTAATTTGTTACTTGGTCTACATAAAAGCAATTAAGGATAAATTATATTTTATTGGTGAAAATAAAGAACAAATTAAACATATTAAGGGGTATCAATTTAATGTAAATGCAATCAGATCACAAAAATTGCATTTCTGGCTGACCAGGTTATATTTTTTAATTTATATAATTGACTAAGGTGAAAGATCTGTGTGATGTCCAAAGCTGAAGAATTTGGGTAGTTTTGTCTTCTACAAATTTTTTGAATTGGAGCTCAAAGTTCATAGGGTGTTTATGTGAAATTTCCATCTTGTAAACTCAAATTTAACATGCATCTGATAGAACGTAAATGCAGCATATATTTACCTCAGGAGAACCCATCCACACACTGAGCTAATGCTAGGGAAATTAAAGAAACACTCTGCAAATCCTTCAACCTTTTTTATAATAAAGTAAAATAAACTTACAGGTGAATTAGAGTACATAATATCTACCTGTGAAGGAAAGTTACTGTCGTGCAGAATTGTCACTGACTGAAGGTGCGGGAACAAGCGGGGAAAGTTTGGAAAGTGTTTAATTTTAAGTTGTAGGTTCGAGTAGATTTTCAGTTACGAGAAGGCACTGATATTGTGGGAAAAGCAGGGTCTGTAATGAATAAAGATATTCTTCTATAGACTTAAAGAAAATTATGAAATGTGCATGCATGTAGTGACTGCAGTGAATAAATTATATATACTTACAAACTGAAAAAGCAAAAAAAAAATACTTTCTGCATTTGTGTGGACTGTAATTATTATTTTTAATGATATTTACACATAAAATATATGTGTTGTTGAAAACATAAAATAAAAATATATTTGTATGATTGTATGTCTGAATTTGTCTCACCTTAATGTTATTTGAAATTAAATACAGTGATAGTGTAATACGTGATGCATTACGGTTGGTTCTACTTCTGCCGAGCTGTGAATTGCTGCATTTCCAGCTGTAGCCTGTGGAGCTCTGTTTGTGGAGTTGTCGTATTCTCTCCCCATCTGTGTGGATTTTCCTCCGTCTATTCCAGTTTTCTTCCTTCATCTTAAGCACACCAAGGAGAACACTGCTGGATCTGACTATTCCTGAATCTTGTCCATCAGTTGGAGCCTTTTGTTTTTGTTTCTAGTAATTCCTGGCACATTAGATGAAATAAAAAATAAATGAAAGATAATCAAGAGAATGACATTAGAGAAGACATAACTGTGATTGTCCCAAAACAGAACAACCTTGGCTAAGTACATCTGCACAGAAAGAAAGAGAGATTCAGTAACAAAGAGAGGTGAGGCAGAAAAAGGGACATTAAAAGACACGATTAATGGAAGGAAAGAGGCAACACAGGACCAGAAAGCTGCCTCTGGTGGGTATTTCTGTATTGTATGCAAAATGAACATACAGCTCAGGTTTGAAAAAGAAAAATACAACAGTAAAGACCTGAGCTGAGGGCCACAAGAAAATGTTTCTGAATATTCGTGAGGAACACCATGGCATGACCTTGTCTCTCTCATCGAAAAATGTCACATGGAGGTTTGTAAACTAGCAAGTCAATCTTCCTTTAATCTAAAACTTTTCACAGGAAATACTAAAACAAATAATTATGCACGACTGATTATACACTGCCTGTAAAGAGTATTCACCCACCCCTTGGACATTTTCACATTTTATTGTTATACAACATTAAATCACAGTGAACTTTTAGACTTTTATCTGCTTAGCAGATGCTTTAATGCAAAGCAATTTACAAAAGAGGTCTGGGTTAACAAAAGTTACAGAACAAGAATGCAGAAATTGACCAGCACAAGTTTTCAGATACAAAGGAAAAGTGAGTTCAAATTCCTAGATTACAAAACTTTAGAGTTAGACAAAAATTCACCAAACAAAACAAAACTAAACGCTTCCAAAAAACATCAAGGGAGTCAGAGTTTCGAATGGAGGTGGGCAGCACCTTCCACAAGCCAGGAGCTACATATAAAAAGAGTCTGGACTGTGATTTGATGTCACACAGTGGTGATATCACCATATGCCATTCATCAGCAGATCTAAGTAGTCACGAATGAGCACAAGTGTCTCCATATGCATAAGTGGTGACCCATTGACTACTCTGTAAGCAAGAATTAAGATTTTGAACTTAATATCCACGACTACATCAGGCCAATTTAGTGATCTGAAGAGTTGAGTAACATCTACCCTGGTTGGCTGGTTGAACACCAGACATGTCATTGCATTTTTGAATCATCTGTAGTGTCTTTTTGGTCTGCGGTGGGCTGGCGCCCTGCCCGGGGTTTGTTTCCTGCCTTGTGCCATGTGTTGGCTGGGATTGTCTCCACCAGCCATAATGTGTAGACAACAGTAAGTAGAGCCATCTCAATAGAATGCTCCCCCCCGCCCCACCCCTTGAAACCCTATTGATGAGGATCAATCAGTCTATTTTGTAGAAGAAAGAATTTGACTTGGTTAGAGAAAACACATTATAGTGTTTTGGATAGAAAGGAGAGGAAAGACGCTGCTCTGTAATTACCTACTTGAGACAGGCTGACTGTGGTCTTCTTGAGAAGGGGAGTTTCAACAATGCAGGAAAAGTGTCTGTGCCAAGTTAGGTGTTAATGATGTGTGTAACTGTACAAATGAAAGAGGGGGAGATTGCCTGGAGGAGATGTGAGGGGATGGGGTCAAGTGGACAGGTAGTGGGGTGACTGATCAGGAGGCATTAAACATCACCTGCATAGGGAGGGTAGAAAGAGGAGAACATTGAGGTGTGTTTAGGAGGGAGCAGACTAGCTGGAGGGATTGATGATAACTGACTGATGAAGACAGCCACCTCTTTCTGAAAAAAAGGTTGTAAAGGCATCAACTGTCAAGGAGGTGAAGAGTGAAGACAATCAAGGGTTGTGGAGAATGGTGAAAGCAGAGAACAAGCTATGGACATCAGAAGTGCTGCTCTTCCTGTTTCAAAAGAAACTCACCTTAGCATTGGCAGTAGTAGAAGAGAAGGAAGACAGAAGAGACTGCTACTTATCCAGGCCAACCAAGACCTTTGACTGTCCCAAGTTCTGCCAAAGCGTGTATTGAGCTTCAGGAAAGCCACTGGCAGGAGGGTCTTTGACATGCAAGCCCAGGGACAGCCTAGAGAAGACAGACATCATCAAGGCAAGAAGACAGAGTTGAGCACAGGGTGTCAGTGGTATAGGGAGAGAAGTGATCAGGAGGAGGGAAAACAGAGGAAACCATGGAGGGGTAATGGGTGGGACAGAAGGACGGCTGAAGGACACAGTGGGAGGAATGCCAACTGGAGAAGGTGGAAGGAGCAGTGAGCGCTTTTAGCAGTGAACGTTAGGACAAAGCACTTTGTAAAGTAAACTCCTTCTAGTATCTTTCACATTCAAGGTGTTGTAAAAGAGCTATCAGTCATAATGAATGCTGCTACAAAGAACTTTAAAAACTGGTTATATTTTTCCCCATCACTGTCACCTCTGCCATCATGACTGCAACCTCAGAGGAAGTCACTTAAGCTCCATGTGCACCATTATAACATCCAGGTGTGTCCAGGGCTTTCTGACCTATTTAAATTTTGTGACAGAAATACCACATTGTTCTTTATGAAATATTTTTGCAATGAGTCATATTAAAAGATAATAGAGAGTAATTGCATGTATTAGTAGAGTATATAATATACATGTTTTTAAATAACATTTAACAATATCTTATAGTTAATCACCAAGCCCAAACAGGTTTTGTGATGGCTCAGCTTTCATCGACAGAAGACCCTTTTAAAGCAATGTCATAATGCATTAATTGTTGGATGTCCTGTTGTTAGTTGTGGAGTACTTACGGCTATTTGTAGTTTATATTTCTTAAGTGTTACATTTTTGAGAGAAGTACCAGCTGGGCGAGATCAAATTGATATAAAACTCCACCTGTAAGAACAACCGAGTGTGGTTACGTCGAGTTCCTGTCCTTGTGCAACTCTGCTGGCATTTCCATAATTTCTATTGGGCACTTTCTTTAGAGTCAGGAGTGGCTATTGGATGAGTAAAAGTGGATAATATTAAAGTTGAAATGATCTCTACCAGGGTAAATTTTAAAAAGTTAAAAAGCCTAAATTAGCATAAGCCATCCAAATTTGGGGCAAATGAAAACAGAAAAAACCCATCCAAGAAATTGCTACAATATTACGAGTGGCAAAATCTACAGTTTGGTACATCCTGAGAAAGAAAGCAAGCACTGGTGAACTCAGCAACATGAAAGACCTGGACGTCCATGGAAGACAACAGTGGTGGATGATCGCAGAATCATTTCCATGGTGAAGAGAAACCCCTTCACAACATCCAACCAAGTGAACAACACTCTCCAGAGGGTCAGTGTATCAATATCCAAGTCTACCATAAAGAGAAGACTGCATGAAAGTAAATACAGAGGTTGCACTGCAAGGTGCAAGCCACTTATAAGCCTCAAGAATAGAAAGGTTAGATTGGACTTTGCTAAAGAACATCTAAAATAGCCAGCACAGTTCTGGAAAAACATTCTTTGGACAGATGAAACCAAGATCAACCTCTACCAGAATGATGGCAAGAAAAAGTATGGAGAAGGTGTGGAACAGCTCATTATCCAAAGCATACCACATCATCTGTAAAACACAGTGGAGGCAGTGTGATGGCTTGGGCGTGCATGGCTGCCAGTGGCATTGGGACACTAGTGTTTATTGATGATGTGACACAGGACAGAAGCAGCCGAATGAATTCTGAGGTGTTCAGAGACATACTGTCTGCTCAAATCCAGCTAAATGCAGTCAAATTGATTGGGCAGCGTTTCATGATACAGATGGACAATGAGCCAAAACATACAGCCAAAGCAACCCAGGAGTTTATTAAAGCAAAGAAGTGGAAAATTCTTGAATGGCCAAGTCAGTCACCAGATCTTAACCCAGTTGAGCAGGCATTTCACTTGTTGAAGACTAAACTTCAGACAGAAAGGCCCACAAACAAACAGCAACTGAAAGCCGCTGCAGTAAAGGCCTGGCAGAGCATTAAAAAGGAGGAAACCCAGCATCTGGTGATGTCCAGGAGTTCAAGACTTCAGGCCGTCATTGCCAGCAAAGGGGTTTCAACCAAGTATTAGAAATGAACATTTTATTTCCAGTTATTTATTTTGTCCAATTACTTTTGAGCCCCTGAAATGAAGGGATTGTGTTAAAAAATACTTTAGTTGCTTCACATTTTTATGCAATCGATTTGTTCACCCCACTGAATTAAAGCTGAAAGTCTGCACTTCAACTGCATCTGAGTTGTTTCATTTAAAATTCATTGCGGTAATGTACAGAAACAAAATTAGAAAAATTGTCTCTGTGCAAATATTTATGGACCTAACTATAAATAACAAGAATAGTTGCATCAGATATATACAATAAAAATGTTTAAAGAGTAAATATTCTTTATTGTAAAAGAAATTTGCGATTTCTCTCGCTCAGTCTATACTGAGCTAGCTAGATCCATTGTAAAGTATCAAAAATCAAAAATAATAACATATTTGTAATCACTGACCTCGAAATAGTCTTAAACGATACAACACCACATGTTTATGTTTGAATTCTGTCATTTTTAACCTTCTGGTGGTGGCTCTTAGAGGGCTAGGACCACCAGTAAAGAATCAAATATAAGAAATATTATCATAGTCATTAAACAGCACTCTACATGCCTGTATTACTGATCCCCGTTTTTTCAAAGTTTTGTGAAAAAGAAAACCTTTGACCCCACAAGTCCCTTTAGGGGGTGAACCACAGGGTCAACTGATGTGGCCTGCACAACTTCAAGTCCTCCTGATCATTTTTGCTGAAGACACCTGCTTATTTTCTTTATTATAAGGGTGTAATTTCCTGCAAAAACAATATCCAACAATAGACTGAAAATTAGGGTTCTTTATGGTCTAGAAGGCCAAAAATAAAGGTGTACACCAAAAAGCTGGACGTGTTGCTTAATTAGGCATTAAAATGAGTCAAACAGTATAATATATAGGGGTTTTCTAGTCCTGGTGAGTCAGGAGGCACCAGTGATTTATTTCAAGCCAATCATAAGTAATTCTTATGAACACAATCAGTAATGGAGATCTCACAGAATGTTTTAAGATGCCCTTTTAATGGGAGTGTTACACATGCGTACCTGAGGATTGCCTTCAGGACTCACCTAAGATATGTGGTACCAACCTCCCCAGTATGAGAGTGGGGGCTGTCACTAACAGTCTTGTCTTTCTTTTCCTTCACAGCCTCTAGAAACTGTCCCCGTGAGGGCAACGGAGCCAAACATGCTCCACTCCTTCCAGTCTGGCCAGGATAAAGGTAGCATCTCAAATTGGATCTGACCAGCCACAAGTAAGGACTTACTGTTGTCTCATAAGCTTACAAACAACAACAACTTGCTGATTTTTATAGCACCACCAAGCACACATTTTCACTATTTTTGGTGGCAGCAAATTGCACCCAAGCTAGTTTTGGTTTCAGCTTGCGTCATCCCTCGCCCCACCACAGTAATTTTTAAAATGTAAAACATTCATGTAGCACATTCTATTCAATATAATTAAAATTTTTAACTTTTCTAACAAATGTCTTTGAAGAATCAGTCTACTGATTCATCAGAATTTCAACTTAATCAGGGGGAAGCAGTGCAGTGTCAACACTGTATATGGTGGGGATGGTGGGCTGCTGACCTCGACTCGAGACGTTGTGGGTCAGTGGGGGGAGTACTTCGAAGACCTCCTCAATCCCACTAACATGCCTTCCAATGAGGAAGCAGAGCCTGGGGACTCGGAGGTAGGCTGCCCAATCACTGGGACTGAGGTCACCGAGGTGGTCAAAAAACTCCCCAGGGGTGGATGAGATACAACTAGAGTTCCTCAAGGCTCTGGATGTTGTAGGACTGTCTTGGTTGACAGGCCTCTGCAACATCGCATGGACATCAGGGACAGTGCCTCTGGATTGGCAGACCGGGATAGTGGTCCCCCTCTTTAAGAAGGGGGACCGGAGGGTGTGTTCCAACTGCAGAGGGATCACACTCCTCAGCCTCCCTGGAAAAGTCTATTCGGGGGTCCTAGAGAGGAGAGTCCATCAGATAGTCGAACCTCAGATTCAGGAGGAACAGTGTGACTTTCGTCCTAATTGCGGAAAAGTGGACCAGCTCTACACCTAGAAGGGTCCTGGAGGGTGCATGAGAGTTTGCCCAACCAGTCTACATGTGTTTTGTGGACTTGGAAAAGGCGTTCGACCGTGTCCCTCGGGAAATCCTGTGGGGGGTGCTCCGAGAGTATGGGGTACCGGAGCCCCTGATAAGGGCTGTTCGGTCCCTGTACAATTGGTGTCAGAGCTTGGTCCACATTGCTGGCAGTAAGTCGAACCCGTTTCCAGTGAGAGTTGGACTCTGCCAGGGCTGCCCTTTGTCACAGATTCTGTTTATAACCTTTATGGACAGAATTTCTTGGCGCAGCCAGGGTGTTAAGGGGGTCCGGTTTGGTGGACTCAGGATTGAGTCACTGCTTTTTGCAGATGATGTTGTCCTGTTTGCTTCATCAGGCCATGATCTTCAACTCTCTCTGGATCGGTTCGCAGCTGGGATGGGAATCAGCACCTCCAATTCCGAGACCATGGTCCTCAACTGGAAAAGGGTGGAGTGCCCTCTCAGAGTTAGGAGTGAGATCTTGCCCCAAGTGGAGGAGTTCAAGTATCTCAGGGTCTTGTTAACGAGTGAGGGAGATTGCCAAAGCAAATGGAGCGTGAGATTGACAGACGGATCAGTGCGGCGTCCGCAGTGATGCGGCTCTGCATTGGTCTGTCGTGGTGAAAAAGGAGCTGAGCCGTAAGGCAAAGCTCTCAATTTACCAGTCGATCTATGATCCTACCCTCATCTATGGTCATGAGCTATGGGTAGTGACCGAAAGAACGAGATCGCGAATACAAGCAGCCGAAATGAGCTTCCTGTGCAGGGTGTCTGGGCTTTCCCTTAAAGAAAGGGTGAGAAGCTCAGTCATCCGGGAGGGGCTCAGAGTAGAGCCGCTGCTCCTCTACATCGAAAGGAGTCAGATGAGGTGGCTTGGGCATCTGATCAGGATGCCTCCTGGACACCTCTCTGATGAGGTGTTCCAGGCACGTTTAACCAGGAGGAGGCCCCGGGGAAGAGCCAGGACACGATGGAGGGACTATGTCTCTCGGCTGGCCTGGGAACGCCTCGGGATTCCCCTGGAAGAGCTAAAAGAAGTGGCCAGGGAGAGGGAAGTCTGGGTATCTCTGCTCAAGCTGCTGCCCCTGCGAGCTGACCTCAGATAAGCGGAAGAGGATGGATGGATGGAATAAACAGGGTTATGTCTCTCCCACTGCTCTCGGTGCCAGGTAAGGTCCTTGCTAGGGTCGTCCTCAATAAGATCCGTGATCACTTGCTCACCTACCAGCAACCGGAACAGTCTAGTTTTACGCCTAAGAAGTCTACCATCGATCGCATCCTGGCACATGCTTCTATGGACTGGGTGTTGGGCAAGGTCGTGTGGTTCTGCGGCTGTGGGGCATTTGTTGGTGAAGAAAGGTTCACGGATCTTGACTTTGCTGACGATGCTGTGATCTTTGCGGAGTCAATGGAGGCTCTGATTGTAGCGCTCAAGAGACTGAGTATGGAGTCTGAGTGTCTGGGCTTGCGAGTGTCCTGGATAAGAAACAGGATCCAAGCCTTTAATGACCTTTTGGGCAAAGCTATCAGCAGTGTATCTGTTTGCAGAGAGAGTGTTGACCTTGTCGAGAGGTTTACTTACCTCGGCAATGACATTCATGTCTCTGGTGACTTTTCCTATGAAGTCAGTAGATGGATTGGGGAAGCATGGGGGGTCATGAGGTCGCTGGAAAGGGGTGTGTGGCACTCCCGATTTCTATGCAAAATTAGAGTCCTGGTGCTTCCTGTCTTACTATATGGTTGCGAGACATGGACGCTATCCAGTGACCTGTGACGAAGACTGGACTCCTTTGGTACTGTGTCTCTTTGGAGCATTCTTGGGTAAAGTTGGTTTGACTTTGTGTCGAATGAGTGGTTGTTCATGGAGTCCTGAATGAGGCACATTACCTGCATTGTGAGGGAGCGTCAGTTACGGCACTATGGCCATGTGGGTGAGGGTGATCCAGCTTCTTCACTGGGGACCCGAGTGGCTGGACCAGGCTAAGGGGTTACCCACGTAACACTTGGCTGCGCAGATATAAGGTCATTTCCGGAGGGTGGGACTGGACTGCATGTCTTCCTGGGGGGGGTTGCCAACTGGGATCCTGAGATTTTTCGTCATGTAGTGGGTGCGGCAACGCACTGTACCAGTGCATGCTCTACACCTTGACTTGATTTGACTTGATACAGGAGAAACTCCAATCTGCCATGATCCATCATTATTAAAGTAAACGGAGAGGTGCAAAAACAGCCAGAAATATTCCAAGGGACGAAGCTAATATACCAGATAACCTGAGGTAAAGGATGTACCTTGACTTTTAAAGAGAAGTTTTAATCATCCAAATATGTGAACTAGACTAAATCCACCACAGCAAGGCCTCACACTCAAATCCCTTGTCAGCCCCGAGGTGACGCAACTGTTAATTAAAGTGGAATCAATTCAGAATCCGAAGAGTGGAGTCTATGAGGCGGGTGAATTGCAGCAGAGTCCCATCCAGACAGATAGCAGCTGCCGTCTCTCACCTGAAGCGTTCTCAGTGAAGAGTGGAAGGGGCGCACCTGTGTCATTGCCTGCTGCAATTTACAAAAATAAGGACATTTACTTCTGTGCCAGATGACAACACCTGAGGCCCTGGATGCATGATGTCTTTTAAGCTTCAGCTAAAGTGCTCTGCTTTCACTCTAAATGACTTGTTCATCATGTCATGCTTTATTAATTTACTTTCTTTTTTTTTTTGCTGAGTCAACTTTTCACTCTTAACTGTGACTAGGAGTATCCTTACATCCCTGAGCTTTCTTACGGTGCATATTGGCCAATATTCCAAAAAAAGATAGAGGCCAAATCCTTTTATGAAACCCCATTAATTCATCCATTGCATAACATGTTTTATGTGAGAAAATTGTTAAACATTAATAAGTGTATTGTGGCACACCACCGGGGCCCTTACCTGGCCAGGACGCCCTGTCAATGAAAGGACCGGGAGAGAGAGTATTTTCAAGACCATTCACCCCCAGACTGGCAGAGGGCAGCCCCCTTGGCTAGCAACAGGGTCACGGATCATGAGCATGGAAGCACAGCCCTGCTGAGGCCCGTGGCCACCGCCAGGGGGCACCTGGACACCTGCAGGGCCCTATTTGGCAGCACTTCGGCTACACCCAAAAATGCTGCTGGAAGACGCTCATTGGGCACCTGGACACCTTCCATGTGCCCTATAAAAAGGGGCCAGTTACCAACACTCAATGGCCTGAGTCAGGAAGAAGTGGACAAAGGAGTGGAGGCAGAAGGACTGGCTAAAAGAAGGGACTGTGCTTTATCTTGTGCTGCGGAGTGCAAATTGCAAATAAGCTGTGTGCTGCATGGCAATTTGTGTCCTGTCTGTCTGTGTCGAGGTTAGGGAGGCTGTGCGCAACCTTGGGCTTCACAGTATTAATGCCGCAAGTGTTGTACAACCTTTGTGTTGAAATTTGAGCTATCCTGAGTTTTTGGATTTTTTGTCTCAATTTGTTACAAGTGGACAAGTCCCAAAATATAAAAATGTTCTGTTATCATCACATGAGATCTGCTTTGATAAAATTACATTGATTTGAATGCAATGAATTGATATTATTGCTATTTTTTTAACACATTGACTGCTGGACCATTTATTACCAAAATGCTACAGTATTGGTATTGTCACATGCATGCATTTGGGGAACAACTTGCGGGCTTAGATGATGACAATGTTTCCCCAGACCAACAGAGGGCACAAAGCAATAACGGTATCTCTTCTTCTTTCCCCTCTACAGAAAGAAAGATTGATGTGCCACCATCTATGATGTCACTTTCCGGGGTCAACCCATTTGTATTTGCCTCTTCCTTCCAGAAACTGCCATAAACAAAACCACCGCCATCTTGGAGCAAACTTGACGAACACAACGGGACTAGCCTTGACTTTGCGTTAACACACATTTTCTTCAGCACCTTTTGCACTCTTTATTATATAAGGTGTTGCCTTTGCCCCTTTTTATGAGCTTCTTTGTGTTTTATTACAGTCTGCATATATGATAAATAATGAACTATCAAAATTGGTAAAAAATAATTTAGGAAATGCAATAGAAAGCAACAATTTTATTATCAACAGAAACTGTCAAAAAGGTGTATTTCTTTATTTTGACCGGCAACATGACTTAAAGTCTGCATTTGAATGAGAGGCCTATAAGCTAGCTCTTCACAGAGTGCAAGCGTAGTGAAGCACATGAGCTGTAAATATGTGTTCCTTTATGCTGTTCGTATTTGGTAGGTGGTGACTGTTTGCGCTCAGAAGGTGGCAGAATGTCCAAGTAGTGCTGTTCTGACAGCCGTGATGAGTTAGATACCTTGTGATGAAGAAACTCTTTTGGGGCAGCAGTCAGCGCCACTTCCAGAGCCTACAGGTTCCACATTACCCAATAGATTGTCACTATCTTGATCACTGTCATTATCATCAAAATATTCATCGTTCAACAATTCTTTCAAACAACAACAGTAATTGTTTCAAACCATCAGCAGTTTTTCACAACATCATAACTGCAGACTGTCTATTTATAATACTATTTTCCTTAAGCTGTTATGGCATTGCTATAGTAGAGTAGTAGCGATGAGTAAACAACACGGCGTTCACCTCTCCTAGAGTTTGGAGAAACCATGGAAATGCTTCCAAATATTGCCAAACTCAGCGAAATGCATTGATATCAATAAGGAAGGACTAACTGAACTACATTTGACTGGAATATAATGGTGCAATCATCTTTAAAGGCTAGGGAAATGTGTGCCAACTGTACTGGGCTGATTATTGTAGCCATAAAGGTGACTTGAGCTGTGTGGCAGCAGTGCCAATCACTGCACTATCATTCCTCAATTAGATTAAAGAAGAAAGAACGCAGTCAGAGACACACAATCATATATTTTGTCAAAACAAAGCAGAAAGGCTGAAATTGTAGTCACAAGTTGGAAAAAATGTGTAGCCTTTTAAATTTAGAAAATTCAAAGTGGCGTGTCTTGATTTAAGCCGCTAGCTCATTCTATTTTTTGAAGTCTCGCTGAAGGCCCTCCAAACTGTGCCAATGCTTTGCACTTTTTTTTCTATTTAAAAGACACAAACATCTTGAAAATAGTAGTAAATCTTTCATTATTATTAGTATTATTATCTCTTCAAAGTTTATCTTTTATTTCCATGTGGCTAATTATGTATGCATACAGCTCACACCTGCTTCTCTTCTACTGATGTGGAACTCGAAGATCGACCTACACATATGGCGAGAAGCAGAGATCGTTATTTATGTTGAATATGTTTCATAAAAATAACATTTTGAGAACCTGCATGATTTACTTATTTGTTCTATCACTAAGTAAGTTCCACAGAGTCTGTATGAAAATGATTAGCATTATATATCCCGTTGTGGTCCTATCCAATGTTGGCTGTTAAAGCTCCGGGGCGATGTCATGTTGACCTCGCAAAGCATTATGGGACGCTGGGGAAAAAAGTTCCCTTAAATATATATATACTGAGATAACAAATTTTATCGTACACTGCGCCTTGATAGGCTCAATGAGAAACGACAACTCATACCTTGTGTTCAAAGTGCTAATCAAACTGAATATTTGCTTAGTTGGATGGGACCACATTTGGGAAACATTTTGGTAAATTGTTGTAGAAAACCATTTAATTATACTTTAGCATCATGGACACTTAGGTTCCCAAGGTTTCACTAACTGTTTTAAATAAGCAAGCTTTGTTCTAAAAAATGCAGCTTTCAACTTATCTTTGAAAGGATGCCATAAGATTGCCATTACAACAAATGCGCTTTATGCTGACTTTTGCCAATGTGTTTAAAGTATTCAGACACTTATCTAGGAAGCAGCCTCTGACCTTGGGTCTCCTTAAGATTTGTGTGTTATCAGCTACATGCCAAAGGTGCTCATATATATTTATATCTATCAAAACTGAACAAAGAAATGTTAATATATCTATGGTTAAAATGCAAGACTAAGATCTTCCAAGCGTATGCTACTGAAATGTCTTTTTGAATAGATTTCTTATATACTTGCTGCAGTCCTGCGACCCTTTGTATGTTATTGCCAAAGAGAACAACGGATCAAAAACAAGGAGCTAGGATCAAGAATGTTTCTCTAACAAAAGCCACTGAAGAGTTTCAAGTTGGATATACCTAGAATATATCTAGAATGTTTAGGTTGTAGATAACCTAAAATACAAGATTGCATCATATTAAAAATAAAAAAAATGCATAAACTCCAGTGAGAATGGAGATCATTTATGTTTAAAAATGCCATTTTTATACTACCAATTTGATTTCTGCATCTCAGGATTATACTGGAAACCACATTATCACTAAACAATCAAACTCTGTCACAGATAGTCAAGTTTTTATGAATTCATCTATCATGTCGACAGGTATACAAGATGAATGATATACAAGTTAACATCTATAAAGAAGAAAACCGTGTTTTTTGACTTTCAGTGAAGTGTCTGTATTGTCTTTTTGTTGAGTAAGACAAAATGAATAAAACATGACAGAAACTGAAAGTGAATTGTGAAAAAACTAAAACAGAATAAATATTGAACAAAGATGAAATCTAAAAAAATTCATTTCAGTAGAAAAATAATAAACAATCTTGGACAGACCTACAAAAGATATTATTTATCTCAAATTAATTGTTAAAGACCTAAGAGGCCTGACTTGTTTTTGATTGTGGAAATTAAAGCAAAGGATTCAATTTGTTTGAAACCTTGGCTCCGTCAGCCTACTGAGCTTGACAATAGACACATACTGGCAAGTCTTGTGTCGATGACGTCAAACTCAGTGTGGTGAATAAGTCAAATTACAACATTATGCTTCAATACACAGTAAAAACAGCCATTAGATTGTTGTGGTCGAATGCACCCATATCTATCTCCTCATTGGGCTGCTCTCTGGTGGACAGGGCATGCCCACCTTATAGCAACAGCCACCACTCTTTTGTGTCATGCTGCTGAATCTTGTCATCCACCAATCAGAATACCTGGCACTCCTTCTGACCAAATTGGTGCTTTGCCTCCTGTGGCAGAAGGGGGCGCTAGTGCTCCCTTGAACCCTCAGGTACAACTCCAGACCCCAGGTAAAAGTCCAAGACTCTTTATTATTTTTCACAGTGCACCAAGCACCTTCCACACTACTCATAAACAATAAACCAATTCTAACACAGTATACTAATCACTCCTCCTCGCCCAGACACTTTGCTCCTCTCCCTCCCAGCACAGCTCAGTGTCTGGACTGAGCCTTCGTCCTTTTATAGCCCCTGACCCGGAAGTGTTCCTGTCCCAGCAGTCCACAGTTCCTTACTCCTTCCGGGTCAGGGCAATCAATCCATTAGTTTAACCAAGGAGCATGACATTCCGTCCCGTCACGCACGTGACCGTGATGTACTCCCGGGTCATAAGGCATCACAGAGCCCATAAGACCCCCACAGCGACTCCTGGTGGTCCCCAAGGTATCCAACAGGGCCGCGTATAAATACTATAAAGTCCATAAGGCCCTGCTGGACCTCGGGGCACGATCCTGCTGTCGGGAGAGCTCCTCCTTGCGGCCTGGGGGTGAGGACCGGCATGGGAAGCCGGCAGTCCTCCACACTCCATTATTCATTAAGTGATGTTTAGGATGTTTCCTGCACTGATTATTCTGTTGTGTGGTGTGGAACTAGAAAATCAGTGGTGTTACAGTTTATTATTGCCTAACTTATATTTACATTTATGTGCTTAGCAGATAATTTTATTGAAAGTGACTTACAAATGCTATGCTGCTGGGCCCTTGAGCAATGCCCTTAACCTTCAATTGTTCCAGGGGCGCTGTGCAATGGCTGGCCCTGCACTCTGACCCCAAGGGGTATGCGAAAAGATGCATTTCACTGCATGTTGTCCTGTATAACTATGTATGTGACAAATAAATAAAGAATTATTATTAAATACATCAACATAATCAAGTAAAAATCAGTCTGGGGGACTGTTTAGTAACAAGTGTTACAGGAGAAGGTTATATCAAGGTTATTATAGTTTTGCCTTTTAATATTAGTTTTTATTTCTATATTTTTTTTTATTTACCTTACTTGGAAATTCAGTTTAGTTTTAGTTTTCCTTCATCGTATATTTTTAGTTTTAACTTAGTTTTTATTTCACAATGTCATTTCTATTTTCATTTTTATATCTATTAGTTTCAGTGCTAGTTTTAGTAATTATGGCATGAAACTCCTACAGAGTTTAGTTTTAAGTCACAATCAGACAGAACTGTATACTTAACAAATTTGGATATGTGTTTAATCTTAGTGGAAGCTTACTACACTACATGGTTTACTATCAGGTTTTGCTTTTGTCTGATAAAAACAAGCATAACCAAAACCAGATACTGAATATGAACAATTTTACACAATTTTATAATTTTTAAAATAGTTTCTGTGTCATTTGTGCTGAACCAATGTTGGCACTTTTTATCTTTTCCTTTCATTGCCCAGAAACAGGTCAATTTCTAATGAAATTTAGGTGAAATTTAAGGTTTGTGGGGTTTTTTTACTCAGAATGTCTACAGCTCATATCCTGCTCCAACACAATGTGCTTATAATGAATACCTTCAATATTGCACTCAATAATCTCCCATACTGGGCTTTGTTACTTTCTACCAGCCATATTGATCTCTGATTCCATCTCAGGCACATACAATTTATAGAAAGAATTTTGCCACCTGCAGGCTTTAAAAGATATCTAAAATCAGATAAACAGATTATACTGTGTTCTGACAGGTGTGATCATGAAAATCATTGGGGCTTAGGAAGAACAGGACTCTAAGGCTTGAATCAGTGTGTAGATCCCACCTAGCTGTATTGAGGGGAACAAAGAAAAACAAGTATTTAGTGTCAAGGTTAGGGGAAGTGAGACTTGAACAGCCCATGCATAAGAACAGTAAACCATCAATGAGCAGAGCAAGAGTAGGTTATAGGAGTGTGGATGGGCACAAAACGAAAGAGACAGCATCTGAGATTAAGAACAATATATACATTACATAAACCTGTTCATCCAGATCAGGATGGCAGAAAACCTGGTTTGTAATATGTATGATACAGCGGATGTTAAGAGCAAAAAAGAATATGATATTTCAATTATCTATTTTGGGAGAGAGAGAATCATTGAAAAATGGGGGAAAATATTTTAAAATATAATTCTGCTACTGGGTTATTTTCACAATATCATGTATTTTGAGGTGTGAATATGAACTAAAAAAGATAAATTAATAAATATAGAATAAATGCAAAAACACATTAATATGTTTAGTTTTTCATTACTTGGCAGACTCTCTTCACCTACCTACCAGTGGTTCAGCAGAGACATTGCCAACTCAGGAATTTTACAAAGTTTGTATCGATTTGTTATTAAACAATGTTTTTAAAGCAAAAGTGACTGGTCAGTAACAATATGCTGATCTTCTATGATGACCTAGTCAGTCTCTTGATCAGTGCTGTTTTATTTTCAAAAATCGGTAGTGGTCTCCCCTAGATTTTCTTGTATACTCAGATATGGGGATGGATAATTGTGGAGTAAATCGCAAGACAACGATTATATTTTAATATTATGTACATTAAAGAATCATCAACAACAAATAAAATCAAGTTAATAATATATTGAGCAATTATTATAAAAGTAAAGTTGAATAAATCAAACTCTGCAGCTGCATGAATAAAAAAAATGGAGTATGTGTTAAGGTAAAGGATAACTTCTGGTTGACGGATTTAACCCAACAGTTAATAGAGATCTACAATTTTGGTGTAACAACCACAGGCCAAATTTCATCTATCTATTTCCTTGCATTTTTGAATACTGTGTTTACACGCACACAGACATAATTCCAAAAAACTGTATTTTTGGACTCAGGGAGGTCTAAAACGTCAAGTTTCATCAAAATCTCTATGTCGAATTTTTTCATGATTATTATACTTTTTCTATGCTTTGTATACTAGAAAGTAAAACGATTTCTCTTGTGTGAAGTGGCAGGTGAATTACTGTCAACAAAAAGCAGGCACCTGAGAAATAAGCTAAAACGTTTCTCACTCGTGGTTTTTCTGTCCATATGGTAAAGGTTTTATTGACCAGCACATTCCGATTTCAGGCGTTTGAATTACATCTTGATATACAACCGAAGAATGGAGGCATGTGAATCACTTTCTATTTCACACACTTTACACACCAGTATTCAGCTTGCTCTGTTACCACAAATGGTGTGTGAACAGCCGCCCTTCGTGGATGACTTTCTGTTTTAGAGTTAAAAGTTACAAGGGTTAAAGACTAATGGCAAGAATATTCATTCAAAAAATGAAAACTAAAAATATTTTTAGTAAATTATTATTTTATTTCAGTTAGTCTTTCCAGCTACTTTAATAGTTTTGTTTAGTTTTAGTTTTTCATTTCAGTTTTGTTAATTATTTTATTTCAGTTTACGAAAATGTTTTTTTTAATAATAGTTTCAGTTTTGATTTTAGTTTTCGTTAACTATAATAACCTTGCATTATATATTTGATTATCTCAAGCATGGAACTCAAAACAAAATGCAAATGATTTACACTTCCTTAGTTAGAAGAACCTTTGAAAGCCTTTATCAATTGGACAGAAGCTCACCAAAACAAGAGGGTCTTCAAACAGCTCTTAAACACATTGAGGGAGTCAGAATTTCAAATGGAGACGGGCAGCTTTGTTCCATCAGCCAGAAGCAACATATGAAAAGAGTATGGACTGAGATTTGAAACCATGTAGAGGTGGTGTCATTAGATGCCACAATTAGCAGACCATAGTGATTGTGAAGGAGCATAGGACCTCACAAGAGTGTCCATATAAATAGGTGCTGACCTATTGACTACTCTACAAAGAAGCATCAATGATTTCAGCTTAATAAGTACTTCCACCGGGAGCCAGTGAAGTGACCTGAAAAGAGAAGTGATCTGCTTTTGGTTGGTTGAACGCGAGAATTGCTACTGTATGTAGAATTATCTGCAGGAGCTTGGTGACTCATGCTGGTACTCCTGCCAGCAGAACTGCAATAGTCCAGCCGTGACATGACCAAAGCTTGGATCAGGAGTTAAGCACAGGTTGAAAGAAAAATATTAAAAATATCTATCTATCTATCTATCTATCTATCTATCTATCTACAGTACATACCACTACTAGTACTTATAATGATAATAACAATAGTCAGGCTCAGATACAGAATCTCAGTTCAGACCACCATGGTGACCTGCAGCCATTAGGAGCACAAAACTGAAGTTAGTTTCTTTTTTGTTATAGCTTCCATTTCTCGGATTCCACAGGACAGGTGTTTGTAGGTCACTTCCCCGCAGTAACTCAATGCCTCACACCCGATTAGTGTTCCTCAGTGACTGACAGCACCAGGCAGCAATCCTCAGCTGGCAGCTGTGTCGTGGTCAGCTCACAGACTAAGCAGAGAGTCACTTCACTGTTGGATTTTAAACAAAGACATTGAATTTCACTCTTCATCAGATCATGAAGTCTCTGCTTTTCGGATTTGTTGTCTTTTCCCTGTGTGTTTTCACAGGTAAGTGAGATTTTTGTTAAGACTATGGGTTTGTGAGGAAAGTCAATCTGAGTTGCAGCAGGCCATTACTCTTTCTGAACTCTGTTGGTGGGGCCTTCTAAAAAGTGACGTGATGTGAAAGACTATAGACAGAAAAGGAGGCTCGCAAGTGCTTTTTATGGTCAAATGCACTTTGAGAGGAACTACAGAACATGGAATAATGTTGGGATGTTTAAATATGGGGAAGAAGGCAGCCTAGGATGGCATGAAATTGTAAATATAAACACTTTCCTGTAGCAGAGGGACTTATGCTTTGGTTTTTAAGACATGCCAGTGGAAAAAGCCTGGGGTCCTTCTTATTCTGAGTAATCCGCTGAGTAATCCAAGTTTAGGGTCGTGGAAGGCTCGGACCTACAGGAGGTGGTAGGAATTGGCATCAAATGGGGAGCTAGTTCATCTCTGAAAACCCTTTGCTCAAATAAAGTTTGTAGCAGAGATCTTAAGAATCAGAATGTTACATAGAAATGACAAACTGTAAGAGCAATAAAGAGGGAGATCTTCAAGCTGTCACTTTTATGCTTTGCAAAGCAAAGCAAATCAAATGGACACAGATCAATGTAAAATGAAATAAACATGTTGCACAAATAAAGGAAAATACACATATTGACTGCTGTAACAGTAAATCCGATTTGAACATTGTGTCTCATTTATTCAGGAAAAACATGATGGAGAATTGATTGAGAATATCAACTCCAATAAACTTCAATTCCTTTGACTCGTCCAGCGAATTCATTTTTTTATACTGCTTCCTGTTAGCAAATTTCAGCTACGGTGGCCTTATAAGACCAAAGTATCTGAATGTGCATTTCCCATTACTCCAATTTTTCCTCTCTTCTTTAGTAGTAGTAATAGAAGCAGCAAAGTTTAGACAAAATTAAATATATTATTATAAAAATATAAAGTTTCTTTCAATATTGAATGCTACAAATGTATGAAAAGCTAAAAATAAATGTTTGCAGTCTTTGAATAAAGAAGCTGATAGCCACGGGAAAGTTTAGACTGTTACAGTAGAATTTCAAGTATAAAGAAAAATATTCATATATAAAAGCAAAACTATTGACAGTTTTATTATTAACTAGCTACAGTACCTTTCAAAGACAGGGAGAGTAAATGAATAATTAAAAAACATTTGCTATCTCTTGTTCTACATGTACTTTCAGCGCCTTTCCTCTGTATTTGCATGTGTGTGAATCGGTGCTCCCTCTCTCGAGTGTGTTTCCATTAATCCTGAGGCGCCTTTCGCACCTTCTGTCCTGTTTTATACTTTCCATCTTTAAAGGTGACTCTCAGTGTGCTTCATACACCTTTACTCCTCCTTGAGTGCCTCACACTCGCACGTCCTCTTTTGATTGCATCACCAAAGCCAAACTGACCAATCACACCACAGCCAAACTAACCTATTAACCAGATTTCTCACACACACACAGTCCTTAGTGTTTTATTATATAGTAGATTCGCAGAAGCAAAGATACTGCAAGCAGCTTTATACAATGGACTCAAAAGTATTTACACCCTTCACTTTTTGCTCATATTTTCCTGTGTTGCATCCTTATGCTAAAATCATTTACATTATTTTTTCTCATATTAAACAACACTCAGTAAATGCAAGGGGAAAACATTGATGTAAGAATTTTGTGAATGTTTACTAAAAATAAAAACCTGTAGTATCCCATTGACACACCCTTTATTCAGCACTTTGTTGTGACAGCAGTTCCAGCCTGCAGTCTTCTTGGGTTTGACAGGTCAAGCTCAGGGATTTTCTGCTATTCTTCTCTGAAGATCCTGTCAAGATCCGTCAGGTTGGATAGACAGCTATTTGGTTCAAGTCTGGTCTCTCACTGGGTCACTCAAGGTCATACTCAGAGTTGTCCCTAAACCATTCTGATGTTGGTGCTATTTGTTTAGGGTCCTTGTCCAGGTGGAAGGTGAACCTTCAGTTCGTTCTGAGTTCCAGAGCATATCATTAAGGATATCTCTGTACTTTTCTCTGTTCAGCTTTCCCTTGTCCATGACTAGTCTCCCACTCACTGCTGCAGAAAAACAACCACGAAGCATAATGCTGTCAAAACCATGCTTCCTTGTTGGAATTGGCAGGGTGGTGGCTCTGAGGCTAGGGATCTGCACTGGTAATCGGAAGGTTGCCGGTTCGAATCCAGTAAATGCCATAAAGGGGCTCTGTTGGGACCTTGAGCAAGGCCCTTACCCTGCAATTGCTGAGCGCTTTGAGTAGTGAGAAAAGCAAAGAATTATTAATATTGGTATTGCACAGGTGATGACTGGTGCCTGGTTTCCTCCAGAAATTATGCTAATCTTGCTTTTATCACACCAGAGAATCTTGGTTCTCACAATTTAGCAGTCTTTTTGCAAACTCTAAGTGGGCTTCCATATGTCTTTACTGAAGAGAGGCTTCTGTCTGGCAACTCTGTCATAAACATTAGGTTGGTGGCGTGTTTCAGACCATTGCGTTCTTGGTTACCTCCCTTAGCATGGCCCTTTTTTCCATGATTACTCAGTTTGACGGGTGGCTCTAAGCTCTGCAGACAATCCTCTCGACCTAATGGCTTGTTCTTTTCTCAACAGTAGGAGCTTCTACATGCAGGTATTTGCCTTTCCTAAGTGGGTCCACTCAATTGAATGGACTATGGTTGGACTCCAAACAAGGTGCAGAAATCTCTCAGTGATGATGAAAAGAATGACATACACCTTGCTCAGTGTTTAAAGGCCATAGTAAAGGGTTTGAATACGTGTGTCAATATTATAGTTCAGTTTTTTAATTTGTAATACATTTGCAAAAATTCCAAAGATTCCCTTTCCTCTTTGCAATTCTGGGGTATTCAGTGTAATTTTATGAGAGAAAAACTGAACTTAAATCATGTTTGCACAAGGCTGCAAAGGAACAAAATCTGAAAAAAGTGAAAGGCCTGAATACTTTGTAAAAGCACTTGTAAAAGAGTAATCAGACAACAGCATAAAGGTTTGGAGTTTCCGGCCCCGTATACTGAATAATAATCCACAATATGAATTATAACAGGTCAAAAGTACATGAAAAAACATTCAGTAAGCATTTGACAGCAAAAGATGGCGTTGGTGGACATTTATGTAGGAGGGGCCGGAAGTGGAGGAATGCTGGGAAGGAGCCAGGGTGGAAGATGAGATTGATGACGTCATGGGTAGTGGACAGAGGAAGGGCGGAAGTAGCGTACTGCGGGAAGTTGTAGGAGGCAGGCTCATGGCGGCGGTGCTTCTTTTCTTCTGTAAGACACAAAGAGAGAAAGGTTAGTACCCCGCCACTCCCTACTGGTGTATTCCTTCCTGAACATATTAAGGTCCGTCCGCGGCCCCCTACTCACGCGTGTGAGACACACTATATACAGAAGATGCTAGTTACCCAACTTTGCCAGACTGAAAAATAAAAAATAATTACAAATTATATACTACTTCTTCTTTCGGCTGCTCCTGTTAGGGGTTACCACAGCGGATCATCTTCTTCCATATCGTCCTGTCTTCTGCATCTTGTTCTGTTACACCCATCACCTTAATGTCCTCTCTCATCACATCCATAAACCTTCTCTTAGGCCTTCCTCTTTTCTTCTACCCTGGCAGCTCTATCCTTGGCACCCTATCTATTCTCATCACACCCAATGCAAATCTTAACCACACTGCAAAAAAATGCATATGTAAAAAGTATACAAAAAAAAAAATTAAATGGGAGTTGTTTTGCAAAATTTACTTGACAAGATTTCTTAATGTAAGTTAAATTATCATAAATATAATTTTTTTGAGAAGTCAATAATTCTTACAATAAGGAAAACAAGATTTAATGTCATGATATGAATACTTGTTTAGATTTCATTTTTTGCAGTGTACGATTTATTATCCTTAAACATATTGAATTTAGTACAGAAGGATTAAAAAACTCCCTTGTAATGGTTGTGCTTTTTTTTCTCCTGGTGCAATGAGCCCCATATTGCAATAAATAAGCCTGGAGACAATATGGTCCCACCTGGAATGGTTGGAGGCTGTGACCAAAATAATTACAGCAATTCTTGTTTAAAGAAACAGTAAAATGTAAAGGTCAGTGTAGCTGTGTTTGTTCCAAATCACCAAAGTTCTGAAGCTTTTAGTTTGCTTCATAGGACAGTTCTAGTACAACATTCAGTAACCCAAAATGACAAGGGGAAAACATCAGTTTAAGAATTTTATGAATGTTTACCCATCCATCCATTATCCAACCCACTATATCAACTACAGGGTCACAGGGGTCTGCTGGAGACAATCCCAGCCAACACAGGTTGCAAGGCAGGAAACAAACTCCGGGCAGGGCGCCAGCCCACCGCAGGGCACACACACACACACACACCAAGCATACACTAGGGACAAATTAGGATCGCCAGTGCACCTAACCTGCATGTCTTTGGACCGTAGGAGGAAACCGGAGCACCAGGAGGAAACCCAAACAGACACGGGGAGAACATGCAAAATCCACGCAGGGAGGATCCGGGAACTGAACCCAGATCTCCTTAGTGCAAAGCAGCAGCGCTACCGTGCCACCCTGAAAGTTTATTAAAAATAAAAAACCGAAGTAATCCCATTAACGCAAGTGTTCAGACCCTTTATTCAGGACTTCGTTGTGACAGCAATTCCAGCCTGCAGTCTTCTTGGGTTTGACAGGACAAGCTTCACACATCTGTATTTAGAGATTTTCCACCATTCTTCTCTGAAGATCCTGTCAAGATCTGTCAGTTTGGAATAAAAAGAGAGGAGCTCTTGGAGTAAAATTTAAATGAAATCTAAGTAAAGTTTAAAGGGCAGTTTAGCTGTGTTTGTCCCAAATCACCAAAGTTCTGCAGCTTTTAGTTTGCTTCATAGGACAGTTCTGACAATACTGTGACGGGTTTCTCAAATAAATATGTAGTGGGACACCATAGGGGGTTTTATTTGTGTGTATATTTGTGTGTCCCGTTAAGTGATTGTTAAATCTAAATAACAACCCTTGTGGCGCCGATTCCCGTTTGTAAATTGGGGTCTATGCCTTTAAACAGGTTTGCACTGACGCAGAGGGGCTTGTGGGATTTGTAGTTTCTGGTTTGTAAGTACTGTACCGATAAAACCGGAAGAGAAGGATGTGGCTGGACTTTTTGACTGTGCTATTTTTCGATCGATTCTATTGTCAGCAGCACCTTAACCTTTTATTAACTGGGCATTCGTAGAGGAGAAGGATGGTGCTCGGCCACCAGATATAAAAATGGCGGTGGGTTATTTTTTGTCCCAATCCAGTCCACTGATGCTCTTTGAGAAGAGGAGCTCCTCTGAAGACTATTCTTCTGGACTCTGGTGGTATTTCTGTACTCACTATCCAAGTTCTGGGAAACAGTTTATTAAAAGGAAGTGTTCTGAACATCTTTCTATCTTTTAAGCACTGTTTACATTTCCAGAACCATTTCCTTCACTTACAGTAAAAATTTTTTCGAGGACTGTAAATATCATCGTATGGGGGTTTGTCCGTGGTGTTTGTTTAATACTTTTGTTATGATTTTTCTTTACTGTGTTTGTAAATAGTTATTAAAGTAAATAAGGAATATTTATATATTTGTGTGTTGGATGTGTTTAGTCCATATTAGCATTTTCCTGGGGTGGTGTTAATATTTGGGTGGCGAGGTGGAAATACTGTAGGGCCTAGGCGTTGGTCTGATTCTATCTGTCCCTCATTTTATAAGCATAGCTGCTTCTTTGCCATGTAAATCTGGTGGCAACTTCCGCGCTTTCTAGTAGTCGGGTTTTGGGGGTGCATGAGCTACAATTCTACAGACCAAATATGTTCACAAAAGCTTTAGTAAAATTTCAAAGCAAAATGATTAACACAAAAATAGAGAAAAAGTCGATATTGAAGGAAAGAAAACTTTTTGTTTAAAGAAATTTCTATTTAGGGCTTACTTATCTCGTTTCGTGTTTCTCAATGTTCGGTCATGCATTCGTACTTTCAAATGTTCATATCAAATTGGTCAGAAAACTGTGTGCCAATCTGCTATTTGCAAACTCATCTAACAGTCCATGCTAGCAATAAGTCTATTTCCTCACTTGGTTAATTAACACCCTGATATAGATAAGACATTTCTATTTCATATTAATTTACAGAGGGTTAAAGATTATACCATTTTTCTAAGTAACTATGAGAAACTCATATTCTATTGAAGTTAAATGTGAATTTAGCATTAACATGACTTTCTAGGATTGGCTCTTCCAGGCAGGTTTTGAAGCCACTTGGCTTGTTTGTACCACAAGGGTGCTAGCAGTGTGTGGTGTGGTGCTCTGTTCATAGATCACACTTCAGCATTTAATGTTAATCACTGCGTTTGGAGTTGCGTGATACTTCATGGTCATGGTTGCCTAAACCTTGGTGCTCTTTCACCTTCACATTCCTTTAGATATTAATCCCCGCCTTTACTACGAGGGACATTCAAAAGGTTTCCGCACTTTTATATTTTTGTTGGAAATAGTGAAGGCAGGAGGAGTAGTACTTGGGCATTACAAAGTTGGTATGACGCTGGGAAAATTGCATCGCAAGCGAAGGTGACTATGTAGAAAAGTGATGGAATTTGTTTTTGAAATTCTTAATACATAGAGTAAAAAAAAAAGTGTGGAAACTTTTTGAACATCCCTCGTACAAGCAAAGCAGCCATGAACTTTCTACTTACCTTACAATCTACAGCAAAGTCTTCTTCAGGATGCAGAACTCATTTGGCTGCCTTTAACTTTCCAGAGAAGTTCAATGTGCTGATATGGTGGTGACAATTCCAACTGGAAAGTCATGAAGAACTTTCTGATGGAGCACACAAACACCTTGAATGCAACCATGTAAACTAACTTCACCAAATTTAGAACTGAACTATAGATAAAACAGGCAACAATTACCAGGGCAGCTTGTTTTCTGAGGGCTCACGTCTCTGGTCGTTGTCCACCCTTTAAACAAGAATGACTGACCAGAAAAACAAGACACACCAGCACAACATTTGGATTGTAGAGCGTAAAGGCACTGTGGATCGTGGCAAATTCAACTTGTTTCCATCCAGGATGTGGTTTCCAAACCTTTGTGACTTCACCCCTGAGATGATAAGGGCACAAACAATCTACTCTGGCTGAGTTAGACTCACCTGGGTCTTGTCCTGTTGTCATTACATTTTTAATGTACAAGGATAAGCAGCACATCCTAAAAGAGTCTCATCGTGTTCAGAATGCCTGGACCTTAGCCCTGTTATAACACAATGCAGACATCTGATACGCCCTGCAATTAGGAAAGTAAAAGAAGATGGCCCTTCAGGTGCTTCTTCTCTACCCAGCAAAGATGACATTAAGCCATGGTACAGTGCACTGCACATACGATTCTCTGGATGAGGCTCATGAAGTGACAGATAAATTCATCACCAATGGCACCTATCCATGCAGATGCTCACCACTTTGTTTTACCGTTTAGGTCCTGTCCACATTACCAGAATTTCATTGAAAAACACTGAGATTTATCTCCATTTTCAGCTTTTGTTCACACTAGCCCAGCGTTTTGAATCCCCTAAAACAAAAACATTTAAAAAGTATTGTAATGTGGACAGGCAGAAACACTGTTTAAAAAAAAAAAAAATAATACTGCAATTTCCCTCTAATTGATTAGCGCTTATTTCGTGGCACATTTCTGAATGGATTCTACTTATTATAGCATCTCATTTACAGAAAAGTCACTTTTCATAAAAGAAAAAAATATTCTAATTAGTCAGCTTAGAAAAGTTGCTTTCTTTCAATGACACGTGTTGAGCTGCTTCTCTGTAATCTAAATTGTGCTTTGTACAGATTGAATGCTACATATATGCACAAAAGGCAAATAAATTGCTAGTGGTTGCAGTTTTGCAATAAATCCTGTGGCTGGCAGTGTTACTGTTGTTGCAAAAAATTCAGAGGCACGTGAAAATCAGAGTGTAAATAACTCAGTTGGCAGCCTGTTATCAGTCTTTGTTACTTAAACTAATCTGCTCAGTTAGGAGGAGCACAATTCGCAGCAAAATTAATAACAAGGCGCTTAACAAAGTAGATGAGTGTAGAATGCAGCCAAGCTCAGAATATTACAGGACAGAAAGGGACACGAAAGCACAATGCCATAAAGAGAGGATATAGACACATGTGGGTATGCCTGCATTTATTCATATTCATTTTCTCTATTGAGTGTGTTTTACAAATGTTGTTTGGTACAAGATGCGCTTCAATTGCTGTGGACTGCTTGCAATAAATCCTGTCATAAATGACCATAGAGTTGATCACTTTTGCTTTTAAGTTTCGCTTTAATATTTGCTTTTATTTGTTTTTATTTAATGACAACATGACCGTCACCAGTTCTGAAAACTGTTACTTTCAATTGTATTCAGCACATTGATGTCACAAGGGTGGCTCCTTTAATAATTTGTGCCTTTTTCGATGGTGTGAATATGCTATCAGAGTTCAGTGTGTGTTAATAGTTTTGAAAGAACATAATACACAAGAGAATTTGATTTTCATGGGGCTCTAAAGCTTTCACTGCACAGTTCCTTCAATGCTTTTTGGCTCGATATGCGTATGCCCAGTGTATGTAAATGTCTACATCCCATGTGTTTTCGGAATTTCAGTATGAATAGGGATACTTTTTCAAACAATGTGAAAATTTCAGCATGGACAGAGATCATTTTTGTTTAAAAAATTCCATTTTAAATGAAAATGTGTTAATCGAGACATAGCCTTAGTATGTTCATTTGTTCCTGAGTGCAGATAAGCATGTTTTTTTAAGCCTATTACAATTCATGTACTATTTGTAGTTAGACCATTAGAACAATCTGGAAAGGAACAGGCCATTCAGCCTAACAAAGCTTGCCAGTCTTATCCACTTAAGTCTTCCAAAATAACATCAAATTGAGTTTTGAAAGTCCCTAAAGCCATCCAGTCAACCACGCTACTTGGTCACTTATTCCAAGTGTTTATGGTTCTCTGTGTGATGAAAAATTTCCTAATGTTTTGTACAAAAATTACCCTTAACAAGTTTCTAACTGTGTCCCCATGTTCTTCTTGAACTAATTTTTAAGTGACAGTCTCAATCCACTGGACTAAATCCCTTCATAATTTTAAATACTTCAATCATGTCACCTCTTAATCTTCTTTTGGTTAAACTGTGAAGGCTCAGCTCTTTTAATCTTTCCTCATAATTAATCCCCTGTAGCCCTAAAATCAGCCCAGTCACTCTTCTCTGGACTTTTTCCAGCAGTTGTTGGAAGCATTGCCACATCCACCAAATGCTGAACCATCTGGATTGAGACCCAAGTGCAACGGGTGACACCTCAGCACCACACTGGAACAATGTGAGGTTTTTTTACTGCCCCAAAGTTTTCCCTGTAAGTTGGAGGACCAGCTTGCAGGGTAGCATGAAGATTAGCATCATACCCAGGACAAAGCAATTTCCAGCAGTGCTATGTCCATTTTGTAGCCTGGAGTTCAAAACTGCACACAGTACTCCAGATGAAGCCTCACCAGTGTGTTATAAAACTTGAGCAGGATCTCCTTGGATTTGTACTCCACACATCAGGGCGCTATATAACCTGACATGCTGTTAGCCTTCTTAATGGCGTCTGAACACTGTCTGAATGTTGATAGTGTCGAGTCCACTACGACTTCTAAATGCTTATCATAAGGTTATGATTTTCACACATCCCATTGTGTATTCAGTTTCATTGGGACATTATTTTTATGCTGTTCACCTGCAGTGACTTTATCCACTTCTTTCTGGTAAATAATTTACACTCCATTGCTCATATTCTGGATTTACACAGTATCATCTTGAATTGTCGGGTGCTGTTTCATATCCTTGTCCTTTCTGCCATACTTTAATATTTTTTATCAACAGTGGACCCAATTTTCCATAATCCTTGGCTGTTTTGTCAATTTTATGCTCAGAGGGACTGGATTGGGTAAAGAGTGGGGCCTCTGATTCCCTTCTATTGTTTAAATTTGTATGTTTACATGATCGACAGGGTATCTCTGTTGATTGATTGGGTGTTTGATGTTTAGAGAGGAGGATGGAGTTTCCGGAGAAGTATTACAGGATATGGAACAATCTGTTTGGGATTCTGGGTCAGGATACACTAAATTCAATGATATTGTGAGTTTGCAAACCATTGAGCACCATTTTTTTCCTTTCTCTCTCTCTGATCTTCTTCTGTTTTTCTTTAGTTATTTTTATCATGACTAATCTTAACATTATTTTTTGAAACATCAGGGATCTGAACTTGGCCTCTCATCACACGTTTGCTAAACTTTCTTCACCGATATCGTACAGATATAGCCCTAATTCAGGAATTGCATTTACAGGGGGTTGATGTTCACTGATGCCAAAACAAATGCTCTCATGTTGCAGCTTCTTCAACAACTTCCTCCAAAAATGCGGTTTGCTCACTCTTTTCAGGAGAAACTTACAGATCAGAATCTTTGAAGTAGGTAATGATGAACATTGCTATGTCTTAGCTGAGATGGGGAGCCACAAATTGACGATCATATCTGCATATGCTTATACGTTTTATCGTTCTTTGCATTTTCCTGATCTTGCCAATCAACTTCTTAAATTCCATGACTATGAGTTGCTGGTTCTATTTGATACAAAATCAGTAATTAATTCACTATTAGGCAAAGTCCCTCCACTGGCGTTTCAGTACATTCCCTGTTCCACCATTTCTTGAGGTAAAATTTGCGCCAACCTCAACTTAGTTGATGGTTTTTGCTTACTAAATCCTTCAGTAACAGAGTTCTTTATTTTTTTATTTTTTTCCTCTCACCATAAAACACAATCTTGCATTCATTATAAACTTGTCTGACACTCTTTACCTCGATCATTTTTGAATGCTTATTTAATTTCATCGGGTCTTTCAGATCAACTTCATTCTTCTTTATGTGCTCCTCCCTGGCAATTCAATGCATCTTTTTTTTTTCTTGTAAATAACAAGGTATTTTGGGAGTAGCTTGGAACAAACTAAAGAAATTTAGTGGTCAGTAAGTGATCCTTGTGTAGTTTGTGAGGCACGTAAAGGATTTATCCAAGTCTTCACTATTGTATTTTCATCTCATCATTCCCGTATTAAATGGCAGGTAATCTCTGATTTAGAATCAAGCCTTTCGATAATGGAAGGAACGCATCCCTTGTTTGGTAACAACCATCTCAGGCTAGAGATTGTTAAGGTTAGAAATGAACTCAATGTCCTGTTGATTCAGAGAGCAGAGTTTCAACACACAAGGACCTATTATTATACATAGGGTGCCAAGCCCAGGAAATTACTTGCACTAAGAATTAGAAACTGCAACACATTTGGCACAATCCCCCCTATTAGGACTAAATCAAGCCTAGCATCTACTGATCTTCAAATTATTCATAAGGAATTCCATGATTATTTTAGCAATTTCAATGTCCCTAACATCCGTCTACAAAGAGTTTCCTGACAAGCTACCTCTTCCACACCTTACAGATGATGAAGCGCATCTCTTGGATAGCCCCATCAACATAATTGCACTCAAGGAGGCTTTGTACTCCATGGCTGCATGTTAAGCTGTGGGTTTGGATGGGATTCCATCTGAGGTAATTGTCTTCTTTTGGAAACAATTACTGTATCTGTCCCTCTTTTTTTTACAGCATCAATGAGGCAACCTCATCTGGTCATCTAAATTCATGAGTTAATATGGCTGTCCTTACATTGCCATTAAAACAAAGCAAGGATCCTACATTATGTCAGACTTTCAGGCTCTTCTCATTTAGCTAAAGTTCTTGCCTGTCACTTACAGAAAGTTATTCACAAATTAGTTCACCCTGATCAAGCTCACTTCGCTAACTCCAGATAATGTTCAGAGAATTCTACATGCTGTTGATTCTGCCCAGAATCTCAAGACTCCCACAACACTCCTATCACTTGCTACAAAGAAGGTACCTGATAGCATAAACTGGCCTTTCTAGTGGCAGGTGATTGAGAGAATTGGTTTCAATAATGTATTTGTAGATTTTATCAAAACACTATATTCCTCCTCCTCAGCACTTATTAATAAAAACATTTCATTCTTACACCCCTTCCCCATTATGTAGACAGTGTGAATATAACAACATGGGTTCAACAACTCAGAGATCCAAGGAGTCAAATGACAAACCCATTTAATGAAAGATGGAAGAAAAATGTGAAAATAAATAGCACATGAGGGTGCAAAATTACATCAACTGTATAAAGTAAAGGATGAAAGGTCGCAGTGCAAAGGACGTTCTCCTGGTTCATCATGAACAATATGTTCTGGTTGCTTGAGTCCTTTTAAGGTGGAGACAGGATAAGGTGGGATCCGGAGTAGGCAAAAGTGGAATTGACGTCATTGGTCCTCTGGTCTACAAACCTCCATACTGTGGATGAAGTATAAATGATGGCATCCCCTTTTGGTTTAGGGTGGTATTGCTAAGCATTTGAGAGCCTTGACGGTGACACCCAAGCACTCATGTGTGACAACAAGGAGGTCCACGTTCCCCTCCCCTTTTCAATCTATCCCTAGAACCATTGGCAACAGCGATCTGCAACTCTTAGATGTTGATGCTTGTACTTTGCTACAAATCTACTGACAGAATTTCTGTCTATGCTGATGCTTTTCTCCTTTACCTGGGTAAGGTGTCTTCAGATATTCCTATTATTTTAAACCTGTTTAGAAAAGCCAAGCAAAATGACACTTTTTATTGGCTAACTAAAAAGATTACAATATTTAAGCTTTTGAGGCAACTCAGGCCCCTTCTTCAAATTTATGAAAACCTCTCTGGTTACAAAATTAACGTGAACAAAATCCTCACTCTTGCCACTTAAAAGCCTGCTTACCTCCATTAATTTCCAGTTACTAGCTGCTTTAGGTAACTAGGGGTGGAAATTTCTGCATCTGTTAGTGCAAAATCTTCCTGTAATTATCATCGCATATACAATGAAGTCAGTGCTTTTATCTGTCACTGGACCAGCATGAAGGTAGCCCCATACTTTAATTCTGTGAGCTCCAAGATTCCGCTTTCACTCCCTCCTCCAAATTCAAAAATTAGATCCTTTATTTCCAACCTTTTATGGAATGGCAAAGGACCCAATCTTAAACATTCAGCATTAATTTGAAGTGACTGGTGTCTCTACCTGATATGGAATTCTACCAGTGTGCCTTCATTGTTCGACCTGCCTGGTCCTGGATACCCTTTCCCTTCCCTCCTCTATCATAGTTACATACTGGACCCTCCATTGTTGCTCCTCACTGTCTACTCTCTTTGTTCGATTTAAAACGTAGACAAAAGCCAAGCAAAATGACACCTTTGATTGGCTAACTAAAAAGATTACAATATGCAAGCTTTCGAGGCAACTCAGGCTCCTTCTTCAGGCTATTTTTATATACATACTCGGACAAGAAACAACATTGGTAAATCTTTAAATGAGAAATCTTAAATGTAAAAAAATAATAGATTAATTCAGGCTGGGATTAATTTAACAAGAGAGAGAAGAACAATGTATGGTCAAGATCTTTGGATAAGATAACTGTCCAACAAAGTCTTTTGAAGTTTCTAATGAGTTTTTCAAAACAATATGGGACTGTAGGCAGGTTATCTGTGTCAGTCTGAGAGATGCAAACAGTCCTCATACCTTGCTATAAAACTCTTGTCTCTGTTCAAGCCATGTTGTAATGTATTAAATTTTAGCATGAGTTTAACTTCCCATAATGGCTAATGGTACAACACCCTAGTACTACTTCTATTTAAAACCAAAGTCCTATAGACTTTCCTTTGGTCCTCTCGTCTCCTATACCCCCATTTTTGTGTGCAGTAGTAAAATGGCACACTTGCATCCCTATTTTTCACAATAATGCCTTTACCATTGGTGTCCACCTATGTGTTTACCTTGCTTGGAAGTCTGCAGGAATTAGTATATTTGGTGACTTATTTACTGATGCCGTGCTCCTGTCATTTCTGACTCTCCAGTCCCATTCTTCTCTTCCTTCCTTTTCTTCTTTCTTTTATTTACGGATTCATTTATTGTTAAGAACATGCAGTAACTCTCTTCCCTCTAGTCTGCCTACCTATTCTTTCAACTCCTAATCTCACTCTTTCTCTCTCTCTAAGAGTTCAGTCTCCAGCCTTGATAATGTATTGTGTAAATCAGCTTTTAAACATCTCCCCTTAATTTCAGATTGGCATAGAGACCAATCTCCTACCACTACTCCTTTTGCCTGGGAGACCAAATTTCATGATATAAAATGCTGTTCCTGAAATCCCAATTATCAAAAAAACCCAATTAACGTTTGTTCATAGACGTTACCCTACTTCCCGTGAGTGCTACCAGATGGGTCTTGAACCTGATCCTCTCATCCCTTTTGAACATTGAGTGTCTCAGATGCTTTTCTGCACGTGCTGTGGTTCTGCTGTCCTGTTTTTTCCCCTTTTTTTCCTGTGTAAAAGGAAACACATAGACCAAGATTAAGGGTTGGGGATTCCGTCCCCGTATATTGTAAATCTCTTTGCCAGTAAAGAAAAATCAACAACAACATTTATTTATATAGCACATTTTCATACAAAAAGTAGCTCAAAGTGCTTTACATAATGAAGAAAAATAAAAATAAAAGCCAAAATAAGAAATTAAAATAAGACAACATTAGTTAACATAGAAATGGAGTAAGGTCCGATGGCCAGGGTGGACAGAAAAAACAAAAAAAAAACTCCAGACAGTTGGAGAAAAAAATAAAATCTGCAGGGGTGTCAGGCCACGGGACCGCCCAGTCCCCTCTGGGCATTCTACCTAACATAAATGAAATAGTCCTCTTTGTAGTTAGGGATCTCCCGGAGTCACTTGATGTTGATGGTCATACAGACTTCTGGCTTTTAATCCATCCATCATTGTTGGAACATCACAGTGCTTTGAGTAGATGGTGGTGGCGCAGGCCACCATCAAAAGGACACTGGAAAAGGAAACAGAAGAGAGAGTAGGGGTTAGTACAGATTTTAGAGCCACCATGAATAGTTATTATAATGAATTGGATATACAGAGTATCAAGATTTTTATTACAGTGAAGTTATGAGTAAGCCATGTTAAAGTAATGTGTTTTCAGCTGTTTTTTAAAGTGCTCTACTGTATCAGCCTGGTGAATTCCTATTGGCAGGCTATTCCAGATTTTAGGTGCATAGCAGTAGAAGGTCGCCTCGCCACTTCTTTTAAGTTTAGCTCTTGGAATTCTAAGCAGACACTCATTTGAGGATCTGAGGTTACGATTTGGAATATAAGGTGTCAGACATTCCGATACATAAGATGGGGCGAGATTATTTAAGGCTTTATAAACCATAAGCAGAATTTTAAAGTCAATCCTGAATGACACAGGTAACCAGTGTAGTGACATCAAAACTGGAGAAATGTGCTCGGATTTTCTTTTCCTAGTTAGGATTCTAGCAGCTGCATTCTGCACTTGTTGCAAATGATTGATGTCTTTTTTGGGTAGCCCTGAGAGGAGTGCATTACAGTAATCTAGTCGACTGAAAACAAGCGCGTGAACTAATTTTTTTTTCTTCCAATGATATAAGAGGTCTAACTTTTGCTATAAAAAAATGGTCAGTAATGGATTATACACAAAAGACAACCAGTAGGGCGAACACAGACATTTTTTGAGGTGGGAATGCTGGGAAACAGGACACTGAGCATCTTGGGATGGCAGTGATGTCATCAGTGGAGGACCGGAGATAACGGTCCGGACGTCTGGCTAGGGTTTTGGAGACAAACTCAATGGGGTGCTTTCTCATCGTTCCTGTTAAAATAAAATAAGACTGGTTAGTACAGCGTCACAGTCCCCTGTCTTGTGATTTCGCGCTGCTTGTCGGGTCTGTTAGCTGCTCCCTAGTCGCTCGTGTTTGACACCTGCTTCTTGTTTTCTTTCCCATCTGTTGATGTTCCAATATTGCCTGAAAATTTAATTCTTTTAGATCTGTCCTACTTTCATTTCACCTCATACTAGCAGAACTTATCTGTTTAGACATTCTTGCCGCTAAATTTCTTGCCTCAGGATTGAAATTCCCTGAGATTTTCACATGTGACATCTGGATATGTATTTTTTACAGTTTATTACATATAAAGTTTGCTGTGTATCATATGAACAAAACTTCCATTAAAATTCTTGAGGGCTGGTCTGCTTCTGTTCAGTCCTTTACATCCTGGATGTCTGCTACTCACTAATGCTACTGTTGCATGGGAAGTAGGGGTGTTATCTGTTTTTGATTTCTTTTATAAAGGTTCTGTTCAACTTTGTTCAATTTAGCATTTTGGAAATATTCAGTAAACAATTAATCACATAAAAAACAATATTACTCACTATTTTGAAACTGCTGTTGTCTGTCGTGACTTCACCTAAGTTTTGTTTCCAAACTTTTCTGCAAAGTTAAAGTAGGAAAAAATATTGTTTTTTGGATTAAATATGATTGGTGATCCCAATTAATTCTGAGATTTGAGCCAACTCTGAGGTTATGACCAATTGATCTGACCCTGGGGACGCGTTAAAACTGTGATTTATGGTGAGACATACTATATCTGCCTTTGGCTTAAAAAAGAAAACTCCGCATAAAAAACAAATTGGGATTCTGCTTTACAGATAGAAATATAGCACTAGCAGCAGTGTTTTGTGGACTTGGTTAAAACATATGACCGTGTCCTTCAGGGTGTCCTATGAGGGCTGCTTCGGGACTATGGGTTATCGGGCCTGCTGTTGTGGGCTATTCACTCCCTGTACAACCGGAGAGAAGGCTTGGTTTGCATTGCCAGCATTTAGTCAGAATTGCTTGCAGTGCGTCTGGGATTCTGCCAGGGCTGCCCTCTATCACAGCTTCAGTTCATAATTTTTATGGACAGAATTTGTAGGAGCAGCCAGGGAGTGGAGGGTGTCTAGTTTGGTGGCATCATGATCATATCTCTGCTTTTTGCTGGCTTCATTGGACTGTAAGCTCAGACATGCGCTGTGGGGGTTTGCAACTGATTGTGAATCAGCCAGAATGAGGTTTAGCATCTCCAAGTCCAAGGTCATGGTCCTCAACCAGAAAAGAGTGGGGTGCTCTCTCCAGGTTGTGGATGAATTGCTGCCTCAAACGAAAGTGGTTAAGTATCACGGGATCTTGTTCACGAGTGACTGAAGAAGGGAATGGGAGATAGACAGGCATATCAGAGCAGTGTCTGCAGTCATATGCACATTGTATGGGTCATTCATGATGAAGAGGGCGCTGAGCGAGGCTCTCCATTTACTGATCAGTGTACATTCTGTGAAGGCGAGGTGGCACTACTGAGCCCCAAATCCCAAATAAAAAACACAAAAACAAGTCCTGGGTTCAGCCCAAATGTGTATATATTACAAAAATACCTTTTAGAAAGAATGTGTACAGTGCCTCTCTTTTTCTCCACACTGCCAATCCTCCAGCTGAGTCCTGCCTCCCTTCCTCCCACCTCATTAAAAAAAAATAAATCATTCACCAACTATTATATCACTTTCAAAAATGAAATACATCTGAAATGGATTTTTTAAAAATATTATGTTGCCATTATGAATATATGTTACAATATAGTTTTTTAATGTTTTTTAGGGTGGCACGGTGGTGCAGTGAGTAGCGCTGCTGCCTTGCAGTTAGGAGAACCAGGTTTGCTTCCCGGGTCCTCCCTGCGTGGAGTTTGCATGTTCTCCCCGTGTCTGCGTGGGTTTCTTCCGGGTGCTCCGGTTTCCTCCCACAGTATAAAGACAAGCAGATTAGGTGCATAGGCGATCCTAAATGGTCCTTGTTGTGTGTGTGCCCTGCCGTGGGCTGGTGCCCTGCCTGGGGTTTGTTTCCGGCCTTGCACCCTGTGTTGGCTGGGATTGGCTCCAGCAGACCCCCGTGACTCTGTAGTTAGGATATAGCGGATTGGAAAATGGATGGATGGATAGATATTTTTTTTAATATATATAAATGTATTTCTCCTTTAGTAAAAACCTTTTGTACGCCCCAAAAAAAGAAGTCAATAGGCAAATATAAATAAATACTGTATACCTACTTTTTGTCGTACGTGTATTTTATTATGATTATTACAGATTTTCATTTTTTTACGTCGTTCAAAAGTATTTCTTTTTGTGTTTTTTGACATTCGGATGTGGTCATCCTTTAAAGCCTGCAGAAGCAAAAGTATATATAAAGAATTTTAAAAAGCGGGTTAAGTTGGGCATCCTCATTTAAAGAAAGCAGATGCACATGCAAATGTAAACTTTTTTGGAAAGCAGGGTGGGCATCCCATTTCAAAGTCTGTAGAAGTGAATGAATATTACAATGGAATTACTCATGGAAGGCCCATTAATTTATAACGATTGTACCATATTGCTTGGCTGAACATAATGGAGTGCCTTATATGCTTGTGGTGGAAGCTATCACTTCTTAGGTAGGTCCGTCTGTCTGTTGGTTTGTGAAAAACAGAAGTTACAAGGGTGTTGTCTTGCAGTTGAACGGTGGTGCCAAGCAATACGGTACAATCGTATTTGCTCAGTCCCAACAGACCAGGATAAACAACTGCAGGAGCTCAGACAAGATTTCATTAGACAAGGTTATACACCCAAAACAACAGACACTCAAATAAGAAGAGTTACTGCTATACCCAGAGACAACCTTCTGAAATATAAAAACAAAGACAACAAGAACAGCATTCCCCTTGTTGTCACCTGCAACCCACATCTTGAAACACTTCGAAAAATTATAAAAGAACTTCAGCCAATGCTAAACAATGACCAAACACTGAAAAACGTATTTCTTGAACCTCCCCTCCTGGCATACAGACAACCACCAAACCTGCAGCAACTAATTCTCTGAAGCTCCCTAAGTGAACCAACAGCAAATGGCACATCTCCCTGCCTACAGAAAAGATGTAAAACGTGTGCTCACATTTATAATACAGACCGTATAGTTATACCACACTGCCGACTAGAACATCACATAAAGGGATCATTTTCCTGAAGGTCATCTAATGTGGTCTACCTAATTCTCTGCATGACACTGCACTCTGTGCATGAGAAACTGGACAAACACTCTGCCAGAGAATAAATTTACACAAGTTCCACATTAAACATGGTAACACAGATGTTCCTGTAGCGGCCCACTTCAACAGCCGTGGACACTGTGAAAGGGACTTTAAAGTCACAGTGCTTATGGGCAACTTCAAAACACAGCAAGAGAGAAAAGAATGGGAAGTTAAACTCATGCTAAAATTTAACACATTACAACATGGTTTGAATAAAGACAAGAGGTTTATGGCCAGGTATGAGGACTGTTTGCATCTCTCAGACTGACACAGATAACCTGTCTATAGATCCACATTGTATTGGAAAACTCATTAGAAACTTCAAAAGACTTTGTTAGACAGTCATCTTACCCAAAGATCTTGACCATACATTGTTCTTCTCTCTCTTGTTAAATTAACCCCAGCCTGAAGGAGTCCATTGATTTTTTACATTTAAGATTTCTCATTTAAAGGTTTACCAATGTTGTTTCTTGTCCTAGTGTGTATATAAACCCAGGGAACTCCAGTTTCTGTATTACATCTCACCTGAACAAGGGGCCTGAGTTGCCTCAAAAGCTTGCATATTGGAATCTTTTTAGTTAGCCAATAAAAGGTGTCATTTTGCTTGACTTTTCACTACATTCATAATGGCTAACATGGTACAACACCCTAGTACTATAAACCCTGTTAGCTAATTTTTCTTTTTCTATAACATCACCACATTTCAATCAAATCAGTCTAAGAATTTTTGAGATTTTGGGATATTTAGTTTTTCTGTTCAACATGGAGCTGGCAGTTAGCCCTAAATATTGACATATCAATATATTTCTTCTTTGTGGATACCTACTGTCTTAGATGTACCATTGTGCCAAATTTCAGCTTTTTAACTAAATGGGAAATAGTGTTTAGTTGAAGAGTGAGTGAGTGGGTGAATCAACTTTGCATTTTCTCTCTCTCTCTCTCTCTCGATAGATAGATAGATAGATAGATAGATAGATAGATAGATAGATAGATAGATAGATAGATAGATAGATAGATAGATAGTGTAAGATTAAAATGGGCATCCTAGCTGGGTAGGAGCATGGTTAATTACCTGGATGGGAACAACGGATGGATTGGCCAGCAGAAGCAGGGAATCGAGAGTTGTTCCATTCCTCCATATGCTAGGTGGTAGAGCTCCTTGTATGGGCACGCAGTCGGGACACTCGTAGCGATGCTTGAGACTTGGAACTCAGATGTGTAGCCCTTTTGGGGTCCCTGGCTACCATTAGTGGACACTGTCAGGGGAGAACATCGCTACTTTTTCTATGGCCCAGAAGTGCTTCCTGAAAGACATCAAATGACACCAGAAGCATTCCAAGGTCTGACACAAAGGGGGTCCGCAGCCTCACTTCAATTGAGCCAGGAGACAGCGGGGAACACTCAGAGGAGGTAGAGAGGAGGAAGAATTGCTTGTATTGTTGGATTTCTGTATGTTGTGGGTTATTACTGGAGAGAAGATTGTGTTTAAAAGTGCTTTTGTGAATAAATATTCTTTTTTTTTATTCATATAACATGGTGTTTTACTGTATCTTGGGTTTGGAGCTTTCTGGTTCTCTCTGGTGGTCACAATACTTGGATAGATAGATAGTGTGTGTGTTCACACTGAGATGGTCTGACACCCTGTCCAAGGACTGTTCCTATCTTGTCCTTTTTGGACATACTCCAGCTTTCCAGGAACCTGGATCTGGATAAGTATATTTAGAAGATGGATTATGCTTATTTAATTTTATATGCTTTGCTCTGTTTAGATGCTTCTGAGGCAGAGAAAAAGCTGATGGCTGCACTGTTTAAGAACTACAACTTAAAAGTCATTCCAGCCCCACAGCCTGATGAGAGGGTGGTAGTCCGTGTTGGTATGACCTTGGCATCATTTGGCAGCCTGGTAAGAATATTTCTTTCTATTTTCTCTTGTTTTCATCTGTTTTAGAAATTAGGCAAGAGATTACAGGTCTTTATTGTCACATGCACAACAACAGCATAGTGAAATTCTTGTGCCACAGCCGTAGTAATGTATAAATAAATACAGTAAATAAAGTATATCAGAAAATATTAATTCATTAATCAATCAATCAATTAATTAAGGGATAAAAAGTAATGTAAAGTACAGTGTCACATAAACTAGCAGGTGGATACATAATACAATGTAAGGCAAGTAGGATCGAGTTAGTGAGAGCTCAGAGACCTTATGGCCTGGGTGAAGAAGCTGTCTCTGTGAGGCTCCAGTAGCACTTCAAAAAAGGCAGAAAACAAAACTGGGGATGAGCTAGATGGCTGTCAGATGGATCAGAAATGATGGATTCAGCTCTCCTCACAAATCTGGTTGAGTTGATGGTGTGAAACTGTGGAAGGTCATCCCTAATAATTTTAGAAATTGTATGGACAGTCCTTTGAAGGAGTTTCAGATCCTGGCAAGTCAGGTTCCCAAACCACACTGTGATGCATCTGGTTTGGGTATTTCAATAGTGCAGTAGTAAACTTTCACTAGTGTTTTGGCTCCCACCCCAAAGCTCTTTAAGCTCCTCAGGATAAAGAGTCTTTGCTGAGCCTAATTGAGTATGCAGGTGAACATGAAGGACAGTCTATGATCTGGACACCCAGAAAACCGAAGCTGCTAACTGTCTAGAAAGTACAGCCATTGATGCAGAGTGGTGCGTGACTATCTTGTTCTTTCTGAAGTCACCAATAACCTCCATTGTTTTGTTGACATTCAGGGAGGGGTTGTTGTTAAGGCACTATGTAGTCAGATTTTTTACCTCCACCCTGTAGGCAGCCTCATCATTGTCACTGAAGAGGCCAATCATTGTGGTGTTCCTTGTGAATATGATGATGCTGTTGCCCTCATGCTTTTCTACACAGCCATATGTGAATGGACTGTAGAGCAATGGGCTGAGGCAGCAGTCTTATGGAACCCTGATGTTGGTGAAAAGCATGAAGGTGTTATTGATGCCAGTCCTCACTAATTGGGGTCTATTTGTCAGAAAGTCACAGATGGAGTTGCTTAGACCAAAGTCTCTGAACTTCAGCACCATGATGGAGGACACAGTGGTGCTAAAGGCAGACCTATAGTCAATGACCAGCATCCTGACAACTGTAGGTGTTTTTCCTTTTCAGATATACCAAAGCAGTGTGCATGGTAGGGATGATGGCATAATCTATAGATCTGTTATGCTGAAATGCAAACTGTAGCAGATCAAGGGTAGCAGGGATGCTGTAGTTAATGTGGATCATGACCAGTTTCTCCAGAAACTTCATCACCATGGAGGTTAAAGTGATGGGCTGATAGTTTTTTAAGGAGGAAACAACAGATTTCTTTAGCACAGGCACAACTGTGGTTTTCTTACAACACAGCAGCCTCATACATAAGGAGAGTGACAAGTTGAAAATGTCAGTGTACGCTCCTGACATCTGGGTGGCGCATACCTTCAGGACATAGGACTTTGCTGGCAGCTTATCAGGGTTTAACACATTTGAAGGTTTTACTCATTTAGGTCTCTGTCATCTCAAGGATTGTTCTGCTTGCTGTTAGAACTCAAAATATCATGACACTCACCAAGTCAGAGCATTCACTTCATTCAAGAGCAAGGCGGTGATGTCCGTAGGCAAAACTGACGCTCTGTGGTTTATGACCACCTGCAGACCTTTTCACAGTTGATGCGAGTCGCAAAATCATTTCCCTGCCTGCTTCTGTACTGAGTCTTTGCCGCTTTGACTCCCTTCAGTAGTTCGTACCCGGAGCTCTTGTAGAGCTCTGTGTCATCAAGCAGTATTTCACTCTCTCAGGTACATGCAAACAACTCTGCTTTTGCAAAGCTTCTGATTAGAGAAGTAGCATGCAGTACGGATAGGCACACACACGTCCATATAGAACCTGACATAATCCATCACCAAGCTGGTGTATTCATCCAGATTCTCAGAAGAATCTTTAAACATTGGCCAGTCAGTCAGATCCAAACAGTACTGTAGTTTGGAATCGTGTTCCAGAGTTGAGCACTGCACTTCCCTCACCACCTTAACGTGCTTAAGTACCTGTTTGTAAGCAGGCAGCAAAAACACTAATGTGTGGTCAGACTTGCCAAAATGTGGGTACAGGATAAACTTGTAGGCATCTTTAATTGTCGTGTAGCAGTGATCGAGTATTTGATCACCCCTGGTGAGACAGGCAACATCCTGGTAGAACTTAGAGAAGACTTCCTTGAGGTTGCAATGGCTAAAGTCACATGTGGTGATGGAGATCACTCTGGGTGCTGGCTCTCTTATTTACAAATTGCGGCATGCAGCTAGCACAGCCGCAACAGCCATGAGTAGTACCAGATTTGTGACCAGAACATCATGTGTGGGTGGGCATTTGGCTTGTCTGGGGGGGCAAAAAATATCCATCCATCCCCATTTTTGTAGGGGAGGTCAAATAATAATAGCAACATAGTTTTATATAACATATAAAAACAAAAATTGTGGCATAAATCATAACCTATTGTTCAGTAAAATTAACAGAGGCAATGGAACTTGTATTATTATTTTTTGTGAACAAATATAGAACTACATCTACAAGGTAAATATCAATAAAGTCAAATGTATACAACATATGAGAGCAAGAACAGAAACGTGGCTCATTGTAGTCATTAGGAAGGCTATGGGATATAAGTTTCCAGTGTTTAACCTGGATATTATCTACAGGACCAGTCTGCGGTTACTCTTGGCAAATTCTAAAATAAATTCATTCATGTCTAGATGTTCTGTGATGTTTTCTTCATGTGCCAGAATGATTACATTTCTCTTCCTTGAATGCAGTATTGTTCGGCGGAGTGAAGTGAGAATGCGGTTCAAAGTAGAGAAAGTAGAGAAAGAGCTTTCGCATGCAGCTGAAGACACACCAATGATGAGTGCTGTGACATATAGCAAATGCAACATAGGCAAGGCCTCTTTGTACTGCTGAATGCATTTGCGTGCTTCAGAGAGATTAGCATCAGCTGGCAGTTTATTGATCAACATTGCTTTTGCCACAGCAATTTCATTTTGCAAGCTCATGCTGTTTTGCTATGTGCCTGCAAGTGCCTGAAGTGGTTTCAGGAGAGAATGATCAAGACATAATTCTGATTTTGGCAGGAGAAGCGATGTGGCCCTCAATAATTCAACATTTCTCTGAGAGAATCTTGTCTCCATTTCTACAATAGCTCTATCAAGAATGCTGAACATAGCCCTTTTAAAAGTTTGATAAGGAGCAATTTGTTCATTACAGTCACCATGCCCAAGCATAGACACGACAATACTATCATCAAGCTGTGAATTAACTTTCCATTTCCTTTTGAGCGAATTGGTAGGCCTACTTCACACTGAGAGAAATGCTCAATTGCATTGGCTGGTTTCAGCACACCAAGCACATGAAGGAGGAATTTTCCTGTATTGAAGAAATTCTGCTTTTTTAATTGGGTCAAAAGACCACATGCCTCTATGCACATGTTAAAAAGGGGCAGTGTCAGCCTCTGCTACCTCTGAGAGAAGCCCCCTTATAGCTTCCTCATTGTTGACAATGGACTTTGTGACATCATAATGACTGGTCCATCGTATTTCTAGAAGTCTTTTCAGTGTGGGTGTATTGTATGTCTGTGAAACATAATGTCTGTGACAAAATGTGTTCAATGAATTTGACCAGTCAAAGAGCTTCTTAGCCAGAGGTTCTGATTCCATTGCATGTATTACTGCTAAATGGAGCTGGTGGTTGTAGCAGTGTACATATGGAATGTACTTACCAACTTTGTTTTGTAACAAACCCTGGACACCACGCCTTGCCCCAGACATGACAGAAGCACCATCAAAACACTGACACACTAAATTGTATGGGCTGTAACCTAACTCAGAGAGATGTGACAGAATTTGGTTACAAATATATTCAGCATGAAGCTGATTTAGTTCAATTAAGCCATTCAGGTGTTCTTCAGGGAAGGAGTTCTTGACGAATCTAATCACTACAGACAAATTCTCAATGTTACAGCGATCCCTGGTACCATCACTTTTAATGCAAAGTACAGGAGAGTCAGCTTTTTCATATTTGGTCCTGATATCTTTTACCACCATTTTGGCAAGAGTCTCAATTATTTCTTTTTGAATTACATTGGATGTGTATTTAGCGTTGTCTGGGATGTATTTTACAATTTCTGCAAGGGATCTTTTTTGATTGTGTAATCAAAGAACTTAAGGAAAAGTCCCTCCTCCCCACCTACGTGATTGTGACCACGCAGATCCAGTTCATTGATTGCAAGGAACTGAACGGCCTCCCCAATGCTTTTCACATAATATCTATTCTTTTCTATCTGGGCTGGACCCAGTAGTTTCTGTCCGGGGCCGATACTTTTGCCATGTGTAGCGGCTTTAGAATGGTTGCTGATGCTTTAAGGGAAGACAGACAGATTCTGCCATTTATTCTACAAAACAAGCAGTAAGGAGCACAGTCAGCACACGCAGCATCAGGCGCTTTCTCTGTCTCCTATAGAAAGCAAGCCAAACAATATGCTAATGAGGCTGGATCTCCATTAAACCAAACACTTTTAAAATCCATTTCTGCCGACTAAAAGTGACGACAGAACATCAAAATACATTAATAACCATATTACGTGATGTTTCCATGCAGTTTCAGACAGAAAACACTAATTCAAAACTTGTCAGCTTACACGAGAGATGGAGAGTATTAAGAAGCGCCTTACCTGCAAAAGCGTCATCAAACATTTGCCAAGAGTCTGCTGTACACTGCATGTGCGTCCTATGGGTGTTACATTAATTAAAGACCCCCCCACTACAACAGGCAAACAGGAAGTATATACAAAAGATACAATGAATGCATTCACATTAAACAAAATTCACAATATATAAAGCAGAAGAATTTCAGTATATAAAAAAATACTTTTGAGAATGTTCACAAAAATATAAAACATAATAAACTAACTCAGCCACACATGCAGACATGGCTCTGACGTGTGGGATACTAGACGGGTTTTTGTGGATGCTGCCACCGTCTTTTTCTAGAGCTTTTTTCCATTTAATGTAGCCGTGTTTGGTGAATATGTCCTCGCGGTCCGAACTGGAAACACTAAACTTGCGGCAGGCAAAGTAAAAGCTTGCATCACGGACAACAAAATATTCAAGCCATGGTCGATACTGATACCAGCTTGCACTAAAACATCTGAGTGTCTTTCCGAATGCGCACTTGGAATAATTAATTAAAATTGGCTGGGATGGGCTATCCATATTTAAGTCAGGCAGACCGGACTGTATATTTTGTTGAAGGCAGAGGTTTGGAATACCCGACACAGGCGCAGAGCTGGAGGATTGTGTAGGTTTATCTACATCTTTTGGAGTGTCAGTTCCTGACGTGGGTGCGCTGTGCTCCGTGTTGGTAGCAGCAGTGCTGGGCGCAACCGTGGAGCTAGCAGCTTGTGGAGGGACAGAGGTTGAAGATGTCTGCTTTTTAATAAGGCACCTATGCATAGCCTTTGGTGTTACCAACCAGAAAATAATAGAAAAATGGTATATATACGCTGTTTTAATTATAGAATGCGGTCAACAGTTTCAAAATGTGCAGCAAAGTGAACTGTGAGCCGCACGGTGCCTGTCTAATTGGAAAGCAACTCAGTTTTGAAAATCAAATGTTATTTTTCTCCAGAGTTTTCATTGGACAGACAGAGCATTTCGCAGGGTGGGCGTGGCTTGTCTCTGGTGGGGCACGGCTTGTCTTTGGGGGGGCAGTGCCCACCCCAGCCCCCCCGTGGTCACGCCTCTGAGCAGTACTGAGGAAAAGACCAGAACTTGTCAGATATTCCAAAACAGCTGAATGGGACTGGGAGAGCACTTTTATCTCAGTGCACCAGGAGCTGTCAATAAAATATCCCACACCACCTCCATTTATCTTGCCAGTGATTGCCACGTGGCTGTCCAAACAGTGCACAGGAAAGCTCTGAGGTTGAATGGCTGTATCTGTGGTGTATGGGCTTAACCAAGTCTCAGTTTAACAGAACACATTGCGATGGCCGACCCAATCGTCTGGACCAGCAACAACAGGAGGAAATCAGAGGCCATTTTGGGCACAGTCACAGCCTGGTCAGGTTGCCCCCTTGCCTTCCTTTCATTTGCGAGGTCTGCTAATGGTCATTATTGTTTCGTCCGTATGCATGGTTAGAAACAATATTTTCAGGTAAGTGGAGGATATTGAAGGTTAGTCATCATATTAGTCATCTATAGTTAAAAGTTATCCGGAGATGCATACTGAATTATTTTTTTTTAATTCTCTGCCTCCATTATTCATTCAATATGGTTAATGACTTGTCCTCTTGAATACAGATTGCAGATTTCCTGATCCATTCACTTATATTACAGGAATGAGAATTCAGAGCTGTCCCTGAGCTCACCTTTCTTTAGTGTTGAAAGAAAAATTAATCTCTTCCAATCTCATCTAATCTAGTAGTTCCCTGTAAATGATTTTATACTTCATTAGGAGTGTCACAGGTGGATAGAAGCAGGCGAGCGTTTACCTTACAAAAAAATTAACTTACCTCATTAAATATGAATACATTTGTATTAATAATGGATGCAATAGAGGCCTCTCAGCTCTGGGGTTCGTTTCTGTGTGTAATTCAAATGTTCTCCAGATGTCTCCATACATTTTTTTCATCTACTCTGACATCTCAAAACTGTGCAAGTTAGACTGTTGACTCCTGGTGTGGCTGCGTGTAGGTGTTTGCTAGATTGTCCTACAAGGCACCAACTGATGCATCTCAGTTTAGTGAAGGACCTTATGAGCTTGTAATTTAAAGCTGGTTTAGAAAATAATCCTTTTGATATTTGGTGTGATAGATTTGTGCACCACAAAGAGTTGATTCCTGCATTGTGCTAGATGCTGTCTTCAGTGACCCTAAATTGGAAGAAACAGGCGTGACAATATTATGTAAGGCTGTGAAATGCTCCCTGTGTGTAGCTTGCATGTTCTTCCCATGTTCATGTGGGATTCCTTCAAGTGTATTGGTTTTCTCCCCTAGGCCACAGACATAGAGGTTAGCTGAATTGGCATTGATGAATTGAAACCTGATTCATGTGTGATGTGTATGGATTGTGTAAGGATCCAGCTTCTCTGAGACTCTGCTCTGGATAAGTTGGTTATGAAATAGGATGGATGAAATGAAATTAATAATTTCAGGCTACTTCTGAAATCTGCTCATGCTGTATTTTTTTGTTTTTATATGAGTTTGGACTCATATCAGGTAAGCCATTCCTCACAATCATACCCCTCAGGATATCTCCATTGGTGTCCATAGGTGGTACTTTTTATGAGCAAAGAAGCCACTTTTTGAGAAAAGGATGAATTTTCTCAATAGCCATTTTATGCATAATTTATGACATTCAGTATCCCTATATCTCTCCAGGGTCTTTATTTTTGTGGCAGCATCATAGTAAAATTGAGTCCCTTTCTAGAGTAAATTCTGTCTACAAGGGCAAGTTCTAATCTATCTAGCTGTAATTTATCCTTTTCCTCCACACACTCATGTGTGTTTCCTGATAAAGAAGTTAATTTCCCATTTCAAGAACCAGTTTCCATTGCTAAGGTCTAGTATATTCTGTATGTGAGGAATCTGCTTCTACTCCACCCATGTTTGTCAATGTGCCTGATGGTCAATCTGTACCTTGTGAGTGTTAAATACACTTAATGCCTTCTTGACACTCTATTAGGCTGAGCTTATCAAGCTAAGTGGGTCACCAACACCTATTGTGATCTGGAATCCTCTTTAATAAAAGCCCTGTGTGCGTCCAGGTGTCCGTGTGTGTCTTTTGGTGAAGTGCGCATGCACGAGGCTTGGTGCGACACGCACGGCCGACATCATGGATGCACACACACTGGAAGCTGGACACACAGTGAATGGCGTAGCCGCGGCCACACATGATAAGCAAAAAAAGGACAGCATTGCTGGGGAGAGTGCTGATTGGGTAGTCGCGACTGCGCACATAAAATCCATTGCTGGGGAATCGCTACATATACTGCCCCATGCATGTTTACTAACTAACTATCTATTAACAACATGCCACCCAAAAAAAAGGACACGTCAAGTAGGACAAAAGACACAGACACTCAAATCGTATATAAGTAACATCTCCTGGAAGAATGGTCAGCTCAGCAAGTAAACATCAACAAAAGAAAGACAAAGAAAAATCCGAGCAAATAGATCGATTGAAAAAAAGAAAATGAGCGTCAGAATATTCCCCGTATTGATTTGGCTCCCTACTCTAATAATTTCCCCTTTACCTCTAGAAGGCGACAATTTCCAGTTACATTAGCCTTTGCCATAACAATTAATAAAGCTCAAGGGCAAACCTTAGAAAAAGTTGCCATTTACTTGCCAGAACCAGTATTCAGCCACGGTCAGTTATATGTTGCATTATCAAGAGATGTTGTTGTCAACGTTGTAGATGGTCCTGAACAAGAGTGTTTACAAAAAATGTTGTCTATAATGAAATTTTATTGAAATATTTCCTGAGGTAAAAAAAATAAAAACATTTTCCTAAATATCTTCTTCAGATATTGTGTATTACAGATTGTTATAAGGTTTTACACTAAGGCAATATTAATTATACTTACTGTATTGTCATATACATTTCTATTTTATTTTACTTTAGGTCTTGCAAAAATATTTTTAACAAAAAAATTAAGACAACAAACAGAATGAGGTCAAGGTCCCTTGCCATTTAATATAGACTGTTCCTAATAATGTTTATGCAATACTGTTCTAGCGCCCGTTATTGTAACGGGCTTAATGTCTTGTCAACAAATAATATGATAAGAGATTGAAACTTCAAAAAGCACTTAAAAACAGGCCAATGCCCTCCCTGGCCTACCCAGGAAAAGCTGTATCAAAGACAGCTTGACCTGTCAACTCCATAGGCAGATGTGAGGTCTGTTCAACTCTAAACATGAGGAACTGAACTGGCTTTTAAAGTTTAAAATATACAGAATAAGGAGAAAGAGAAAAAGTTACTTCTTATTTATTATTTTTACCCCAGAAACTGTAAGTGCCAACATAATAATAGGCTCCTTAGCCAAAATACCTGGCAACAATATAATACTAGGGTGTTGTACCGTGTTAGCCATTATGAATGTAGAGAAAAGCCAAGCAAAATGACACCTTTTATTGGCTAAGGAAAAAGATTACAATATGCAAGCTTTCGAGGCAACTCAGGCCCCTTCTTCAGGCAAGATGTAATCAATGCCTTTACATTACAAAATTACATCTTGCCTGAAGAAAGGGCCTGAGTTGCCTCGAAAGCTTGCATATTGTAATCTTTTTCCTTAGCCAATAAAAGGTGTCATTTTGCTTGGCTTTTCTCTACTGGCAACAATATGAAATCAAGGTTAAAGCTATTGTATAAAACAACGTACTACCTTTACTGAAGTTTACAAAATGTTCTCAAAGGTTCAGAAGCAGTGTCTTACTGAATAAACAGTGAACTTTGTGAGCTGGAATGTCAAAGGTCCCAATCATGATCTAAAGAGAAAAAAAGTATTTTTTTACCTTACAGGTAAAGTCAAAGATGACAAAAAGAGATTTTGAGTATTTTAGTAGAAAAAGAACAGTCAAGGAGGAGGTAAAGTGAATCAGGGATAGTAAAGGGGAATTAAAAATATAGACAGTGAAATAGCAGATGCTCTAAACTTGTATTTTTCTGAACATTTTCACAGTTTTAACCTCCCAGTGGTAACAGGGACTACTAAGGAGATACTTAGTAATTTAAAATTGAAGAGGTAGAAGTGCTACTTAGATTAAATAAGCTGAAATCAAACAAACTACCCGTACCAGATAATATTTAGCCTCGAGACCTGAAGGGGGTTAGTCTGGAAATATATGAACCTTTAATGCATATTTTCAGGAAGTCACTGTGCTCTGGGGAATTCCAAAATACTACTATACCATCAGTCCTCATTAACCAACAACTCCCACACTTTCCCAGAAGGGCATTCCGTATTCTTTCAGAGAGAATCTAGTTGCCTGAAGTTTAAATGACCCCACATAAAGCAGAATGTGTGAATGTGACTGTAACCTGCAATAGAATGGCATCTTGTTAAGGTTATGTTCCTGCTTTTATTCATGCCCCTGTGGCCCTGGACTAGATTAAATGACTAAATGAATGATGAATGACGTTTGGGTTTTATTTGCTTTATCTATCTATCATGGTCCAGAACTTCTCTATATTCTGTGTGGATGTTGTGTATAAAGTAAAGTGTTTGGGAAGTGCCCTGCAGGTCAGTTCAGAGCTCTCAGGATGACAGCTGGCTACTCCAGCAAATTCCATGGCATGTTAATCTCCAGCTGGGCTGTGTAGCTTTAAATAGAAAGACAGCTATAACATGAGCTGTAAGCACAGATATGACTGGCATCATCATTCAGAGCCAGCCAAGTCACCTTGCCTAGGATGGTTTCTGTCTTTCTGTTTTGGGTCCATGCTGCTGGTCAGTGTTAGTGGAGGCCAAACATGAACAACATAATGAACTTTTCTTCAGCTGAATAAATGTGCAAGGTTTCTGTGGAACAGACAAGGTGTTTCGACTCTTGTTTCCCTGTTGCATGGTAAACACTAAACTGTCGTGTGTTCCACATTATCTTCAAGCTAGCCATTCTGCTTGATCTGCAAATGGAAACATTTCCTGTCATCTTGACTTTGAGCCAGGCAAGGTGGACATCATGTGTCCACATTATTTTATAGTTGGAAGTTTGATTAAGCAGTAGCTTGTCATGATCTAAATCCCTAGAAAAGTGAAAAAGGTACAGCAATCACTTTCCTTATTGAATAAGTGTGGCACTGTAGTAAGCTCTGCTGGCTCACAGTTCCAACTTTGAATGCTATGTCCTGTTGTTGTCCATATTTTGTCTGCATGTCCTTACCATGTTTTTGTGAACTTTCTCTCAGGTAGTCCAGCTTTCTGCCCATATCCCAGTGTAAACAGTGTGTGTTTAATTAGTCAGTGATTCTGAGTTGGCCCTGTATGAGTAAGGATGTGTGCATGACATGGCCCTTTATTAGACTGGTGGACCATCCAGTGTTGGTTCCTGTTTGGTGTCCCATACTGCTGGGACTCTTGTGACCGACCTGGAATTGGATCAAGTGGGTTTGACATTGTGATGTTATACCTTGTGGAAGTGGAGAGTGCTAAAAACCTGTTGGGGGCAAAACTGATTGGTTCTGTTTATTTTTTTTTATTTTCATCAGTTTTGTGTGTTTAGCCAGTAGGTGTTTTTATTGAAGGCTTCGTTTTGACTTCCTTGCTAGTTTCATTCAATGTGCTATGACGTATGGCCGTGGCCCTTGCCCGGCCAGGATGGTGACATAGTGGAATGACCAGGGCAGAGAGTATATTCAGGACATTACCTCCTCCAGAACACTAGAGGGCAGCCTCCCTGGGTTGCAGCAGTGCCTCGGACTCCCACAAGGCTCCTGGGGAGTTGGGGTTTGGAGCAGCCTGGCTGGGTTCCATGGGCGCTGCCAGGGGGCATTGCAGGAAGGCTGAACCCTGTGCGACAGGACTTCCACTATACTCGGAAGTGCTGCCAGAACAAGGTTGTCAAGCACCTTCTGCGTGACCTATAAAAGGAGCCAGCCACCACTACTCTGGGAGCCAGTGTCAGGAGGAGGTGGACAAAGCTTGCTAGAGAAGGAGTGGAGGCAAAGAGAGAGAAAGAGAGAGCAAGAGAAAGAAAGAGGAGAAAGAAAAGTGTGCTTTTGTGTTGTGTACGACGCTTGAACTGTGCTGTATAGGTAGGAAATGGGGCAAGACATTTCCCATGAGGAAAAAGGAAAAAATAATAAAGTATGTGTGCTGAACTTGAGTACTGTGTCTTTCTGTGTCGGGTTTGGATGGCAGGAGCGCCCTCTGCAGGTCACAGTGGTTCAGTTCATACTTTTGAATACCTTTTGCAATTATTTACTTTTTAAATTGATTAGCCATGTGATGGAGGAGGCATTCCTGACAGGTTTGTTGAGACATTGTGCTTCTTTTGAGCTTAAGTTGCTTCCCAAGGAGTCAGCAGGGTTGAACACTACAATGGCTACTGTGGACTGGTAGAACGTTTTAGCAGCTTGCTGCACACATCAAAAGGCCTGTGTCTCCTTAGCAAGTCCAGTATGCTCTGGTGCTTCTTGTACAGCACTACTGTGTTGTCAGATCAGTCCAGTTTGTTCTTCACGTGGACCCCTCGGTACTTTTAGCTCTGTACCACTTCCATGCCCTTCACCTGAATGGTCACTGGAATGTGAGACTCTTTGGCTCCTTTAACACCTAAACATTAGTTTTATTCCATCATTTTGTAACATCTTAACATTAAACTATAGCCTACTCCTTACATTATTAAACCATCCCAGAAATTAGATTTTCCCACTAAGAAATTAAGACGTTTCAGTACTATTCATGATACAAAGACTCTAATTCATACATTTATTTCTAGCAGACCTGGCAGTTGAATGTGAGATTATCAGTTAGGGTGAGATGTGCTTCCTTTGTTTTTATATGTGAGAGCATCAATGCAGTTGACGTGTTTTCTTACATCCGGTTTGCTTGAATTCTCCTAGAGGTTTGTCCAGAACTTCACTGGAGTCCACCTGTGGCTCATTAAACTGATTGGACATTTGTAAAGACTCACAGCCATAAATATAAGGTCCACAATTCACACTGCATGTCAGAACCAAAAGCAAGTCATGAAGTCCAAGGAACTTTCTTTAGACCTCTGCAATCACATTATGGTAAGGTACAGATCAGGGCAAGATGATAAAATTATTTCTAAAGCTTTGAGTGTTCCCAGGAGCAAAGTAGCATCAGTAATTGTGAACTTTTAAGAAGTTTTGAATCACTAAGACTCTTTCTTCTTCAAGTTGGCCATCGGGCCAAACTGAGTAAACAGTGCGAAAGACAGCTGTATACCGATAATTCTGTTTCTGATCAGTTGCTGAAGAGCTGTGATTCCCCACTCAGATACAGTGATATAAATGTTTCAAGTGGTGCAGTGAGAGTAATATGGAAAAAGATGATCCGCTGTGGCAGCCCCTAACGGGAGCAGCTGAAAGAAGAAGAAGACGGTGCAATGAGAGTAACGACGGTAAAGCAGCTATGGTATTTGGAATAGTTTGACCATTCTGTGGACCATTATATTGTTACAGGTTAATTACAATCAGATGCCATAAACTAATAAACAATATGCAGTTAATTTCAGTGTATTTGATAAAGCCGTGTGAGGGATGTGGATCTAAAAAAGAAAAGGAAACCACACTGGAACAAAAGCACTGCTTTAACGCTGGGTGCCACCAGTTTGTAAAACCGAGCGGAGAACTTGCATACACCAGGGTTTGAGCTACCGTGAAAATGTGCGTGGCTTTACACCAAGTTTAAGTTTTAAACATTGCAATTTGAGTGTGGAAATGCGAGTACACAACATTTTTGTGCGTATGCACTGTTCATACAGGCCCCTGGAGAGCAGACCGTTGGGACTGGTGTTAAGGATTAACAAAGGATTACAAAGTGATTGTGGAGTTCTAGGTGGAATGGAGAAGCTTCCAGATAATTAATTTAACGCATTATGCTTACTAGGTTTTCCCTGACTCTAGTAAAAGAAAAAAAAACAACAAGCATTAGATGAAGTTAAGATGGTCCACATGGGATGGGTGAGATCAATCCTATTTTGTAAAGAAAACAGAGACTATTGCCTTGTTTGGTGGAAAGGTTGAAAATAAGACTCATTTTACATCTGTATACATAGATAAGTATGTTCCAGTATCTGTAGATCTGTAGTTGTTGATGAGTTAAATCAAAATTTTAAAAATATTTTGGTTTTGTCACACCATAAGTTAAAGTGCTATAGTTTTGCTTTTTTTTTGTAATCATTGAGAGCAGTCCCAGCAGTCCAGGCCTGTTTCCCCAAGATGGAGGATCTCCTCTTTCTTTTCTTTTCCAGTTTTTTTTGGGAATATTGTAGAATTCAATCATGGAGTGTTCATAACACAACTTGGTGATAGTTGATTATTACAACATGGCCAACAGCCAACCTTGGGGAGGATTGGCTTGGATCAGCTTATGAAACAGAGAACTATGATTGCAGATGGTGTTGCCTGTGACCCCAAGTAAGCAGTATGAGATGAAGCCTGCAACTTGAATGTGCAGGCTGGGGACATAGCAGAAAAACATCGTTGGAGCTGCATGGAAGGATATGTGGAAGATCACTCACTCTACAGGAAAACTCACACGTTGGAGCGAGCGAGAAGCGCTACGTTTCACAATGTATTAGGGTTCCAGCATGAATGCACAAAGTCAACCAAACATATTGTTATACAGTGCAATCACCAAAGGACAGCACTAAAAAATATCTCAACATCAATGTAAAGCAGAAAACAAAAATGACTTTTGTAAATTTCATTTTTTTTAATTGTGTTGTAGATAATTAATTGATGTAATTGGAGGAAAAGTAAATCAGAAATTAATATGTGAAGGTTATTGTTTTATATACTATAATTTATGTGTTTTAAATGTTCTCTTTTCACTTGTGTTTTTTATCAGTTTTACTGTGAAGGTTTATGTTTCTTGTTCATATATAATAACACTGGATAGGCCCAGGAAAATAAGTAGTGAGCCGGGTGGAAAGGCCAATGTGCCATTACTGTGCTTTCCAGTTCGTCACGTGGATTTGTGTACCTATGGGGGTGATGTTACACAGTCATTCCTATTTCCCAAGCCATCCTTTCCTGTTGAGAAATGAGGTAGAATTGGGATAACATATGGCCACAATGAGTGCACCTTGGCAGAATTTATATTTCAGACTCAGAGTTTGTTTTCTTCTTTTCAGAATGAGAAAGAGGAAGAAATGATTACCAGTGTATTCATGGACATGGTGAGTTGTGTTTTTCTTTTAGTTCAGAAATTCGTAATGTTTGACTCATCTCCCTGCATGAAAGATACAGCAGTTTCATACTTCTGTCTGAAGTTACGAACACTTGGATGTTTGTATGTTGTTGTTTTTTTTTAACCTCCTATGCAGCATCTTGGGTTTGATTTCAGCAAGGGGTTGTTGTCTATGTGGAATCTGCATGTTCTCACTCTGTCTATATGAGTTTACATCCGTCATCTCCAAAAACATGACATTTCGGTTGATCGACCATTTCAAATTGCCATGTGTAAGGGTGAATTATGGGTAGGAGCAGGCCCTGTCTTTCTTTTTTAAGTACGTTGTCCCAGCCATTATAAAAGCAATATACAGTACAACAGTCCAGTTGGAGAGTCTCAAAAGAGTGCAGAAGCCTCCAAGTATGTATGTATATACAGCATATATATATGTATATATATATAGATATAGATAGATATATAGATATATATATAGATATATATATATATAGAGATATATATACATACATATATATTGTGAACGCTGGCCCCGGCACAGACAGACGGACATCATATTGTCACCACACACCATTTATTATGTACAATATTTACAAAGTTTGTGCTCACGTGCACCCCCAGTGCCTTCTCGCACCGATCTCCCCAAGTCCAGGCCCACAGTCTTTTGTGCCTTCCTGGCCGCCTCCCGTCCTCTCTCTCAGCTCCGTCTACTTCCTCCCGACTTCCACCACCGACTGGAGGCGGCCCCTAAATAAGGCTCCCGGATGAGCCCCAGGTGTTTCCGGCACCTGTTCCTTAGCCACGCCCAGCGTGGCGGAAGTGCTGGCTGCCTTCCTGGCAGCTCTCCGGCGCCACATAAAGTCTTCCCCGGCACTTCCTGGTGTGGCGGAAGTGCGGGCTCCCGGGATAATTAGGCACAGAGGCCGCCTGGCGGTGGCCACGGGTCCCTACAGGGCTGGGCTTCCATGCCCTGTACCCGAGGCCCCCTGCGTAACCAGGACGGACGCCCCCACTCTGTCTGGAGGAGGCACTCGCCCTCCTCTTGTCCTCCAAGGCGTCCCGGCGGGCTCCAGCCCCAGCCGCGGACCGTCGGGATAAACCGGCATCGGGCGCCGCCTGGCGGTGACCACGGGCCCCTACAGGGAAGGGCTTCCATGCCCTCAACCCGTGGCCCCAACAGAACCAGGACGGGCGCCCCTCGCGGTGTGGAGGAGGCACAAGCCCTCCTCTCGTCCTCCAAAGCGTCCCGGCGGGCTCCAGCTCCGGCGGCGACTGCATGGGATCAACGGCATCGAGCGCCGCCTGGCGGCAACCGGGCCCCTACAGGGTAGGGCTTCCATGCCCTCGACCCGTGGCTCCCAATAGAACCAGGGCGGGCGCCTCTCGCGGTCTGGAGGAGGCACAAGCCCTCCTCATGTCCTCCTGGCGTCCCGCGGGCTCCAGCCCCAGCCGGGGCCACAGTGCCCCACCGCTAGCGAGGACACGTGGGTCGAGCGGCACAACCGAAAGGGCAGCGTCCCGGCGAGGGTCCTACTATGCCCCAGGGTCCAACCGGGCACCCTGGGACATCCGTCTTCGGCACCCCGCCCGGCAAAGCAGCGCCCCTGTGGTCTGCGCCGCTCTCGCCCCCGCTGTTCCCCGCAGTTGGGACACTATTGGCCTCTCGGCGTGGAGCCCTCCCGCGGAGCGGCCCGTTCCAGGAGGGCAGGTCCCTGACGACGTCGTCCTCAGCGCTCGTCGGGGCTTGGGCCTGTGGAAAAAGGAAAAGAGGGCCAGAAGCACTGCCAGGACACTCACCCGAGTGCCCTGCGGTCTCCGTACCCGCAGTGCTCCTGCCCCCTCCGACAGCCCCTGACTTGCCTGCTGAAGTCCTCCGTCGCAGGTTCCATGCCCGTCCGCCTGTTGTCGCGGCACGCTCGCGGCGGCTCGCCCAGCCGCCCAGGGGATCTCCTCTGCCCGCACAGAGGGCGGCCCTTCTCGGGCCAGCGCGCAGCGCCCGCGCCCTCTCTATCGGAGGAACCGGCATTCACCCGCCGGTTCCTCCTTCTTTTCTTGGGCGTGCTGGCGGTCTGGGTCTGAGCACAGCAAAGCTCAAATCCAGCCCGTCTGCGTCCAGGCAAGCGACAGGAGACAGCTGCAGGCTTGGGCGCAGGGCGCTAGGACCCAGGGCACTCAGCAGCCCGATCCTACCAGCCCCTGCATATTGAGCTCCTCGCCTCGCTAGCTGTCTGCACCGGCGTCTGCTGTCGGGAGGTTGCTTACTTGGAGCTGATCGTCCGTAAGCGGTCACAGCCATGTTCGGCAAACCTCCCCGCTTGCTTTACGGGGGCGGTAATACTCACCACCCCCGCCGTGTTCTGCCGGCCTCGGTTCCAGCGCCCGCGCCGATCCTCCGTCTCCGCGGCGTCTCTCCGACAGCGACCGCCTTTCCGTCAGCTGCTCACACTGGCGGCGAGAACACGTAACAGCTCCTCTAAGGGCGGCTTGGCGGGCGAAGGACTCCTCCGACACCGCCGAGCGCTGGTGGAGAGAGAGACAGGCGTCGGTGAGCTTACCTGTCGATCGGCTCCACGCGACGCCTGCCTCCTCTGGGCCACTCCCTCTGGCCCAATCGGGTCTCGTTTTGGCACGAGATTGGCGTTCCTAGGTCCCGCCTCCATCCAATCCTCGGCGGGCACACTAGACACACCAGCCAACCCCGTGCCTGTCAGCGGCGGGACATCCGGCCCAGCGGCCATTTTGGCTCTTTCCTCCCTAGTGCGGCGACATGCTGGCTCTTCAGGTTGCAGCGTCTCCCTTTCAGCAGCTCTCCCGGCTGCTGCGGCGCTAACGAGGCACCGCGTTCGACAGGCCCCTGCCACCGACAAGGATCCGGGCGGCCCCTGCCTGTTAAAGAAAAACAGGCGGGCCCTTCCCCTGCGAGCAGGAAACTTACCTCCCGGGTCCTGTCTGTCCGGGGAAACGTCCCCGGCATGGCCTCGATAGGCGGCCTGCCGTCCCGGGCGCCTTCTGCCACGACGTGCTTGCGGGAGCCGCTGCACTCCAGCAATGCCCATGGTCCTTCCTCCGCACCTGGGAAGCTTCGGCCATAATGCGGTCGGCGGCGGTCTCGGGGTAAAGCGCTCAGCGGGCTGTGCCGCAGGCGCTCCTGCGCCAGTGTGTAGGGTCGCTGCTGCGCGGGCGTTCACAGACATATTTGTTATTAACAAAGCAGGTCCCGTCTTGTACCAGGCGGATCATCCGCACGACTACGCCACTGTGAACGCCGGCCCCGGCACAGACAGACGGACATCATATTGTCACCACACACCATTTATTATGTACAATATTTACAAAGTTTGTGCTCACGTGCACCCCCAGTGCCTTCTCGCACCGATCTCCCCAAGTCCAGGCCCACAGTCTTTTGTGCCTTCCTGGCGCCTCCGTCCTCTCTCTCCAGCTCCGTCTACTTCCTCCCGACTTCCACCACCGACTGGAGGGAGGCGGCCCCTTAAATAAGGCTCCCGGATGAGCCCCAGGTGTTTCCGGCACCTGTTCCTTGGCCACGCCCCAGCGTGGCGGAAGTGCTGGCTGCCTTCCTGGCAGCTCTCCGGCGCCACATAAAGTCTTCCCCGGCACTTCCTGGTGTGGCGGAAGTGCGGCTCCGGGATAATTAGGCACAGGGCGCCGCCTGGCGGTGGCCACAGGTCCCTACAGGGCTGGGCTTCCATGCCCTGTACCCGAGGCCCCCTGCGTAACCAGGACGGACGCCCCCACTCTGTCTGGAGGAGGCACTCGCCCTCCTCTTGTCCTCCAAAGCGTCCCGGCGGGCTCCAGCCCCAGCCGGACCGTCGGGATAAACCGGCATCGGGCGCCGCCTGGCGGTGACCACGGGCCCCTACAGGAAGGGCTTCCATGCCCTCAACCCGTGGCCCCCAACAGAACCAGGGCGGGCGCCCCTCGCGGTGTGGAGGAGGCACAAGCCCTCCTCTCGTCCTCCAAAGCGTCCCGGCGGGCTCCAGCTCCGGCGGCGACTGCATGGGATCAACGGCATCGGGCGCCGCCTGGCGGCAACCACGGCCCCTACAGGGTAGGGCTTCCATGCCCTCGACCCGTGGCTCCCAATAGAACCAGGACGGACGCCCCCTCGCGGTCTGGAGGAGGCACAAGCCCTCCTCATGTCCTCCTGGGCGTCCCGGCTCCAGCCCCGGCCGGGGACCACATATATATATATATATATATATATATATGGATATGTATAGACACACAAATATATACAGTGGACACCGGTGGTGAGGGATGCCGTCAAGCTAAAGAAGGAGTCCTACAGAACCCTTTTGTCCTGTGGGACTCTGGAGGCAGCTAATAGGTACCGGCAGGCCAAGCGAAATGCGGCTTCAGTGGTTGCTGAGGCAAAAACTCGGGCGTGGGAGGAGTTTGGGGAGGCCATGGAGAACAACTTTCCGGACTGCTTTGAGGAGATTCTGGTCCACTATCCGGCATCTCAGGAGGGGGAAGCAGTGCATTGTCAACACTGTATATGGTGGGGATGGTGCACTGCTGACCTTGACTCGGGATGTTGTGGGTCGGTGGGGAGAGTACTTCAAAGACTTCCTCAATCCCACTAGTCCCAGATAGTTGAACCTCGGATTCAGGAGGAACAGTGTGGTTTTTGTCCTAGTCGCAGAACAGTGGACCAGCTCTACGCCCTTGGCAGGGTCCTGGAGGGTGCATGAGAGTTTGCCCAACCAGTCTACATGTGTTTTGTGGACTTGGAAAAGGCATTCGACCGTGTCTCTCGGGGAATCCTGTGGGGGGTGCTCCGAGAGTATGGGGTACCGGACCCCCTGAATAAGGGCTGTTCAGTCCCTGTACAACCAGTGTCAGAGCTTGGTTCGCATTGCCGGCAGTAAGTCAAACCCGTCTCCGGTGAGAGTTGGACTCCGCCAGGGCTGCCGTTTGTCACCGATTCTGTTCCTAACTTTTATGGACATAATTTCTAGGTGCAGCCAGGGCATTGAGGAGGTCTGGCTTGGTGGGCTCAGGATTGGGTCACTACTTTTTGCAGATGTTGTTGTCCTGTTTGCTTCATCAGGCCATGATCTTCAATTCTCTCTGGATCAATTTGCAGCTGAGTGTGAAGCGGCTGGGATGGGAATCAGCACCTCCAATTCCGAGACCATGGTCCTCCGCCGGAAAAGGGTGGAGTGCCCTCTCAGGGTTGGGGGAGAGATCCTGCCCCAAATGGAGGATTTCAAGTATCTCGGGGTCTTGTTCACGAGTGAGGGAGGAATGGAGCGGGAGATTGTCAGGCGGATCGGTGCAGCATCCAGAGTGATGCAAGCTCTGCATTAGTCTGTCGTGGTGAAAAAGGAGCTGAGCTGTAAAGCAAAGCTCCCAATTTACCAGTCGATATACGTTCCTACCCTCACCTATGGTCTTGAGCTATGGGTAGTGACCGAAAGAACGAGATCGCGAATACAAGCGGCTGAAATGAGTTTCCTCCACAGGGTGTCTGGGCTTTCCCTTAAAGATAGGGTGAGAAGCTCAGTCATCCGGGAGAAGCTCAGAGTAGAGCCACTGCTCCTCTGCATCGAGAGGAGTCAGATGAGGTGGCTCGGGCATCTGATCAGGATGCCTCCTGGACGCCTCCCTGGTGAGGTGTTCTGGGCATGTCTAACCGCGAGGAGGCCCCAGGGAAGACCCAGGACATTCTGGATGGACTATGTCTCTTGGCTGGCTTGGGAATGCATCAGGATTATCCAAGAAGAGCTAGTAGGAGTCGCTGGGAAGAGGGAAGTCTGTGCATCTCTGCTCAAGCTGCTGCCCCTGCGACCCGATCTCGGATAAGTGGAAGAGGATGGATGGATGGTATCTGGATGATGTATTCATTTTCAGTAACAACTGGAGATCTCATTTTGTCTGCCTGCAGGTGGTACTTGACAGTTAGAGGCTGCCAGGGTTGACGGCTAATGCTAAGAAATGCAGACTGGGTATGTCGGAAACCCATTATTTGAGAAATTCCATGGGGAAAGGTTTGCTCAAGCCTCGAATGGACAAGGTGGGGGAGGTGCTTGTGTTCCCACGTCCCAAAACACAGAGGCAGGTCTGTGCCTTCCTCAGGCTCGCAGAATACTACAGGCAGTTCATTCTCAATGTTGTTTGGACCAATGCCTGTGACAGATCCTTCTCAGACCTAAAAACCGCTTTATTCTCTTTCCGAAATTTTTTGCGAAATCTGGACTTTTCGAGGGAATTTATTCTCCAGACAGATGTAAGTGCTTTCAGTTTAGGGGTAGTGCTTTCACAATGTTTTGAGGGTGAAGAACACCCAATCATTTTTCTCAGTAGGAAACTGTTTCACAGGGAATGCAATTACTTGACCATTGTTGAAAGATTGCTTAGCAATTAATTGGGCTATGGAAGCCCGCCGTTACTACTTGTGGAGATGCCAGTTTACCCTAATGACTGACCACGCCTTGCTCCAGTGGCTGTACAGACAGAAAGATATTAATGCTTGGCGCATTAGTTTACAGGCATTTGCTGTTGATGTTTGCCATCGTGCCTAGACAGTCACTGTGCCCACACTGGTGTGGACAAAGCTAAGGATTGGTGGGGGGACTTGTAGTGTGAGATTTCTGAACTCTTTTGAGACTCTTCCCAACCAGACGACATGCAGAAGTGAGACTGCTGCATCTGTTAAGGGCTGCTTATATAGATTGCTTAAAATATATTTTAAAAACTTATTAAAAGGCTTTACTTTAGAATGTGGCAATTTAACATATACCATGATCATAAAATAGCATTGACTTGAAAAACTTATCTTTTAATACATTTACAGCTGGATCATTTATTACCAGGATGCTGCAGTGTACTGTAGATCTGTGCATATACGATAAATAATCAACTTAATCAAGACATGTAAAAAATGTAAAGAAATGTATTAGAAAGCAACCTTTATTTTTAACAGTAACTGTGACAAAATGCAGAAAAATTATAAATAAATCTAATGAAAAATATAAAGAAACATTTAATTACTTTAAATAACTCAGAAGCACATGTGCCATAAATATAATGTGTTTCTTTGCACTGTCTACGCTTGTTGCACACAACACATTTGGTAGTTGGCGACCGTTTTCACTCAGTGGATGGCATAAACTTTAATGTAGTGCTGGCAGTCATGACAAATCACTCACCTTGTGGAAGTTTTCTGCATCAACACCTGAACCTGTAGGTTTCACATTATTCAATTCTTTTTTTTTTTTTGTCACTATGTCGATCACTGTCATTTTCATCAAAATATCCATTTTGCAACAGATCTAGTTGTTTCAAAACATAAGTAACTTTATGCCTTTTTTGTGACAATATACAGTATCTACAGACTGTCTATAACACTGTTCTCTGCAAGCTGTTGCCACCAAAAAAAAAATATTGTACGGCTCTCCACTAGATAGAGGCACTATGGTAGATAGTATTAATGAGCAAACTCTATGGTGTTCACTTTGCCTTGAGTTCAGAGAAATCACGGAAGTGTTTGCAAATATCGCCAAACTCCGCAAAATGCATTAAAGTCAGAGGGGAAGGACTAACTAAACTATATTTGACTGGATTATAATGTTGTAATCATCTTTAAAGTGGCCTTTAGTAGGAATATCACACACAGCAGCAAAGATCGCCATGTAGCTGGCTGCATCTATAGTAGCTGTATACTGAGGTATGAATTATTTTGTACATCACGCTTGACTTACGAGTTAACTGTTACCTTGCATTCAAAGTCTTAAGGCCTGTGGTGCACAAGGAGTAAATGTGTAATCTGAATTATATTTTTGCTTTATATGCTACTTTTATGTGCCTTATAAAGTGTCATAATGTTCTGTGTGAAAGACTCTACATGAAATAAGAACTGCACAAACATAATCCATGTCATTATCTAACTCACTTAATCCAGACCAGGTTTGAGCATTGTGAGGCGGGAGGGGTGATTTGTTGAAGCATGTTACCACTGTGCTACCATACTGCCCACAATATGATCTATCTATCTATCTATCTATCTATCTATCTATCTATCTATCTATCTATCTATCTATCTATCTATCTATCTATCTACCTTAGTGTCCTGTGAGTCTGAATATTTGTTTCTTTTGCATTTTGTATTTTAATTTCCCCATTGGGAAATAATAACTTTTACAACATCTTATTCAGCACCTACAATATGTAGACTTTTAATACTTTGTTTTTTAGGAGTGGACCGATTATCGTCTATCCTGGAATCCAGAGGACTATGACAACATCCTTGTCTTGCGAGTGCCCTCTGGAAAAATTTGGCAACCCGATATTGTCCTTATTAATAAGTGAGTACTGATTCCTTTTCTTATCATTTTGATGAATTATGCTCAAAAAGCAAATGAAAAAGAGAATATACCTGATGGCCAAAAGTTTGTGGACACCTGACCATCATACCTATATGAGCTTCTTGGACATCCCATTCCAGAACCCTTGACATTAATATGAAGTTGCCCACCACTCCATTCCCCTTTCATTTGTGAGGTTAGGTACTTATATTGGACAAGAAGACCTGGCTCGCAATTGCCATTTTAGTTCATCCCAGAGATGGTGGTAGGTCAGGGTGCTTTGCAGGCCACTAGAGTTTATCCTCATTTCTTTATGGGCCTGACTTTGTTCACAGGGGCACCATCACACTAGAACATATAAGGGCCTTCCCCAAACTGTTGCCACAAAGTTGAAAATGCACACAATGCGCACAATTCCCTTAAAAGTAGTCTGTATCATTAAATAGACAATTCATTGTTACTGAGGGGTCCAGCCCAAACACTGATAAGAACCCCAGACCATTATCCCACCTCCACAGGACTTTCCAGTAGGCACTATGCAGTCCAGAAGGCAGTGTTCTCCTGACATCCACTTAAACCCATGCTTTAGATCACTCCAGGTGACGCCACTGGGCATAGCAATTTTGGAATTGTGTGGCGCTGCTCATCCATGTAAATGCATTTTGTGAAACTTCTGATGCACAGTTCTTGTGCTGAGGTTGCTTCCACTGGCAGTATGGAACTCGGTTTGCACGCGTCATGTACTTTATTACTCTGTGGCCAGGTTCTGTGAATTTGTGTGGTCTACCACTTCATGGCTGAGCTGTTCAAGCTTCCACATGTTTCCACTTTACTGTGGCATTCACAGTTGACTGAGGCAGATCTAAAAGAGTAGACATGTCATATTGTGATGTGTGGCAAAGGTGGAATCCTTTAACGGTGCCACATATAAAGTCCCAGAGCTTTTAGTATGACCCATTCTATGGCCAGTGTTTCTCAATGGATATTGTACAGCTAGGTACTCATGCACCTATTAACAATGAAACACATGAACACAGTCATTTGGACAGGTGTCCATATACTTTTGGCCATATGGGGCATTTGAAATTGTGTATAAATATTTGTTACTAGTTGTGCTACCTGCCTAAGATGAGTTGAAATCTAAGTAATTAATGTAAACCTCAGTGTTAACATTTGCAGTGCTACTCTCTTATGTCTCTGATATATGCCGTTTGGTATGGGATTTGTAAAAGCAGTGGTAATGTTTGTGACGTGCCACTTGTTGGAATAGTTATGCAATGCATTTTTTAACTACAAATTTTTGTGATGTGCCATTTGTTGGAATGACAAATGCAATGCTTATGTCTCTGTTATATGCAATTTATGTATGGAATTTGTAAATGGAGTGTTTGTGATGTGCCATCTGTTTATATTACTACAAATGTTTGTGATGCATCATCTTCAGGAATAACAGAGACAAAGCAACCAGATGGACAAACAGACACTTATCATTGTTTTTATTTAGATAGATAGATAGATAGATAGATAGATAGATAGATAGATAGATAGATAGATAGATAGATAGATAGAGTGCATCCGGAAAGTATTCACAGCGCATCACTTTTTCCACATTTTGTTATGTTACAGCCTTATTCCAAAATGGATTAAATTCATTTTTTTCCTCAGAATTCTACACACAACACCCAATAATGACAACATGAAAAAAGTTTACTTCAGATTTTTGCAAATTTATTAAAAATAAAAAAACTGAGAAATCACATGTACCTAAGTATTCACAGCCTTTGCTCAGTACTTTGTCGATGCACCTTTGGCAGCAATTACAGCCTCAAGTTTTTTTGAATATGATGCCACAAGCTTGGCACACCTATGCTTGGCACACCTATCCTTGGCCAGTTTCACCCATTCCTCTTTGTAGCACCTCTCAAGCTCCATCAGGTTGGATGGGAAGCGTCGGTGAACAGCCATTTTAAGATCTCTCCAGAGATGTTTAATCGGATTCAAGTCTGGACTCTGGCTGGGCCACTCAAGGACATTCACAGAGTTGTCCTGAAGCCACTCCTTTGATATCTTGGCTGTGTGCTTAGGGTCGTTGTCCTGCTGAAAGATGAACCGTCGCCCCAGTCTGAGCTCAAGAGCACTCTGGAGCAGGTTTTCATCCAGGATGTCTCTGTACATTACTGCAGTCATCTTTCTCTTTATCTTGACTAGTCTCCCAGTTCCTGCCGCTGAAAAACATCCTCACAGCATGATGCTGCCACCACCATGCTTCATTGTAAGGATGGTATTGGCCTGGTGATGAACGGTGCCTGGTTTCCTCCAAACATGACGCCTGGCATTCTCACCAATCTTTGTCTCATCAGACCAGAGAATTTTGTTTCTCATGGTCTGAGAGTCCTTCAGGTGCCTTTTGGCAAACTCCAGGCGGGCTGCCATGTGCCTTTTACTAAGGAGTGGCTTCCGTCTGGCCACTCTACCATACAGGACCTCTGGAGCTCTGACAGAGTGACCATCTGGTTCTTGGTCACCTCCCTGACTAGGGCCCTTCTCCCCCGATCGCTCAGTTTAGATGGCCGGCCAGCTGTAGGAAGAGTCCTGGTGGTTTCGAACTTCTTCCACTTATGGATGATGGAGGCCACTGTGCTTATTGGAACCTTCAAAGCAGCTGATATTTTTCTGTAACCTTCCCCAGATTTGTGCCTCGAGACAATCCTGTCTCGGAGGTCTACAGACAATTCCTTTGACTTCATGCTTGGTTTGTGCTCTGACATGAACTGTCAACTGTGGGACCTTCTATAGACAGGTGTGTGCCTTTCCAAATCATGTCCAATCAACTAAATTTACCACAGGTGGACTCCAATTAAGCTGCAGAAACATCTCAAGGATGATTAGGGAAACAGGATGCACCTGAGCTCAATTTGGAGCTTCATGGCAAAGGCTGTGATTACTTATATAAATGTGCTTTCTCAATTTTTTTATTTTTAATAAATTTGCAAAAACCTCAAGTAAACTTTTTTCACGTTGTCATTATGGGGTGTTGTGTGTAGAATTCTGAGGAAAAAAATGAATTTAATCCATTATGGAATAAGGCTGTAACATAACAAAATTTGGAAAAAGTGATGCGCTGTGAATACTTTCCGGATGCACTGTTGATAGATAGATAGATTAACTTTATATGATAATGTTGAATATGAAATAATATAGAAAACCAAAAACTGTTGCATGGTACCAAATGGCAATTATCTTTTTAAAGGAGACCAGCTCTGTAGCTATGACTAGCTGTCCATGTTGACTGCTCATGTGCTATGATCTACATTAGGGGATATACAATATATTTTGAAAACAGTGCAACACCAAACATCTTGTAAAGCTTAGACAACTGATCACATTTGTTGGTGTTTCCTATAGCAATGATGGGGTGTTTGATGTGTCACTACGCATTCATGCTGAAGTCTACAGTGATGGCCGAGTCACCTGGCATCCTCCGGGCAGTTTCCGAAGCTCCTGTAGCATCAAGGTAGGAGGACTCCGGTTTGTTTCTCCTGATCATAACTCCTAGCTCCCTAACCTCTCATTTACAGTAATTCTACAGAAAAGAATATTTACTCATCCTTAGTTGATGATAAATGAATATCACTGGAGACCAGCCAACTGAAATTAGGAATATTTATAATCGACAGTTCTATACACCTAGAAACCGTGACCTTAACAAATGATGCCTGAAACCCAAAGGACTATAATTTTCAGTTTGAACTATACAACATTGATCTTTCATTTTTACCTGCTCAAAGTTAGTGCATCTCAAAAAGGGAAGAGAGCTTTGTGAAAATGAGAACAGGAGAAATTCAGGGTATACTGTATGTTAGGTACCTTTAGTTTTGCCAGCAGATACTAGTTATGATGCTCCCTCTACTAGAATGCAGAAGATAACAAAAGTTTACAAAAATTTCTGGGAATCAACATTGGAAATATCTGTCCAGGGTTAATGACCTGAGGGGTGTAAAAGGAGATGCATACCTGAAGGCAAACTATAGTAGGTGCAACAAGAACAGAAACAACAACAACAAAATTTATTTCTATAGTACATTTCCATACAAAGCTCAAAGTGCTTAACAACACGTAGTTACATGCAAAAACAATACAATTTAGATAAGAATAATAATGAATAATAATACTAATAATAAATAGTATACAAAAGATAAATAAATTGCAAATTTACATAAGAAAGATTTAAAATTAGGGGCTGCACGGTGGTGCAGTGGGTAGCGCTGCTGCCTCGCAGTTAGGAGACCCGGGTTTGCTTCCCGGGTCCTCCCTGTGTGGAGTTTAAATGTTCTCTCAATGTTTGCATGGGTTTCCTCTGGGTACTCCAGTTTCCTCCCACTGTCCAAAGACATGCAAGTTAGGTGCACTGGCGATTCTAAATTGTCCCGTGTGTGTGTGTGTGTGTGCCCTGTGGTGGGCAGGTATCCTACCCGGGGTTTGCTTCCTGCCTTGAGCACTGTGTTGGCTGGGATTGGCTCCAGCCTACCCCCATGTCCCTGTAGTTAGGATATAGCAGGTTGGATAATGGATGGATGAAAGATTTAAAATTAAGAGAAGTAGTCCTTAAATATAGAAATGTTTTTAAATCTTTAAGTGACAGTCCATTAATAAAGTTACATGGCCATGGTGGGCAGAAAAACACAAAATCTGCAGGGGTTTAAGGCCAAAAGACATCCCTGCCCCCACTGAGCATTCTACCTAATATAAATGTTCTTAAGAAGTTCTTTATTGCTTGTTTTAAGGCTCATCTTAAAGAACTTTGGGTGTTGTGACAAGTTGGGTATAACATCACAGGCAGCTGCAAGTGTTTCACTGTTTTGTTGTCAGGAGGAAAAAGGGAAATATACAAAATATACAAGTTGAAGTAACCTCTGTCAAGGAATATTTAAAACACTCAGCTAATCTGTAATTGAAGTTGCACAGAATGTTTCTCTGTGTTAAGACACAGGAGTTTGAAAAGGAGAAGGGAGATATTCATGACTGTAGAAACTGTAGAGTGATGAAGCTGACATCACATACAATGAACATTTGGGAAAGGGTTATACAGAGAAGGCTTAGGGAACAGACCACCATATTGGAGGAGAAATTTGATTTTAGGGAGGGAGAGGAACAACTGATGCAGTCATTGCTTGAGACAACTAATAAAGAAGTATTGAAAAAAAACAGAAAGGACTGTATATGATGTTCATTGATTTGGAAAAATCAATAATATAAAAATAATCAGTAATAAGGAGGACCAGAGCAACATGTGAAGATTGTCCAGGATGTGTATGAGGGTGTGAGGACACAGGTTATAAGCACTGTTGAGGTAACAGACAAGATCCCAGTTACAGTAGGTTTGCAGTAGGGATCTTCTTAAAGTCCTTTTTGATCTGGTTATGGATGTGTTGCCTTATGGGATTAAACACCATTTTCCCATGGTCCATGTATTTTGATGGCAGTTTGTTGTATAGCACAAGAAAAGAGGAACTGGAGAGAAAGTCGGAAGAAAGGAGAAGGGCTTTGGAAGATGGAGACTTGAAGATACATCAGAAGAAGATAGAGTTTCTCAGGTTTAATGATGATCAGGATCCCAAAGTTAACCTGCAGGAAGAGCTATTTAAAAAAAATGGATAAATTTAAATATCTAGGAATCCCAAGATGGAAAATTGGATACAGAGATAACTCGTAAAGTGTAGTGTAGATGGAAAAATTGGATGAAGGCAACAGGAATACTGGTGTGATTGAAGAATTAATGCCAAGGTTAAAGACCAGCAATAATGTATGGTGCTGAGACGTGGGCAGTAAAGGTAACGCAGAAGAATAAATTACATGCAGCAGAAATGAGAATGTTGAGATGGATGTGTGGAGTTAACACTAAAGAACAGAATAAGAAATCAGAGAGATGATCAGAGGTACCACAAAATCAGCAGAGCTATCTAAGAAAGTACAGTAAAGTAGGCTGAAGAGGTATGGATATCTGATGAGAAGAGATAATAAATACTTGGGTAAAAGAGTGATGAGAATGGGAATACAGGAGAAGAGAAAGCGAGAGAAGCCAAAACGGAGGTAGATGGGTAAAGTAAAAGAAGATCTGAAGAGAAACGGTCTGACTGAGAGGAGGTGCAGGACTGAGCTATTGGAAGAAGGATAATCAAGCACATTGACCCCACAAAGAAACAGGAAAAGATGAAGAAGAACAAGACAAAGAAGAAGACTTAATTTAAGATATCTCAATAAAAATTGTACTTTCCCGATAGGTTTCCTTAAAGAATAAGTGTGTCAGATTTCACCAAAATTGATCCACTGGGAACTGAGTTGTTTCATGTGGAATGACAGACAGACACACAGATGTGATAACGACATTAGGTGCTTTTTGCATTCTATGTAAATGTTTTCACCCAATAAGTGAATAAAAAAAAAAGTTTCATAACAAATTGAAGGTAAACTGGCAAATGAATTTAACAAAATAAGGAGAGCTATCTCCATAGGTCTTTGAAACAGTCTAGTAAATGGGGATGGTTATTCCATTGTTTGAAATTAACAATAAGATAAAATTATAGAAGATACTGCTGCAAGGCTTTTACATACCTCATTAGTATAACATTTTTATCATTCATTCATTTGCAAATCTGCTTATCCTGAACAGGATCACTCCAAGGAAAGTACACCAGCCCATTCTAAGCTGAACACATACTCACACTCACACACTCTAGGGCCAGTTCACCTAACCTGCACATCTTTGGACTGTGTGGGAGGACACCCTTCCAGAGGAAACCCATGGGGACACAGGGAGAACATGCAAACTCCACATAGATTGGACCTGGCATGTGAACCCTGTTCTGCTTTTTGTGAGGCAGCAGCACTATCACTGTGCCACTGTAATGTAACATTTTATTTATGCTAATATCCCAGTATACAAAGCTATCTGAATTTGGATTTGATGAATTTAACATATCACTTACATGTCTTCTTTCACACTACCAGGTAACGTACTTCCCTTTTGACTGGCAGAACTGCACTATGGTTTTTCGTTCTAACACCTATGATGCATCTGAGATTGACCTGCAATATATTAAAGACAGCAAAGGCAATGAGGTGAAGGAGATCATATTAGACCAGAGCTTCAGTGGTGAGTAGCCAACTATAGACTGCTAGTTTTGGTAAATCAAGCTAACTTTATTTAGTATAATGCCCTCCAAACATGGCATTTTGCTATCAACAGTACATCCCTGAAAATCAAATTAAGGAACCATTTTAAATGACTTGGTTTAGTACTTTAGTTATAATAATAATTCTTTGCACTTATATAGCACTTTTCTCACTACTCAAAGTGCTCAGCAGTTGCAGGTTAAGGGCCTTGCTCAAGGGCCCAACAGAGCAGAGTCCCTTTTGGCATTTACAGGATTCGAACCGGCAACCTTCCGATTGCCATTGCAGATCCCTAGCCTGTCCACATTCTTAACTGCTAAGCCACTCTGCTGTCAATTGAAAATATTTATTTATTCACAAACTTTTTTTTTTATTTAGCTTAGTATTATTGTTAGTAGTAGCAGTAATAATAGCATTAAAGACAGGCCTTGGGTTCTGAACGAGTTCCCTTCTCGCAGATGATCATAACCCGATTTTGTATTTTGGAATTTGAACTGAAAATGTCTGTTAATGGGCAAACGAACCAAAATACATAATGCCTACTTTACTTAGTATACAGAATAAAACATTTCAGACATTAAAAAAACAGCGAACCCATATTAGTGTATTTAAAATCACAAAGACACAAATAATTTAAACTAAAATGAACCCCACTTTATATAAAATATGTTGATCTTATACCTAAACACTTTTTACACTTTTTAATAGTGACACTGTTTCTTATAGAGTTTGAAAAGACACAATGATGGCATGAAATCCTGTCACTCACTGATGACTGATCTCCTGGAAAAGACATGCTGTCTTTTGCTGAGGAATGGCTCAAAAGTGTCACCTCTATCTTCCAGCAGCTATACTCCCTGAAACGGCATAGCTGAGTGGGAAGTGTCACATAGTTACATTTAGTGATTTGTGTCAGCTTATATGAGGAATCACTCAGAGTGTTGCTTACTTCTCCCAGCAGCTCATAGGAAAGCACAATGAGAGTGCATTGGTGGGAATCACTTAATTTTAATCTAGTGACTCTTGTTTTTTACTTATGAATAAAGTGAACTACTCATAGTTTTCACCCTGATTAATGTGTAGCAGCTGTCAGGAATAGTGCTGAACAGTACAGGATTTGTCACCATTTTTAATCATTTTGTGCCATTGTGACCACATGTCACTAAATGTAACCAGCTACACACTCAGTTGTGTGGTACTCCCTATGACAGGTATACAATTCTGTTGGCAGCTGGCCGTGTAGCTGTTTGTCTTGTATTCAGAGTATGCTGATTCTGCCTACTATTTTTGACATGGATAAACTCTAGCATTGGACTGTCATGTCCTGGAATGAATTACTCTAGTTAAAAGTTATTAGCTCTAGTTCCTCAAACTCCAGGGATCCGGGTTTAAATTGTGGCCAGATCTCTGTCTATTGGAAGTCTGCAAACTTTTCATATTTTTTAAGCTATGTAATTTAAGATAGTTATTGACTCAAGGTTTAGTTTGGATAACTGAGTCTGGGTGTGCCCTGTAGTGGATTGGAATTCTATCCACGGGTGATGGTACTAGGCCAGGCTACAGAAAATGTGAGTTCAGAACACAAAAAAATCATTTAGCAACCAAATGTTTTCCAAAGCAACTTACAGAATACAAGAGCATGAAGATTAATTTCAAGGCAACCAACAGAAGTTTACCCAAGGTACAGGAGTAAAACTTTCAGATCTTTCCAACTTCGCTTCATGTAAACATTTTAATTCTAGCTACAGATACAACTTACATAGACATTTATGTTTAATGTTCCAGACAGACAGGCAGATAGACAGACAGATAGATAGATAGATGGATATGAAAGGCACTACATAATAGATCTGAATGGCACTCTGCCTAAGGTAAAGTAATCTCTGATTGAGGATTGCAGGAATCATCGGGTAGAGGGCCTCCTTTCATCGGATTGGCTGGTCCAGCACTGTCTCAGCTGTGTAATGGCCAATAGGGGGAGGAAGCTGGAAGGCTGAGGTCTCTAGGACTCTAAACAAATCTAAATAATATTTTGTGATATCATCTACTGTTGAATTCTGCTCTGTACTTGTAATATTTCTATTGCACTATTATATTGTATTGAGGATTACTTGTGTTTTGTTCTATCTATTATATTGTTTTTGACATTCACTGCACTCCCAACCTACCTGGAAATGGGTCTCTCTTAGAACTGCCTTTCCCAAGGTTTCTTCCATTTTTTTCCCTACAGTGTTTTTTTGGGAATTTTTCCTTGTCTTCCTAGAGAATCAAGGCTGGGGGTCTGTCAAGAGGCAGGGCCTGTTAAAGCCCATTGCGCCACTTCTTGTGTGCATTCGGGCTATGCACAAAAAATAAATGGTATTGCATTGTATTTTGATAGATAGATAGATAGATAGATAGATAGATAGATAGATAGATAGATAGATAGATAGATAGAGATCACTAGTACAGTTGATAGTTATTTCTTCACCATCTTTTACAAGCTGAGATAAACAGATGTAGAACAAACTAACATTTTTTTTTTATTATTCACAGAAAGTGGAGAGTGGGAGATTCTTCACAAACCATCTCGGAAGAATGTGGGTGATTATTTATATGAGGATATCACCTTCTATCTGATTATTGAGAGAAAACCTCTTTACTATATTTTCAATATCATCATCCCATGTATTCTTATTACCATCATTGCTATCTTCAATTTTTACCTTCCTCCAGATGCAGGTAGGCTCTGAAACTGATGTATCATTAATAATCTGATAGGAAACAGATATGAGGCCTATCTATTGGTTGTAAAAAGTCGATCACATTGTGTCACCATCTTTGGAGTTAAAATCGACTGTCTGACTCATTTTTCTTTCTTTCAACTCTTGTTTCTCTTAGGTGAGAAGATGGGCCTTTCTATAAATGTTCTCCTCACTCTGACTGTCTTCCTTTTGCTTTTGGCTAACAAAGTCCCAGAGACGTCCTTGGGTGTGCCCATGATTGTCAACTACCTGATGTTCACCATGATTCTTGTGACTTTCTCCGTCATCCTCAGTGTGGTTGTGCTCAACCTGCACCACCGTTCATCAAATACTCATCATATGCCCCTCTGGGTTCGTGAGGTAAGGAGTCTGTTTAAAATCAATTATATGTTCTCAAGAAAATAAAATGAATTCTTCATAAAAATTTATGAAAATGTAATATGTTCAAAATTTCTTTTAAATTTTAGTAGCGCAGTGGTAGCGCTGCTGCTTCGCAGTAAGGAGACCCAGGTTCGCTTCCCGAGTCTTCCCTGCGTGGAGTTTGCATGTTCTCCCCATGTCTGTGTGGGTTTCCTCCCAAAGATATGCACGTTAGGTGCATTGGTGTTCCTAAATTGTCCCTAGTGTGTGTGCTTGGTGTGTGTGTGTCCTGCAGTAGGCTGGCACTATGCCCGGGATTTGTTCCCTGTCTTGTGCCCTGTGTTGGTTGGGATTGGCTCCAGCAGACCCTGTGACCCTGTAGTTAGGATATAGCAGGTTGGATAATGGATGCATGGATAGTATAAATGTGTAAGCATGCAAAGGAAACTATAAGTGATCTGGAAAGAAACACATTTTTCAGAGAGGCTTGAATGATATAGTAATAGACGATGAATGTGGTTGGTGATGCTATTAGAAATGTGTTTGAATTTGTTAGGAAACTTTAGGTGATTAAAAACTGGTGGGTTGAAATTTTCAATGATGCTACGTGGAATTAAAAGGAATGGGGGCACATAAATATGTAAAAAATTTTGCAATAATTAATAAATAAAAACAGAAAATCTAAATGTGAACAAAAAGCACAAGGCAAAAGTTATTTTTAAGACAGTTAAAACAATAAAAAAATATGCAAAGCAATGCTGGAGATACTGGAGTCAACATTACACTCAACAACAAAACATCAGTGAAGTGTCAAAAAGCAACAGAAAGTACCTTTATTTTCAAAGGATTCAGATACCATCCAAGTAATTATTGTTGTCTGGCAACTGTACTGTCATGAATCAAATGAAGCAGCATGTAAAGAATAAGGAACTCAGAAGATGAGAAACCAAAATGTCTGACGGAGTTGTCATCAAACCCCAAATCAGAAGCCAAAACTCACAGTAGAATATTTAAAGCATAAAGTTGGTGGATTGCACCCCACATGGCCAACAAAATTCAAAGAGATATTAGTCATGATTACTAGTGATTTTGCCATGATTTTTCTCGTCTTATACATGCTCTGGGTTATTTAGTCAGTTTTGAAAGTTGTTTTTTTTTTGCAATTGTTTTAGTCTTTATTTTTTATTTTGAGTTCTCCTACAACACCACTGTGTTTCAATCAGGAGACACAATTTTGAGTAATTTTGTTTGGACGTTCCTATGCAGTGGCTAATAGCTATGTCATGGGTCACAAATGGAGTGACGTCAGTTTGATCTCTGGGGTCACTTTTGAGTTTGTAAATTGATAAGAAAAATTAAACAAAATTTGTTTTCATTCTTCCTTCAAGGATATGTTCACTATTTTTCAAGCAGAAGTTGATTCTTCACAAACGTTTTATATATCCATTTGTCATGCAAAATTGCATTCCAAAGTCTAGCGATTTCTACAAATTTTAATATCATTTTGCTGAAAGTGGTGCTTTACAATAGAGGCAATGTGGCTTCAAGTGCCACCAGAAAAATTAAAGCCTAAAATTTGCTGAATAGGCCTCTATGAGTTTCAATAAAAGAACACATGGCTTCAGTGTTTCTGATACATGTTTGTTAATCATTTTATCACATATTCCTGGTACTATGTTTCTTGAGGTAAGGATAAATTTTGTATTTGTAAGCTCTCACATAACTAAAGAAACCAACCAAGTGGCACAAAGAACTTACTCTGATTTTATCTGATTTGGCGAAAACCACACTCAGGGAGGTGAAAGGTTAACAGTAGACTACATGCGCTGAGGTAGCACATACGGCTGGTTTTCTTTTAAAATGGCAGAGTTTCATCTCTTTTTTTGTTCAAATATGACATACATAAGCTATTTTATAATATTTGTCAACTGTCTTGGATTGAAAAATGGACACATTTGATAAATTTTAAAGTTTTTTGTTATACCCTTACCCTATTAACTCATGCGTAAAAAACCTGTAGCCACTGCAGCCCTGCAGGACTGATGTTACTCACCCCTTTGCTATGTGGAATGAAAAGGAACAGGGGGGCCACATATTGTACATATGTCAAATTTGTAGCAATCCAGTGAGTACAACATATATATATATTTTTTAATTTATAGAAATCGCTGGACTTTGAAACACAATTTTGCTGGGCGAATGCATATATACCACACTTATGAAAAAATAACTTTGAATTGAAAAATTCTAAACTTATCCTTTGCACTCTTGGTATTTGAATCTCTTTCTGTTATTCTTTTGTCTTCACATTTGTTTCATGTTTAGGCTTTGATGCCAGGTACTTTTTGATCTTCTGCTTTTAACCTCAGCTTCATTATTTTGACTGCTTTTTGTCTCCTACACCTTTCATTGCCTGGAGGCACAATAATGTTAGACAGTGAAGTAATGAGCAGTACTACCCCTTCACCCCTACAGCACACTGGGGGCCCGTAGTCCTCCTTCATTTATTAGTGTCATTAAGGGGGTGGAACATTTTTATCATAACTTCCTTGGTTTTTCAATCATTTCTTTTAAACGTTGTTTCTTGGTGCAAACAGAATGTTCTGCATCTTGACATCAGCAAAACCCAAGAACAGGTTATTGACTTTCACCACACCAAAGAGCCTCTATGTCTGGTCACTATTCGGGGAGTGAATGTACAGGTGGTCCACTCCTACAGAACTTGCGAGTCCACATCAGTGACAGGTTGGACTGGTCTCAAAACACAGAGAAACTATAGAAGAAAGGGCAGAGCAGAGTGTGGTCCTCTAATGTGTGTAATAGACATCTTCTACAACTCTGTGATGGCTAGTGCAATTTTCTATGCTGTTCTATGTTAGGCTGGTAACATCATTTCAAGAGAGGCTCAGTTACAGGATGTACTCTGGACCCCTGTTGGCAGGAGCAAAGGAGAGAAGTAAAACAAATCTGAGTGCCGTTATGAAGAATGCTGCACATTATCTATCTATCTATCTATCTATCTATCTATCTATCTATCTATCTATCTATCTATCTATCTATCTATCTATCTATCTACAAACCGGATTCCAAAAAAGTTGGGACACTAAACAAATTGTGAATAAAAACTGAATGCAATGATGTGGAGATGGCAAATGTCAATATTTTATTTGTAATAGAACGTAGATGACAGATCAAACGTTTAATCCGAGTAAATGTATCATTTTAAAGGAAAAATATGTTGATTCAAAATTTCACGGTGTCAACAAATCCCAAAAAAGTTGGGACAAGTAGCAATAAGAGGCTGGAAAAAGTAAATTTGAGCATAATGAAGAGCTGGAAGACCAATAAACACTAATTAGGTCAATTGGCAACATGATTGGGTATAAAAAGAGCTTCTCAGAGTGGCAGTGTCTCTCAGAAGCCAAGATGGGTAGAGGATCACCAATTCCCACAATGTTGCGCAGAAAGATAGTGGAGCAATATCAGAAAGGTGTTACCCGGCGAAAAATTGCAAAGACTTTGCATCTATCATCCGACATCATAACATCATCCGAAGATTCAGAGAATCTGGAACAATCTCTGTGTGTAAGGGTCAAGGCCGTAAAACCATACTGGATGCCCGTGATCTCCGGGCCCTTAAACGACACTGCACCACAAACAGGAATGCTACTGTAAAGGAAATCACAGAATGGGCTCAGGAATACTTCCAGAAACCATTGTCAGTGAACACAATCCACGTGCCATCCGCCGTTGCCAGCTGAAACTCTACAGTGCAAAGAAGAAGCCATTTCTAAGCAAGATCCACAAGCTCAGGCGTTTCACTGGGCCAGGGATCATTTAAAATGGAGTGTGGCAAAATGGAAGACTGTGGTCAGACGAGTCACGATTCGAAGTTCTTTTGGAAATCTGGGACGCCATGTCATCTGGACCAAAGAGGACAAGGACAACCCAAGTTGTTATCAACGCTCAGTTCAGAAGCCTGCATCTCTGATGGTATGGGGTTGCATGAGTGCGTGTGGCATGGGCAGCTTGAATGTCTGGAAAGGCACCATCAATGCAGAAAAATATATTCAGGTTCTAGAACAACATATGCTCCCATCCAGACGTCATCTCTTTCAGGGAAGACCCTGCATTTTTCAACAAGATAATGCCAGACCACATTCTGCATCAATCACAACATCATGGCTGCGTAGGAGAAGGATCCGGGTACTGAAATGGCCAGTCTGCAGTCCAGATCTTTCACCTATAGAGAACATTTGGCGCATCATAAAGAGGAAGGTGCGACAAAGAAGGCCCAAGACAATTGAACAGTTAGAGGCCTGTATTAGACAAGAATGGGAGAGCATTCCTATTTCTAAACTTGAGAAACTGGTCTCCTCAGTCCCCAGACGTCTGTTGAGTGTTGTAAGAAGAAGGGGAGATGCCACACAGTGGTGAAAATGGCCTTGTCCCAACTTTTTTGGGATTTGTTGACATCATGAAATTCTGAATCAACATATTTTTCCCTTAAAATGATACATTTTCTCAGTTTAAACTTTTGTTCCGTGATTTATGTTCTATTCTGAATAAAATATTAGAAGTTGGCACCTCCACATCATTGCATTCAGTTTTTATTCACGATTTGTATAGTGTCCCAACATTTTTGGAATCTATCTATCTATCTATCTATCTATCTATCTATCTATCTATCTATCTATCTATCTATCTATCTATCTATCTATCTATCTAACCTGATTGGCAGCTCTTAACTGATTTTGGATCAGATTTTATTGTGTATGGATGTGCTCCACGATAGTCTGGCACCCCTTTAATGTTGTATTTGGCATTATTCTTTCTGTTACTAGTGTGCTATTCGGCTCCGTTGGTTCAATGATAGACAATATTTGAGAAATTACATTTTAATCCTCACTGTGAAGAAGAAATGTCATTAGAGAACAAGGTGTCTGAAACTCAATGTTTGCATGGACCAAAGTTGGAAAGGTGTGAATATTTCACTCCTGTACCTTGGTTAAACGTCTATAGTTGCCTTAAAATTATTCTTCATGCTGTTGTAATCTGTAAATTGTTTTGGAAAATAATTGGTTGCTAAATAATCTTTTTGTATTATGAACTCACATTTTCTGTTGCCTGGCGTACTGCCATTACCCATGGAAAGAATTCCAGTCCACTACAGGGCACACCCAGACTCAATCATACAAAGTAAACCTTGAGTCAATAACTATATAAAATTACAAAAATGTAAAAAGTGTGCAGACTTCTGGCCACAATTTAAACCCAGATCCCTGGTTTTTGAGGAACCAGAGCTAATAACTTTTAACTAGAGTAATTCATTCCAGGACATGACTGTCCAAAGTATCCAGAGTTTATCCATGTCAAAAATAGTAGGCAACAGTAGGTAATATCTATCTATCTGTTATATAGTGCCTTTCATATCTATCTATCTATCTATCTATCTATCTATCTATCTATCTATCTATCTATCTATCTATCTATCTATCTATCTATCTATCCTGATTGGCAGCTCTTAATTAATTTTGGATCAGATAGGTTTTACTGTGTATGGATGTGCTCCACGATAGTCTGGCACCCATTTAGTGCTCTATTTGGCATTATTCTTTCTGTTGCTAGTGTGCTGTCCAGCTCCGTTGGTTCAATGATAGACAATATTTGAGAAATGACATTTTAATCCTCACTGTGAAGAAGAAATGTTATTAGAGAACAAGGTGTCTGAAACTCATTGTAAAACCTGGTCACTTCAGGTATAAAGAAAGCACCAGAGCAGTTATGCCAATAGTTTGGATCAAGCAGGTTTGAATGTCATGTTACAGTGCCTGCAATAAGTACTCGGCCTCTTGGAATGAAATACATTGTATTATTTACTTTGAGTTTTGTAGTTGAATGAATTTAGATCACTTTACAGATCTGCTTTTACATTGACAATAAACAGTTTTTTACCTATTGATCATTGTAAAAAAAAAAAATCCATTGTAATTCAACATTGTATATCAATAAAATCTGAAACCTTCCAAGGGGATGAATACTGTGTATAAATTAAGTTCAGAAAGTATACACACCCCTTCAGTTTCTGCACATTATTGTGCTGTAGATTTCATTTCAAATTATACATTTGCCATTTTTGACCATAAATCTACACTCAAATACCCATAATGACAAAGTGAAAACATGCTTTTAGAAAGGTTTGCACATTTAATGAAATTTCTATTTCTCTAAGTATTTCTATAGTTCCATTGTTTTATCTTAATCAGATTGAATTTCTCTGTTGCTATATGTGCAAGCTGACTTGTATGGTCATGCATGTAAATGATTTATGGTTTAATTATCAATTTGATTATTAACTCAGCCCAGGTTGGAAATTTGTGCATGCACTCTGATCCTGTAGTCAGTGAAGAGGCCTATAAAAAATAAATTGAATTGACATATAATGGCCCATCAGGCCACCTTTATTTCAATGGAACTATTATTAGTATAATAATTGTTTCATGCATGCAGCCTACGGGTGTCCACCTTGGCAAATGAAGAAATGTTACAAAGCTTCAGTCTGCAACTCACTGTCCAACCTGGCCTCCATGTAAGAAGAGCATATCAGAGGAACTGTCAATCAGTACTTGATGGCTGAGCAATTTAATTATACAGGAAATGTTATTAGGTGAAACATAATTTTCTACACACTGCCCACACTGGTAATCTAAAATACAGAGGAAATTGTGCCAAGTTGCACTACCTTTCCAGCTTGGCAACCCCATCAGAGGAATTGCCATCTGGTTTATGTCTTCCCTTGGTCACAAAGGAAATGTTATTAAGAGATTATGACATCTAATAAGGTATGGTGGCACAGTTGTTAGCCTCACTACCCTGCAGTACCACCTTCAAACTGTGGTCTTAATTACTGTGGGTCTTTGTCGAGTTTGTATATTTTCCCTGGTTAATATTTCCCTCTGACCAAGGTCCTCATTTATAAAACTCTATATGAATTTGAGTATTCAAAATGTGCTAGTCAAAAAAAGGAAAAAAAAATCTAATTTATTAAACCTGGCATACATACATTTCTGTGCAATTTACTCTTAATAAATCACAATCACCTTGTAAGTATACTCAAGGAAACATTTCCATATATAGTGCATGCTGATGATTTACAATTAGTAGTAATGAGTGATGAGTGACTATAGAGTAGTGATGAGTGTTGCATGAGAAGCTGCAAGTGAGTAGTAACAAGCACCTTCAGCATGGGAAAGGTGCTAAATAAATAAAAATTATTATTATTATTATAATAATAATAATAATAATATGTGTGATAAGTGACTTCTGAGTAGTAGCAAATGATGCATAATTATTTAGAAGTTAGTAGTGATGTTTGATAAGTGACTTCTGAGTAGTTATGAATGATGTGTGATGATCTGTAATTGAGTAGTGAAGCATGATTTGTGATAAGAGACTACTGAGTAGTAATGAGTAATTCATGATATTATTATTATATGTGTGATAAGAGACTTCTGAGTAGTAATAAATGATGCATGATTATTTACAAGTGAGTAGTGATGCATGATGTGTGATTAGACACTACTGAGTAATGTAATGATGAGTGATGACCTAGAAGTGAGTAGTGATGAGTGATGTGATGAGAGACTACTGAGTAGTAACAAATGATGTGCAATGATCTACAAGTGAGTAGTGATGCATGATAAATGACTATAGAGGAGTAATGAGCTGACTTGTATATCTGACTTGTGTCTGACTTGCTTTCCTCAGATTTTCATCCACCTGCTGCCACGATATTTGGGAATGCTGAGGCCAAAGGCAGAGCCTCCTCTTGAACTCCTGCGGACACCTAAACAGGAGGTGCCCGTCACTGGGAGCAGAACTGCAGATGAATACTTCATTCGCAAACCCAACACAAATTTCCTTTTCCCTAAACCCAACCGGTGAGTCACAGTTTTATTTAATTTCAGGCAGAATAATGGCCAAGAACACTTCTGGGAATATCAGAAATTAAAGATTAAGTATATACTGAATTGCTAAATGCATATGTTTATATTTTTTTAAAAAAAATGGTCTTAACTTCAACATTATATCAACTGCCCTTGTCATAACTGCAATTTAATTAATTCAATATAACCAAAATGCGTCTTGTTTTCAAGGGCTGTGCAGTAAGTCACCATTTGCCAACATCTGATCCTGGCCAGCTTCTTGTCTATTTGGAGTCTGTACATTTTTTTCTGGTTTACTGTTGGTTTAGTTTAGGTACTGCATTTTGTCCCACCTTTCATACAGGTTACCTGGATGGATGACTCTTAACTGGCCTCATATAAAAGAGTGTGGCTATGTCCATTAATGTGCAATGTTAGGGACCGGTGCCTCATCCAGGCTTGCATCCTGCCTTCCAACCACCCTTAGACCTTGTAATGGAACAAATGAATACATGAATAAATATTTTTAAGAGAATCTGGTTCTCTGAAGGAATGTAAAAACCCCATGATGTGGATCACAACATCCAAACAGTGGCAAGTTTCACCCCAATGAATCCCTAATTATTTGTAACTTCTCTAAATCCCCACCATTAGAGCTTTAATAATAATAATAATTATTATTACATTTATAAATTACATTTATATAGTGCATTTATCACCACTCAAAGCACTTCTACACAGGGATGACCCAGGATGCGAAGCCATGATCTTCCTTACTGCGAGGTACCCTTCACTTATACAGACAGTGTCAATTCTGCTCCTAATTACTGTGTATTAACATGATTAGATATGCTGAAATGTGTGCCTGGTGCCAAACTTTAATCACAGTGGAATGATGATACTGCAATAATTTACTGGATGTTCTTTTTTATTGGCTCAAACATGCAATTGAATGTTCAAATAAAAGAACAAAATTTGATACCAAAGTAACTGAATATATTGGTAGAACCTCGGAACAGGAAAGCATCTCTGGCTCAGCTCTGGTTCTGTCCTGACGGTCGTGAGTATCTAAGAAGGATAGGCTGGACCACTGCAATCGACAAAGTCCAATTGCTTCTTTAGATCCAGATGATCTCCCTGAATTGTTGCTTGATGGCAAAAGGAAGTTCATTTCATTTAATTTCATTTCAGTTTATTTCTGTGTAGTGCTCTTCACTGAGTGCAGGCACCAAATGTTGTGACAGGTTCTCAGGTTGATGCACATAGAATCATCACAAGTTACTAATTACATAATGAGCACACTTAAAGACACAGATTTGTTTAACTCTCAGAAGTAGGCAGGCCTGTGGATAGGCTAGGCACACAAACAGTGAAGCATACTGTATTTAAGACCTTATTTTAAATGATTGAAATAAAAAACAGTAAAATACTCCTAACAACTGTAGCCACCTCAATTACTGCATCTCTGACGTCACTGCAAAGTCAGAAAGAAAAAGTTTTAAGAAGTGCATCTCTGCACACTTGGACACACACATTCTGAGATGTATCAATCTGCAGAGCCACAATACCACACGTCACCGCTGGTCTACACGTCTACGCAGGGTCTAAAGCAGCAGTTTGATAATAAATGTTTATACATGGTCACAAATCAAAAATTGATTGACACGCTAAACATACCAAACCCTAACCTTAACAAAACTAACCCTTAACCTTAACCATTTATTCTACATGCTAGCCATACTAACTTTAATTTCTGTCCTATAACTACTGGTCTAGAACTGCTGGCGTAGACCTGTGGTGATTTATGGTGCTCTGGCTCTGCAGTTCCCATACTGTATATTGTTATTGTTGTCTTGTTATGCAGTAGTTTCATATATGGACTATGTAGTGTGTCTCTGCAGATTCCTCCCATTCAGGCACACTTTGTTCATGTGAACTACTAGGAGGAACCTGGTTGACAGTGCAAGAAATGTAATGTGTCTCATTCTGGACAGGAACTGTTTTGAATAGTGGTGTATGATACTGGAAAACATGGTGAATCCATATCTTTGCAATTTTATATTCCCAAAACTGTTGGATCTGTTTTGTATTTTTTTTTTCAATAGAAAACTAAAAAATAGAAAAGCTTACACCAATATTTGCCATTTTATACCACATTTTCAGCTAAACTATAATATATACATGACTCTACTACACATATTTTAAAAGTGCAAATTTTGTAGAAAAACAAGAAATGATATACAACTCTTGAGGTAATATTCCAGTGTCATGCAATAAACAAGCAGACACTGCAAAGCACCAAAAAATGCCTTAAACCTTAGAGGGTTAAACACACAGGAAAACCAAGCAGTTTGATAATGATTAAATAAATGGAAACCAACAATATCTTTCCATTGAATAATTGTTGAACTATGGCTAGTAGACAGTGGAGGAGAGGAAAACCAAAATTCCAGTTGGCAGCATCCCTAGAGAAAATACTGTAAACCTCTGATGGGGTCCACAATCAATTATTACAGCCAAAGTTGACAATAAAGTCAGACACAGTCACAGTCCTGGAGATCTCAGCCAAATGGCCACTCACCACCTCTTAGGATTTCTAAAGTACTGTAAAGTCTGTTGCTGGGCCATCCAATCTGATGATAGAATCATTTTAAGTTGATTCCAAGAAACCCGGAAACTCAGGTGACTTTTCCTGGGGCAGAACAACACCAAGTACAACAACAACATTCTGAAAAGAGAAACAGAACAGTATTAGCAACAGTAACAGTTCAGAATTACTGTATTAGCAGGACTGTCTCTACCATCTAAGCAAACTTGGCAGTAGCCTAGTGTGGCCAAGTGTTTGTACAGGGGCATTTTGTCAACTATATAAAAGACATAGCAAGTGGTGTTTGGAGGGTGTGGTTTCAGGTGATATTTAGTGTCCTGATTTCCCTGCTGCGTCTCTCCTCCCAACACTCCCCCATCCACCCCCCTCCTATGTTTGATCTAACACTTATGTACAACTTAGAATAGAAGAGATAAGGATCTTAGCAGCCTCTGTGATTTTCATGTGCAATTTCCCCTTGAGGTGTCCTGATTATCTATCCATCCTATAAAATCAAAGAGCCTGGTCCTCTTTGAAGTTTTGCAGCCATCTATCTAACGTAGAAAATTGAACAATGTGGGGTATGGGAAGGCCCCTTTCGCCTTTCAAACAATGATTAGTGGCTGAATAAAACAGGAAAGAAAAAAGATCAGGGGCTTTTCCATATTAATCATGTACATCACCAAAAATAAAAAATCTGGGTAATATATCAGATGATTCGCCCTCTCCCAATGCCACTGAGGGGAACTCCCCCATGCCATGGCTCATTGATCTCTAATAATATAATATAATATAACTAGGGGGCTCCGCCCCCTGCTCACTTTGCTCGCCCTCCCCCGGGTTTGGTTTACCGGATATACAATTTAAAGAGATTTTTACTTTCATGGGAATTGTCACATATGCTTTATTTTCACTTTACTTTACAATTTTAGCAAAAACAATATTTGGAATTAACTTTTCTTCAAGATCGTATTGAATTTTGATTCAGTGTTTGGACTTACATCGTGACAGCGCAACGTATAACTGCCTGTGAGTGAATATCATTTCTTTCTGTCTAATAAATTAGGCGACTTTCTCAAATGTTTGTTTATGCTCTTTTTTCTTTGCTTCGTTGTTGACTGTCATCTAAAATGTATAAAATTATTGTCCTGATAAAATTTATAAGAGCTGAGAGCGCAGGAAGTGTGTCTGCCAAAAGCATTCAAACGACTGAGGTTAGATGACAATGGTCTTCTTTGAAAATAGTTGTAGGGCGTGACTTGAAAGAATCTCATGTTAAAAGTCTCCGTCTCACAGGACTTCGTTCCGTGGCAACATTTTTGGAATCTATTAATTCTTGCTGGCAAAATGAATTAGACGATGTACAAGTCTCTGGCTTAAAGTTTAAATCTCACCAAAAACTCACCAAACACAGCCTCAATTGCTTTCGTCTGTGCTACAGTCCACATGAGAGAGACACACACACAGGCGCACCAGAGAGAGACACAGAGAGAGACGCACACAGGCGCGACGAGAGAGACACACACACAGGCACGCGAGAGAGACACACACACACAGGCACGCGAGAGAGACACACACACACACAGGTGCGCGCTAGAGAGACACACACACACAGGCACGCTGGTGCATTGTTGTAATGTTACTTTTCTTGGTTGTTTATTAAATTACGGATTTTTCAAATGTTCATTTTTTTCCCTGTGCTTAAAACTCATTACAAAAAAGTGTTTTTAGCGAGCGGTTCGTAGCACTATAGCGCAAACTCTTGCAGTGTTAGTTTTCTCTGTTGTTCAAGGTTTTCTCAGTGTTATTCAATGTTTTTACATTTAGTTTACTATTATGCTGTGCATTCTGTGGTTTAATTAACTATATTTGTGGTTAAAAACTTAAAAAAATATATATTTACATACAGTTCATACAGTCTGGAACGGATTAATTGTATTTTCATATAATCCTATGGGGGAAATTACTTCGGTTCACGACCAAATCGGTTTACGACCAGAGTTTTGGAACGAATTATCGTTGTAAACCGAGGTTCCACTGTATATATAATCAACTAAGTCACCCGACCATGGGGTACGCACGACAGAGCCCCGCCCGCCAACTCTCACTCTAATCCCGCGTCCACCCTCACTCTTGAGGCATGCGCACTGCTTGCTTATGTGCCCGCCCCCAACACGTCACCAAACACATCCTCACTCGCTTTAGTCTGTGCTACAGTCCACATGCAGCTGTGAGCCACGTTGACTGTTCACGTTGATAATTATGCGGCGTATGCTACTCCACGGGTTGGCTAGTTTGAAATAAAAAAAGAGCTAAACATAAAAAAGAGCTAAAGTCCAAGCAATGATTGTCAGGAGTTGTTAACTAGAATACATGTTGTTGCCAAAATTGAGATGCCAAAACTATAACCAAATTCAACAAATTAAATGCTTTGAGAATATATAATATACCAAGAGTGCAGAAACTGAAGATGTTCAAGAGATGAATCATTAAAGTCAAATGTTCCACCTAATGCTGCACAGGGATTTAAAGAGAAACATCTGAGATACGGAGTATCGTGCTTTCTGGGAGGCAACCCCAGTAACAGTGCAGCATGTCATGAAAACATAGTCATAAAATGCCAAAGATACAAAATGGCAACGTGGCACTCTTGAAATTAAACAATCACAAATATTCAGGCGTTTGTTGTTAATATTGTTAGGTTTTATTGTGTAGGTTCTGACTCATAGCGACTCTATGTATAACAGAATGAAAAATTGCCCAATCCTGTGGCAACCTCACACTTTGTGACAGGTTTGACCCCATTGTTGCTACCACTGTATTAATCCATCTTGAAGGGGTCTTCTTCTCATTCATTGTGTTTTTCACTTCATGACGTCCTTTTCTAGGGCATGAGTTTCAAAATTCTCACCTCCAAGGAGCATTCCAGTTTCACTTCCTCCACGACATACCACTTTGTTCTCCTGGTCATCCATGGTACATTCAATATTCTTCGCCAGCACCACAACCTGAAGGTATCGATTCTTGAACGGTCTTCCTTATTCATTGTCCAGCTTTCTCAGCCATAGAAAGTGATTGAAAACATCATGCTTTGGATTAGACACACATCAGTCCTAAGGGCATCTTTGGTTTTAAACACTTTGGAGTGGTCTTTTACCAACGATTTTTCTAATGCAATATGCCATCTAATTTCTTGACTGCTGCTTCCGTGGGCATTAACTGTCAATCCAAGTAAGATGAAGTCCTTCTCTGAGGTTGGAATTCTCCGAAGACTCCCAGTAGAGCAACAAGAAGAATGTGTGTAAAACAGGAATAATTTTAACTGGTTGCCCAAATTATTATCATGTTTGGCCTATCTAAATTGTGTGTGTACTTTTTTTTTTTTTTTTACAAAGAAAGTAATCAGACATTTTTTTGGATTGAAACCTTTTATCTTTGAAGGAACCAATGTTATTTCTCTCTGCCAGTCACTATATCGTTTTTGTGGAATCTGCCTGTATGTATGCATGACATGAAGAAAAACAACAAGAAAGCAAAATTGTCTACAGACCTCATCCATGTCATGATCTCTAATCATTTCACAGTAGTTTCTTGGACTTTACTTAATCTTTTTTCATTGATTTTTACTTATTCTTTGCTTTCTTTTATGTTGTCTTCATGATGACGTCATTGCATTACATCACACCTTGCATCTCCAGGGGCCTCATGTATAAACGGTGCGTACGCACAGAAATGTTGCGTAAGAACTTTGCCACGTTCAAATCGCGATGTATAAAACCTACACTTGGCGTAAAGCCACGCACTTTTCCACGGTACCTCATGCCTTGTCGTACGCAAGTTCTCCTCTCGGTTTTGCAAACTGGCGGCACCCAGCGTCAAAGCAATGGTACTGTTCTTGTGTGATTACTCATTATTTTCATGACGCGGCTTTATAAATACACAGAAACTAACCGCATATTGTTTATTAGTGTAATGCATCTGATTGTAATTAACTCGTAACAATATAATGGTCCTGGGAACAGCCATAGTATTCCAAATACCATAACTGCTTTAGCGTTGTTACTCTCACTTCTTCTTCTTCTTCTTCTTCTTCTTCTTCAGCTCCTCCCGTTAGGAGTTGTGACAGCGGATCATCTTTTTCCTTATTACTCTCACTGCACGACTCGGAGTATTTATATCACTGTATCTGAGTGTGAATCACAGCAGCAGCTGATCGGAAAGAGAATTATCGGTATACGCATTAAGGACACGCTGTCTCAGCCACTGCAAAACGTTTCAAAGCCTTTCCTGTACGGACCTCGCGGTTCAAAACAGTTTAATCCCAAGAACTTTAAATGCAGCCAATCAAGTGCTCCTTGTAGAACTGTTTGTACTTATAAGTACAATCACCCCACTGTAAACTTGCACTATAGTTATAATATCGCACAACCTGAGCCACTTTATAAAGCGCGTATTTACATATGATGACGATATCATTTTTAAGGTGAAATGCAGCAAAATATGTTTGTTATATTATACAGGTAAAACTTTAACTTCATTTAAATAATCTATATTCTTCACTGGGAGTGTCTTTAAGGATAGACTAATTAAACATGTACTACGAAGATATTTCAATGTTCTTTAAACGTTTTGAAGAATCGGCGCTAAGCTTACAGATGGCTTAACGTCTATTACAGAGCTGATTGTATGGCGATCGGTTACTTGGGAAAGAAAAGCACTGACTGCAGTGACGGCTACGCCAATATATATTGAATATAAAACAGAAAGATAAAATAACAACACAGCTAAAAGCAGCGACAAATTTCGCAAAAGTTAAATGCTTGTGTCATGAGCACAAACGTTCTTTAACTCCTATCATCATGAAAATGACATCACGTATACATCTCAGTATTTTAGTTATTCAGAGAGCTGTAATATCACGAATGTAATGGACTCTGTGTCCAGTTGGAGGAAGAGAGCCAGTTTAAAAAGCAAGTAGTGATTCACACACATAGAGCACATAGAAAATCAAATACAAAACAAAGCATTTAACGTGCTACTTTAATTACGATGTGATTTAAGAAACTGGTTAATGAAACAATTTTAAGATGAAGTTTATGATGTTCTACTTTAATGACAAAATAAACTACGTGATTAAAGTGGAAATGTCGAGATTGAAGTTGACATTTCGTGCTTTTTCCCCACCGTGTGCCTTTTTCTCTGTACCTAATAAGCTTTCATATGACACTCAGACAGTGGGCTTACAACTCGCTTTCCACGGCGACTTTGATATGTGACTTCTTTTTTATTTCCGGCACTGTGCGATTTTGTGAATGTGAGCTTTCAAGTTTCTCCAACACGCTATGCCACTCGATCAACTTCCTTTTGTTGATTATACCACGGCTTATTTGAACAAATAGTATGTTTTTCCTTTGCCTCCACTTGGTATTCGCTGAAATTCTTATATTTTCCCGTGCTTTTCCCATTGTCTTTTCACAGAAGGCTGCGCTTAAGGGCGATTTATATTGATTTGCATATTCAAATAGGCGTAATTCTGGGAGGATTTGGGGCGTTACTTAATGCGCGTGCACGAACGTTAGTTTTCACGCTGATCGGGATTTATGTAGCAGAAGAACGTGGAAGTTGGAGTACGCACAGATTCCTGCATCTGGATTTTTCTGTGCGTAAGCACATTTCGGCTTTTGTGCTTACGCCATGTTATAGTGCGAGTTCTACGCACGGCGTTATACATGAGGGCCCAGGGGCATTAAGTAACGCCCCAAATCCTCCCAGAATTACGCCTATTTGAATATGCAAATCAATATAAATCGCCCTTCAGCGCAGCCTTCTGTGAAAAGACAATGGGAAAAGCACGGGGAAAATATAAGAATTTCAGCGAATACCAAGTGGAGGCAAAGGAAAAACATACTATTTGTTCAAATAAACCGTGGTATAATCAACAAAATGAAGTTGATCGAGTGACATAGCGTGTTGGAGAAACTTGAAAGCTCACATTAACAAAATCGCACAATGCCGGAAATAAAATAGAAGTCACATATCAAAGTCGCCGTGAAAAGAAGAGTTGTAAGCCCACTGTCTGAGTGTCATATGAAAGCTTATTAGGGTACAGAGAAAAAAGGCACACGGTGGTGAAAAAGCACGAAATGTCAACTTTAATCTCGAATTTTCCACTTTAATCACGTAGTTTATTTTGTCATTTAGTAGAACATTATAAACTTAATCTTAAAATCGTTTAATTAACCAGATTCTCAAAATTACATCGTAATTAAAGTAGCACGTTAAATGCTTTGTTTTGTATTTGATCTTCTACTCGTATGTGATCCATGTGTGTGAATCACTACTTGCTTCTTAAACTGGCTCT